>NW_020450752.1:14330-36966 GCF_003343035.1 Apteryx rowi
TGCCGTGTTTCCCTCCCACCCAGCACTGCATCGGGGGCGGCGGGTTCTTCCCCGAGGCGAGCCCGCAGCAGTGCGGAGACTTCCCYGCCTACGCCTGGAACGGCTACGGGACCCACACGGGCTGGAGCACGTCGCGGGAGATCCTGGAGGCCGCCGTGCTGCTCTTCTACCGCTGAGGCCGCGGGCGCCGGGCTCTGCCGCAGGCGCTGGGCTCCGCTGCAGGAGCTGGGCTCCGCCATGGGAGCCAGGCTCTGCCGCGGATGCCAGGCTCCGCCACGAGGACCAGGCAAATAGAGATTGCTCCAAAGCGAGTCTGGCTGTGTCCAAGTCCTTTTGGGAGCCTCCAGCGAAGGAAACCTCTGGCAGAGGTGCTCGTGGCCCAGAGAGGCGCTGGGTGTTCAGGGATGCTCTGGGACCGGCGCTGGGGAATGGGGACAGGTCCCTGGAGCTATGCCGCCGAGTGCCAGCCCGTGCATGAGCTGTGCACCCATCCCGAGGAGATCTGCCAGAGAGGTGGAGGGTGCCGGCGGCGGGCAGCCTTGGGGGACCGTCCCAGAGCAGCTCAGGGATGGGAGCTGGGACCCAAAAGGGACCTGCTCTGGGTGCAGGACTGCAAGGGGCTGGGRATGCGCTGTGAGAGTGGGGAAATCCCGGTGACGCGGTCCAGGGGTGGCTAGTGCCAGCGTCCCCGTGCTGAGGGGACTACAGGGCCTCTGTCCCACCTGCCCCATCCCACCTGCTGCACATGGGTCAGCCTGGAAAATCACCCCAGGTGCCCCCGTTCCCTTCTTGCTGCGGTGTGGAGCCATGGCAGCATGCGACCGTGGCTCTCCCCATCCAAGGGGACAGCTCGGGGACATTTCCCAGCAACACCAGCATCCCTCCAGTTTGGGGTCATTCAGCAATAACCCTCCAGGAGGGCTGCGGGGGGATGAGGGGAGCTGTCCCCCTCCTTCCTGCGTGCCACCTCCATGCGCTGGGACCAGACGGCGGCATCCGCCACCAGATGAGCAGCTGTGCCCGACCCCAGTTGTGTGGCTGGGAGCTTGGCCCCATCGCGGCAGCTCCTGCCAGCAAGCAGCAGCGTGGGCTGATGGCTCCCGTGCTCCCAATGCCCCGCCAGCCCGTCCCGAGCCCCCGCGCAGCCCAACGGGATGATCCAGGCACACCGAGACTTTGCAGAAGGATTTATTGGCAGCGCCCGCGGCGGAGCCCAGGTCCTGCAGCGGAGCCCAGCGCCCGCGGCAGAGCTCGGCGCCCGCGGCCTCAGCGGTAGAAGAGCAGCACGGCGGCCTCCAGGATCTCCCGCGACGTGCTCCAGCCCGTGTGGGTCCCGTAGCCGTTCCAGGCGTAGGCGGGGAAGTCTCCGCACTGCTGCGGGCTCGCCTCGGGGAAGAACCCGCCGCCCCCGATGCAGTGCTGGGTGGGAGGGAAACACGGCACCATCACCCACAGCTTGTGCTGCCTGCAGGGTGCCGGCACCCATTGCACCCCAGAACCACCCCCGATGCAGTGCTGGGGGGACGYGGCAGCGGCATCACCCATGGCTYGTGCCGGCTGCAGGGTGCYGGCACCTGTTGCACCCCAAAACTGCCCCCGATGCACTGTTGGGGGACGGGGCGGTGGCATCACCTGCGGCTCGCGTCAGCTGCAGGGTGCTGGCACCCGTTGCACCCCAGAACCACCCCCGATGCAGTGCTGGGGGGACGCAGCAGCGGCGTCACCCACAGCTCGCGCCGGCTGCAGGGTGCCGGCACCGTTGYGCCGCAGCCCCGGCCCGCCGCGTGCTCACGTGCTCGGTGTTGCAGCCGGTGACTTTCATGCCGGGGCACAGAGCCATCGCCGCCTTCTCGTTGTTGAAGACGCGGAACTGGAGGAAGCCGGGGATGAACTCCCCTGGCGCAGAGGAGCCGGTGAGGAGCCGGGGCCGCGGGCACGAGCCGCCCCCACGGGCGCGAGCCGAACCGCCCCACCGGCGCGCACTCACTTTGCCCGTAGGGCGAGTAGTATCTGGAGGCGACCTCGGGCGAGCCGACGTCGTAGACGACGGGCACGGCGGGGCCGTTGTCGGACGGGCACTGCCCGGCRCCGTACCGCACGGGGTATTTCTGGCAGGGCGGGAGGCGATGACGGGTGTGGGCAGGGGTGCCGGAGCGGCCCGCGGGCACCGCGGAGGCTCCGCGTGGGGAGGCACCGGTGCAGGGCCGGGCCGGGCGCCGGTACCTGGTAGAGGCGGAGCAGGTTGCCGCCCTCGGTGGCGAGAAAGCCGCTCTGGGTGCGGTAGCGCAGCAGGGCCCGCTGGGGCCACTCGGCCAGGGGCGCCCGGTTGGGCACGTGCCACACGGACAGGTCCCTGGCGCTGAGGTCGTAGTACCCCGGGTTCTGCGGGAGGACGGCACCGCTGGGACGGAACGGGATGGGACGGGGCCATCGCCACCGCCGCTGCCCGAGCCGCCCCGCCGTGCCGTGCCGTGTCCTGCCGSCRGCGASKGGCCRYGGGCGCCCACCTTGTAGTCGTCGCTGGTGGCGCCCACGGCRGAGCCGAAGGTGCAGTTGTTGGCCCAGCTGCCGTCGCCCTCGGGCCAGAGAGGGCTGCTGCCCTGCTGGCTGGACCAGCGGTCGCCGGCGGTGCACTTGCCGTGGGCGTTGTTCTCGTGCACGCTGGCCACCAGCGTCCAGCCGCCCCCCGCCGTGCTCATGTCGCAGAAGGTCTGGTAGGTCTCGCCGTCGGCGGTGCGCAGGGTGTAGAGCCCGTCTGCGGGGCGCGGGGCCGGGGCAGCCGGTGCCGGTGCTGGGCGCTGCTGCCGCCCCGGGAGCTGCCCGCCACCCCCCGGCGCCACCGGCCACCTGCCCCCGGCACCGGCCACCTGCCCCTGGCACCGGCCACCCCCTGCTGGCCCTGGCCACCCCCAGCCAGCACTAGCCACCCCTGCTGACACGAGCCATCCCCGCYGGCACTAGCCACCCCCCGCCAGTGCTGGCCCCAGGGTGCCCAGAGCCCTGCCAGCACCGGGCCAGAGCCGAGGCCTCCCGGAGCCCCCGGGATGGGACCCCCGGTGCTGGCAGAGCCCYGGGGCCACTGGGCYGGGCTGGGTCGGGCTCCCCRGCCGTGTCACCGGGCAGCGCGGCCGGTGGCCCCGGGGACCCAGCTCAGCGATGGGACGGGGAGCCGTGGGGTGGAGGCCACAGGGCTCCCGGTGCAGCCCCGGCACCGCTCACCTTTGGCCGCCCTGTGGGTGGCTTTGATGTCCTTGCAGCTGCGGGGCAGGGTGGCGTTGAGGRCGCCCAGGTCCCCGGGGACGCCCTGGCAGGAGCAGCTCGTGTCCTCCCACTCRTCCAGCACRGTGCGGAGGGCCCGCTTGAGCTCGGCCGTGCTGCTGGGACCCGCTGCRTGTGGAYRGCACCGTCGYRRCCCGCACYGCCACYGCCACCGCCAYGRGCAGGTRGCAACGCGCCCAACTTGRGGCCTCCCGGGCACCGCGTGTGTCCAGGCAGGGTCCCAAAATCAGCGCCCGGCACCGCTGTGTCCCCAGAGCCCTTCACTGCCCCCTTCCCCTCCTGCCCCRTTTCCCCACGTGCCCCTCATTCCCTGCACKGCCTGATCCTGTGTGCCYRGATCACCCATGCACCCGACTGCCCGTGCACCCCGATTCACCATGCACCCCAATCTGCCATGCACCCCAATCCTGCATGCTCCCCGACTGCCCACACACCCCCACTGCCCATGCACCTCATCCCCGATCCTCCATGCACCCCCATCTGCCCTGCACCCCAATTCCTCACGCACCCTGACTGCCCATGCAGCCCGATGCCCTGTGCACCCCTTCCCCATTCACCCTGACACCCCACGCACCCCAATTCCTCATGGGCCCTGATCCCCCCAACACCCCCATTCCCTGCGCACCCCGATCCCCTGCATAGCCCGATGCCCTGCACACCCAGCTCCCCCGGGCACCCCAATCCCACGCACACCCCGCTTCCCCCAACACCCCATGCACCGCAGTCCCCCATGCAGCTCAGTCCTCTGCACACCCCATCCCCGCACACCCCATCTCCGCACGCCCCAACCCCCTGTGCACCCCAACCCCCCGTGCACCCTGACCCCCTGTGCACCCCAACCCCCCGTGCACCCCATCCCCACAGCCCTGGTTCCCGGGAGCCCCTCACCGCAGCTGGGCAGCGCAGGGGGCGGCAGCAGCAGCAGCAGCAGCAGCGGCAGCGGCAGGGTGGCGAGCAGCTCCATGGGGCGCTGGCAGAGCAGCGCTGCGGTCGGTGGCGGCTGCCGCAGACGCCGGGGCTCGGCCGGGGCAGCCGCGGCCCTCGCCCAGCCCGGCCCCGCCAGCCCCTTGCAGAGCCCCCGGGCGCTGGAGCCCCGGGGCCAAAGCCGCGGCCTCGGGGGCATCGGCAGTGCGGGAGCGGGGGGAGGCTGGCGGGAGCGCCGGGGTAGCACAGGGGTGGGGGTGCTGGTGTGGGACCCACTGGCTTGGGATGGGGAGCGATGGGGGCAATGGGGATTGATGGGATCGATGGGGAACTATGGGGAGGGATGGGGGCAATGGGGAGTGATGGGGACTGATGGAGATTGATGGGAGCAATGGGGAGGGATGGAGAGGGATGGGGGACAAGGGGGAGCGATGGGAAGCGATGGAGAGGGATGGGCACTATCATCGGGATCAATGGGATCAGTGGGATCTAGGGGATCTATGGGATCGATGGGGGGGGCTGGAGATTGATGGAAGCAATGGGGAGGGATGGAGAGGGATGGGAGGGTGATGGAGAGTGATGGGGATCCATTGGGAGTGATGGGGGTGATGGGAGCAACAGGAAGGATGGTGGTGATGGGAAGGATGGAGAGGGATGGAAAGAGATGGGAAAGGCACTGGGAAGAGCTGGGGAGGGCAGGGGGCACAGGGAGCAGGGGGCAGCACCAGGCACCCTGCGGAGATCTGSGTCCCGTGGCAGGAGGACGTGGTGCCCTGGGTGACGGCAGCAGCGGGACGTTGAGGATGGGTGCAGGGAACATCTTGGGCCAGGGACCGGGGTGCCCTGGGACCTGCCTGCGGGGTGCTGAGGTCTCCAGCCCYGGGACCTGCCCCAACCCGACCCCCCGTGGGGCTGCAGAYGCTGTTTGCCCTGGGCCCAACTCACCGGCGCGGAGGCTCTCGAGGCYGGACCCGGCACCCACAGCTGGTGGCGCAGGCAGAGCAGCAGCCTGGTGGGCTCTGCCCATGGCTTTAAATACCACCAGCGGCTTGGGATGAGCAAACACCAACCCGGAGCTGCCCGCACCCACCAGGATGGACAGGGCTGCCCTTAAACAGCGGCATCATTTAATGTCCTGTGAACGCCCAACTGTCCTGGCCCCTGGTCTTGGCTGATCCCGAATTGCCCGGCTGTCGGGGCTGGGGCAGCTGGCYGGCGGGGAGCCGTGTTTGCACAGCGCCGCGCCGTCGGCCTCGCCGTTGTAGTGGGAGTTGCTGCCAGCAGGTGGAAATAATGCGGCTTTGTCCCAGCTTGATAACAGGGGCAAATCAGGGTTTATCCCTTGCCAAAACACTTTAATTGCCCCAGTCACAATGGGGCAGGTTCAGCAGGATGCAAAGGAATTTAATGGAACATTTTCTGGGCTGCCCAAGGATGCCCAAGCATGGGGAGAGCCATGGCCCTGCGCTGTCCTTACAGCCCACCTTGGCCTGGGTTTGCTGGAGATTTTATTTTTTTAAGCTCAGAGGTAGAGCTCCCGGCATCGGTCCTGCTGCAGCCGGCAAATTCCTCATCCAAGGTTCAGCTTGCCTTTTGGGAACATTAATCGGGAGCGGTTCACGTCAGCACGTGCTGTTTTCCCCCGGCAGGGAGCCGGGGCTGCTTTCTTCTCCTGCTGAAGGAGTATTTCCCAGCCGCGCTCCTCCTCCAGCCTTTGCACGCTCCTTCCCCAAGGACGTGGGTGCTGGGACCCAGCTGAAGGTTCTGGGACCTCACTGCAGTGACAGGACCCCGCTGGGGATGTTGGCACCTTGCTGTGGGTGTTGGCACCTTGACCAAGGTGCTGGGATGCTCCTGTGGGTCCTGAGGCCCTGCTGTGGGTGCCAGGACCTCACTGTGGGTGCTGGGACCTCATCAAGGGTGCAGTGATGCTGCTGTGGGTGCTGGGACCTCACTGTGGGTGCTGGGACCTCATCAAGGGTGCAGTGATGCTGCTGTGGGTGCTGGGACCTCACTGTGGGTGCTGGGACCTCGTCAAGGGTGCAGTGATGCTGCTGTGGGTGCTGGGACCTCGCCACGGGAGCTGGGACCTGCCCCACGCTCCCTGGCCATTCCCACACCCCGAAGTGCTGCAACGGCCCCACGTTCATCCTGGCTTGGGTGCAAGGTGCCGTTCTGCCCCGGGATGGAGCCTGACACCGCTCGGGGCACCCCGGGGAGCTCCCAGGGTGGCGGCACCCACGCCGGGGCAGGGATGTGGCCAGCGCCCCGCTCTTCTGCCCGCAGAGAGTCCCTATCGGCGCTCGCAGCCCGCCACGGCGCATCCTGTTTTTGCGGCACTCTCGGGGGCGGCGAGGAAATCACGTGGCCGGGCCCCAAATAGCTCACGGCGAAGAGCGGCCGGCAGGTGCTGTGGGCGCCCRGCACGGCACGACCAGGGGTCCCCCCCTCGGTGCGGCCCCGGAAAGCAGCTTTTGGGGTGCAGCGGAGGGGAAGGTGGCTCTCTCCATTTGCCCTTGAAACTCCCGGCAACTTCCCTGGTTCCCACACTGGGTGTTTGCACAGAGAAACATTTTTTGGTCGTTTTCTGTAATTCCAGTTTTAATAGGAGGAAACGCACACAAGCACATCAGAGAGATTCCAGAAGAGCTTTATTTCCTCGAAAACTCAAAGTATCCTGTTACAATGGGAGCTGTTGGGACATCTTTAAATAGAGATGCCGGCACCAGATGTGCTGGTCTTTAGGAAGGGCCATTTCACGGCAAGAAGGGATTTGGGGGTTCTGCAGGGCTCTTCTGCCCAGCTTGGGGTGCCCTGGCGATGTGAAAGAGCCAGGGCTGAAAATTGGCCTTTTCCCACCTGGAAAAGACTCCAGCTCCATATTCACAACCCACAGAGGCGAACGCCCCTGGTTGGGGAGGTGCAGGCAGCCCGGCAGGCTCGGGCCGAGGTGTCCCTCACATCACCTCTGCCCCGCGATGGGACACCCGGGGACATCTCCCTTGGCCAGTCCCCAGGCCAAGAGCTTCCTCTGGCTCTTTCCAGCTCAGTCCTGGCCGAGGAACTCGATACTTTTCTCGGGAGACCGTTTCCATCTTCCCCATTGCAGGGGGCTACAAGGTTTTCTATGGCAGAATCTGTAAATGTGGATTTTCGGGGCTCAGCAGCCCATTTTAGGGTGGAAAACCCCAACGGGGATGAATGGTCATGCTGCTACAACCTCCCCCAAATAAATCCGGCCAGGAGAGCACAGAGGATGGAGAGGGCAACGGATTCCGCTTTGGCCTTTGGGGATAGCTATTTCGGGGGTCAGTGCCAAGCGCAAGGGTTGAGGAGGAACATCTGCAGCTCTTCTGCGTTGGAAACGGCGAGGCTGAGCCGTGCCTGGCGCAGCAGGCGGTGGGGAGGGCTGGGGCATGGGGAAGCCCTCGCGGCGATGCCAGGGGTCTGCGCCGCTCCGCGGCCCCTAGGAGCTTTTGGGCTCGAGGGTTTCGTACATCTCCTGGTTTTCCATGCTGAGCCCCTGTGCAGGAGAGGGGAGACAGTGATGGGGGGTCGTGGGAGCCTCGCGGGCCACGCGCTTCCGGGAGCATCGGAGCGAGCGAGGCTGCCTGTTGTGTCCCCAGGTGGCCACTGCTGGCTGCCTGCATGGATATGGCACCCCTGGGATATGGCATCCATGGGATAGAGCACCCTGCGGGATACAGCATCTGCAGGATACAGCACCCGCAGGATACAGCACCCATGGAATATAGCACCATATGGTCCCCATGGGGTATGGTCCCCATGGGGTATGGCACCCATGGGATACATCACCCTGTGGGATATGACATTCATAGGATACAGCACCCATGGGATATAGGGTGCCTACGGGATATGGACCCCATGAGATATGGCACCTTGTGGGATACAGAATCCATGGGATACAGCACCCCATGGGATAGGGCACCCCACGGGATAGGGCATTTGTGGGACATGGACCCCATGGAATACAGCATCTCATGAGATATGGCACCTCACAGGATATGGCACCTGTGGGATATGGACCCCTTGGGATAGGGCACCCAATGGGATACAGCACCCAAGGGATATAGAACAAATGGTATAGGGCACCCCACAAGATACAGCACCCCATAGGATATGACACCCCACGGAATATGGACCCCGTGGGATCGGGCACCGCATGGGATAGGCAACTTGAAGGACATGGACCCCGTGGGATACAGCACCCCCTGAGATATAGCACCTCGTGGGATATGGCACCCGTGGGATACAGCACCCATGGGATACAGCATCAGCCGCCCTGTGCGGGGCCAAAGGGGCAGCAAACTGGGATGACTTACGGTGTAGATGTGTTCTCCTTTTTGCTGCAGAAGAGAAAGAGAAAGAGAGCTGTGCACGGCGGATCGGGAAGGAGGAGAAACCGCTTCCGCCCTGGCGCAGCTGAGCCACCCCCTCCCCAGCAGCCCTCCACCCTCCCCGCGCTCTGTGCCCACGCCGTGGCCGCAAGCAGAAGTGGAAATGGGAGTTAGCGCAGGCAGCTTTTTCTCCTGCGCCAGCGGGGAGACGCCTCGGGCTTGCTTTGCCCCCAGCCCAGCATGTGCCGATTCCTGGGATCCTTTGGGGCAGGCGTGACTTTCCCTGGCTCAGTTTTGCTCCCGTTCCCCATTATTTCCCTTTCATTTTCCACCTGGGGATTTTCCACCCCAGTTTCAGGACCGGGACCGTTTGCTGGCGTGTCCGGGCACTGCAAAAAACCCACTGCCCTGGGGACAAGCCCAGCCTAACACACTCACCCAGGGGTGCCCCAACCCCCCAAAACCCCTTGATTTCTCTCCCTCGCACCCTCAGCTCTGGGCTAGGGCCACGGAGGGTTTGGGCCCTTTGGAGATGAAGAAGAGCATGGAGAAAAGCACCTCACCTCCCTGCCTTCTCTGGAACTGTCTTTGGATGCTCTCTGAACCTGGACCTGCAGGAAGGAAGGAGAAGGAAGGAAAAAAACCCTGGATGGGCTCTTCACCCAGTCGGCACTCGCTGAAGTCTCCACGGGCACCCCCTCCTCCGAAAAAGGGGGGTCTGCTGGGGGGGTTGTTCCCTGCCACAGCCACTGCTGGGGACCCTGAGCCCAGGATTCACCCGGACGCAGGTGCTGCAGCCTCCGGGTGCCGCGGGCAGGGGCAGGGGCAGAGGCTTGGCCCCATCAGTGGCAGCGCGGATGCAGCCTTGACCGCGGGCCGGCTGCTTACCTTCAGGCGGCAATAAAGGATGGTGAGGACGATGCCGTAGAGGAAGAGGATGGCGTCCAGGACGTAGCACAACTCCGGCTCCATCAGGGCCTCTGGGGAGGACAGAAAGAGCATGGGAGCCCCGAACGTGGCGTCGCCAACAAACCCGAGCTGCACCGCACGTGCACCGGGCGCTTTGGCTGCCGTCACCTGTGTCTGAGCCCGAGCCCAAGCCCACAGCTCAGCTCCAGCGCATCCAGACATCACCTTTCTTGCACGTTCGCTTGAGCAGCCCCCCGGCGATGCCGGACACGGCTCCTTGCTGCCTTTCGCCCAGCCCCACGAAAGGCGGCTGCAAAAGGGCAGGATCCAGCCCCCCCTCTGAGCTCTGCAACGTCTCGGCAAGAGCATTAAAACCCAAAGCTGCGAGGCCAGGCTGAATATAGCTCCTCGCCTCCCGCACTGGCTAGCACAGAAATAGCAGTGGGGTCAGCGGAGGAGAGGCAGACGTGAGCATGCAAAACCCCAAGTGAGGGCTGGGACGGGGGTGCAGAGCCCATCGCCGCTGCCGTGTTGAGCAGGACACGGAGCTGCAACGGGTTCAGTTTGGCAGGTTCGCAGGTGGCACCRTCCTTTCCAAGAGGCAACAGGTCTACCCCAGCCAGATGGTGCCTGAACCCACAGGGACAGCTGGTGCAAGRCACGAAACCCAGGGTGTGCCACCAACCAGCTCCAACCCCAGCCTGGAGGTGAAATCAGGTACCTGGAGGGTGCTGAGCCATTCCCCCATGGTGGCATCCCCTTTTGCTCCCTGCAGGGAGCTGAGCCCGCCCCAGGCACCCAGGGGTGCTGGGATCCCCAGCCCTTACCTGCCCCGGTGCAGCTCCACAGCCCAGGCTGGCAGGAGCATCACCAGCCAGTGAGACGTGACGGAGCTGCACTAGGACACCCAGGCTCCCCGCTGCAGTGCTCAGCACACACAGCCACCCCTGTTCACCCCAGACACCCGTTTCCACCGCCCCGCTGCTGCCACTGGGGATCAGATGGGCAGGGCAAAGACATGGCCATGTCTCCATGCTGGAGGGTGCCAGCAGATCTGCAGCCCCCTGGGCAATAGGACGGATCCTGGAGGAGCCCGTCTCGCCCCAAAGGTACTGACCGAAGGGCAAGGACAGCACTGAACGAGCCAAAGTGAGGGACATGGACCCACTCTGGGTCTGTAGCCCAGGCCCTGAGCCTTTAAATAGCCTCAACAGCATCCTCCAGGCGCTTTCTCTTCCCAGAACAAGGCATGACCCTCCCCAGCCCGAAGCCAACGGTGCTTACCTGGCCTCTGGGACCCCACCAACCCCCGTACCTGCTGCTTGGGCCTGGAGAAGCAGCACCAAGATGAGTACAAGGTGGGCGGTCATCCCCATGCTCTGGCCGAGCTGGACCCCCGCGCCTCCGCGGCGGCGCTCGGTGCTGCGCAGTGTCCGGCCGGCCGGGGCGTTGCGTTTGAGTCAGCAGAAGGCTCCGTAACCGCACAGCAATCGCCTTCCTCCACTCATGGCTTACGTCTCCCTTGCCCCCCCCGCCCTCCAAGCCCAGCACCGTTTCCTTTTCTCAGACCTTGGTTGCGTTAGGGAACTCGCCAGGCCACGGAGGCTGACTGCTCTTCCAGGAAAGGGCAACAAGCATTTTTCAGGGCCACGTGAGCTGGCCCTAAGCAGCGCGTGCCAAGCTGATAACACCCAGCCCCAAACACCCTCGGGCCTGGCTCTCCCATGGCAGCACCCTCGTTGGGCATGGTGCTAGCTGGTACCCAGCCAAACCCCACTTCCCACCCTCTGGGGCTCTGACACACTGAGGAATCGCTGCTGTCACCCAAGAGGAAGCTGTCAGCTGAGTCAGGCCTTGCTTGAGCCACCATGGTGCCTCTCATGGGCTTCRCCAGGGAAGGGAGACAAGGGCCTGGCCCCGGCTCTGCACAACTCGATGCTGCAGGAGAGGAGCTGGCTCAAAGCCTGCTCCTCCACCAGCCTCAGGCCTCGCGGTGGGGAAAACCCCAACCCGCAGCCCAACGGCACTGAGGCAGCTGTGGGGAAGTGGAGGCAGAACAACTCCAGCAAAATCCCACAAAGTCTCCCTCCGGTCTCCCACAGGCTAGGGAAACTGCCCTCTGGGGAGGATCCTCCTGGGGATGGAGGACATGCCCAGGAGCCAGCGAGAGAGGGAAGGGAAGCTCTTGCCCACAAGCCTCACATGGGAAGAGGGAGAAAAAGCAGGGTTTCACCCAGTTTCAGCTGGAGGTGGAGGGCTGAGGCAGGGTGTCAGCAGGGACAGAGGTGCCAGCTCCGAGCTGAGCAACAGGCAGGACACAGTTTTGTCTTTATTTGACTTCAGATGAAGAACGCAGAGCGCGAGGCAGAGGAGGGAGAGTCTGGGGCACCCCTGCACACGGGGCAGCACACACAGCACAGGACAGGCGCAGCGGGGCTGGCACAGGGCCACCGCCTCACCGGTCCACTTCTCCGAAGACGATGTCCTGTGTGCCTGGCGAGAGGAGGAGAGAGATTAGGGCAGATTCAAACCCCAGGCCCCTAATCCAGCCCCCAAGAGCAGGGAAGGAACCCCCCAGTAAGAACCAGTAGCTTGAAGGGCTTGCGCGGCCATGCAGCTGCAAGTGCTCAAGCCTCAGGCCGAGGAGCCAAACGTACCGATGATGGCCACAACGTCTGCCAGCATGTGGCCCCGCGACATCCTATCCAGTCCGGCCTAGGGGAGAGAGCACAGAGCACCCATGTCAGCCTGGAGCCTTCCTCCCCTGCCACGACGAGGATCAGGGGCACCTGAGCCTTGCCCAAAGCTCAGGGAGCCCCTTGACAAGCCATCACCCTGGCCTCTGTCCTGGGACGTGGCGAGTTGCGACAAGGACAGTGCTCCGGAGGACTCTTGAGGACTTTCCCGAGGGTGCACAGCACCCTTGACCTGGTGCTGTGCCCTTCCCTGCCAGCCGCTGTCACATCTACCATACAGGCGGCACAGGAAGAGAAGTGGTAAGGAACGGAGCCAGCGCGGCTTTGGTTGATCCTACAGCTAACCATTAGGAGCTGCAGATTGCTCACCCCAAGGAGAAAGGTCCCTGCCTCTCACCCAAGCTGAGGTTTCCAAATTTGAGGCACAGATCTCCTGAACCTTGGCCCAGGCCAGGCTTTGTGCAACGGCACGAGCTCTAGCGCAGGGGCAGAGCGGGGCCCGGCACTGCCCAGCCTTGCTCACCACTTCCGGAGCGGGGTGCGGTGCCGGCAGCAAGCCTCAGGCCCCAGGGCTGGTCCCCACGGGCAGCGCAGCCCAGCTCCCACATCCCGGAGCAGGGGTCCAGCAGCAGAGGGTGCGCAGCCCCCGTCAGCATGGGCCCCTTCTTCGGGGAAGGAAGTGGTCAGCTATCAGCAGAGAAAGGAAACCAGCTCTAACAGCAGAAGCACGAGAAACCTCGGAGCAAGCAGCAGCAAAGGGACAGTTGGGGCCCAAAGGAGCAACCATGTCCCAAAGGAGCAGGGAAGGGCCTTGGCTGGCTCCGCCACGCACAGCTGCGGCCCCCCTAAATCCTGGCAACACTCGCCGCCTCCTGCAGTCCAGCGGCTCCCTTCAGTCTGAGCCAACAGCTCCCCAAGCACCATGCTGCCTGGAGGGCTCCACAAGACCAGGAAGAGCTGCACCAGGAACTGCTGACGTTGGGAACATGCAATCGACAGCCCTTTGGCCTCTGCCCAAGCCTCCAGGGTTAGGGCTGCGCTTGGAGTGAGCTCAGCGCAGACAGCTGGGGAAGAAAGTTCGTCCCAGGAAGAGCCAGCATCTGCCAAGCCACATCCCATTGACCAGCAAGGACCAGGGACACATGGATCACAGCCAGTTCCCTGGAGACATCCCTCTGCTTTGAGCCAGGCTGGCCAGGACTTGTCCCCAGGAACATGGCCACAAGGAGTCCTGGGTTGGCAGCACCAGATGCAGCCAAGGCCGAACACATGGGGCATCCCAACCTGCCTGTCCAGCGGGCTGGAACTATCCCCCTCTTTCTCCTTCCAAAGGAGGAGCCTTGCGGTGGCTCCAGCCCAAATCACACCCTTGCAGCAGCACGTCTTCAACTGCCCCCAGTCCTCCAGCCCCACAGCAAGGCTACGTCGCCCGCGGCCCACCCAGCCACACGGCAGCACTGGATCGCCTACCAGGTGAGCAAATCCAGGCGCCTTGATCTTGCAGCGGTAGGGGCGGCTGCTGCCATCCGAGACAAGGTAGACACCAAATTCACCCTGCAAGGACACGGGGAGAGAGTTGATGACAAGCAGCGACACTGTCAAGGGGCTGCAGCTCAGTATCCCAGCCACACAGGCTGTGTCCAGCCCAGCAAACACCAGTCTCACGTGAGAGAAGAGACCCAAGGGATGGGATGGCCCACAYGTCTGCGATTTGGGTAGCAAGAAGCCTAAAGCCTCTTGTAGCCTTCAGCCACCCGGTGACGGGAGGGCTGTCAAGTCCCCAGCAGCATCAAGGGTCAGCCAGCAGCGGCTGTTTGCACAATGCCAACCAGGACAGGCACCCGCCACCCCATGCAGCCAGCACCCTTCTCCCACCCCCTGGCAGTGCCGGGCGCTGGTCAGGGTGGGATTARCCATACCACTGAGCCCACTGCCCCACTATGCAATGAGAACGGGCACCTTGGGGGCTTCGATGGCCGTGTAGGTCGCTCCAGGAGGCACCTGGTAGCCCTCCGTGTAGAGCTTGAAGTGATGTATCAGGGATTCCATGGAGGTCTGCAAAGAGAGGAGGTCACCACGGCAGAGGGCCCACGCAGCTCGCCTGCGGCAGGGCAGGCACGTGGCCCTGTGCATGCCGGGGACAGAGGCAGGCAGAAAAYGTCACACATGTTCCTGCCCGCTCCACAACGGCTGCTGACAAAGAGCGAAGCTTCAGGCATGGGAACCTGGGCCAACAGCGATAACAACGTGGGCAGCTGAAGTGATAAGGCAGGGCAGGACCCATCAGATCTCCTTCTCACTGGCTCACAGCAGGCCCCGGCCTTCAGTACAAGCTGCTTTTTAGCTAAGATGGGTGCAGCAAACTCACCTGCACTCAGAAGTGCCCAGCGCAAAGCCTTCCTCCCCACCCACGCGTGGCCAGAGCTGGCTCRAGGGGACGAGGTGCAAAAGAGGCCAGGCAATCCCCCAGCTGAACATCCGCACAACACCTCCCCCCTGCCCAGTGGGGCAGGGAGAGATGCAGAGGCAGATGTCACAGGCCAAAACTTCAGCACGGGAGTGTGATACCAAACCACACTTCCTGCTCACCAGCATGAGCGCTGACATGCAGCCAGCAAGACCTCAGCCTACCCCTTGCACTGCTGAGCGCCTGTGTCGTCAYCAAGCGCCAGCAGCATGGCCCGTTGGGATGGGGCGGTAGGGGAGGAATATGGCTTTTACCTTCATCTCTGCCCTTTTTGGAGGGGAGATTTTGGCATCGTCCACTTTGATCTCTCCCTCAGGCATCTTGTTGAGGCATTGAAGGATGATGCGGAGAGACTGGCGCATCTCCTCTACRCGGCACAGGTACCTGGGAGGGCAGAGAGAAGGACTCAACCACGAAGTAGGCAACCTGCCGGGCTGCCAGAGCCATGGCAGAGACCCCATGCCACTCAGGACCAGCACCCCGTGGGGAAACCATGGCTCCAGCACTGATCCACGGAGGAGGTCTAACCCTGCCAAGGCCCCAGTACGCTGCAGAGGGTCCCCCAGCACCCTGCCCAGCCAGGAACATGTCCCGCACAGAGCGGGAAACCACGTACCTATCGTAACAGTCGCCCTGAGAGCCGATGGGGACGTCGAACTCCACCTGGTCATATACGTCGTAGGGCTGGGTTTTGCGCAGATCCCAGTGGATCCCTGAACCCCGTAGCATCACCCCACTGGGCAAAGAGAACCAGGTGAGTGATAGGCACACATCGGGGTCCACAGCAGCCAGGACCTCCCAGAAGGATGGCTTAGGGACTGCAGGCGCATAGGGACAGCAGGACACAGAGTCACAGCTCCAGCCACACTGCAGCCACTGGGTGGCACTAATCTGACAGTCATCAGTCCCTGAGGCAGGCCTGATCAGCCCTTGGGACTTCTGCAGTCAGCGCTGAGCTCTCTGGGTTCAACTCTGATCCTTCTGGGGCTGTCCGGAGGCCTGGCAGGGGCTGGCATCTACCCTCCAGAGTCAAGGAGGGAGCCCACAACATCCCCATGTCTCCTTCATGGCCTCCCTGTCCCCTTCAGCCACCCGCCTGGCACCAGGCCAGGGAGGAAGACACAGCTCGACCCTGGCAGGAAGCTGAGCCACCTCGGCAAGCATCCCCAGACCACAAGACCTACCTGAACCCGTAGTTGAGAGCCTCCTCCGCCGTTATGACCCCGATGTCAACTGTGCGGTTCTTCCAGATGCGGTTGTTAGTGAGCATCTGCAGGCAGCAGGATGTTAGTGGCCCATCTGCAGCACCAAGTTAAGGTAGGGCTGCCCCCTGCCATCTCCCCCCTTGTGCAGTCCCCTTCCTCTTGGCAGAGATTTTTAGCCCCGCCGGTGCTGGATGTGCCTTTTAGCTATCATGTGGTGCCAGCCAGCTCGACCTACTGGCACTTGTGCCACTGCATGACTGGGTGAATAAGCCTATGCTGGCCATGCCCAGAGGAGAGCGGGGACAGGCCATACAGATGCCACTCCCCTACGACAGCTCTCAGGGTGCTGGGAAGTGGGAATCATCCTTCTCTCCCAGCTTTCAAGCAGGACACAGCTCCTGTCCCCATGTCACGGAGCTGCTCATCCCAGAGCCTCACCTCTTCCACCTCATCTATCCGTATGGAGAAATTCTTCACAAACTCATAGATGTCGTCCATCAGCCCCAGGGGCAGGTCCTGTGCGTGAAGAGGGCGAGATGAGTCCGTGCACAGCCAGTGGCACCAAGGCTGCAGGTTGGGAGGCGCTGGAGGGACAGTCACCCGCACAGGGACACGGGGATGGCCCTGCACATCTCCGCCAGACTGGAGAGGGTCTGCAGGGAGCCGTTCTCTAGCATCCCAGCGAGGCCCAACACCAGCGGTGACAACCTGCCAGTCCAATCCAGCTCGCAGGCGATGCCGAGCGATCGGGCTCCCACAGCGTGTGGCAGCTCGAGGCACAGCTCGGCAGAGGCCGAAGGAAGCAGCACGGCAGCCCTTACCTGGTGCACCCCACCAGGTCGGATGTAGGCGGCATGCATCCGAGCCCCGGAGACCCGCTCGTAGAACTCAAACATCTGCAGGGAGAGAAGGGAGCCCGCTGCACCCAGGCATGACACGGCACCCTGGCTCCGAGGGCACAGGAAGATACAGGGCACTCACCCCACGTCTGTGGGTAGCGCTCAGCCCCAAATCTACCCCCACGACATCGCAGACATAGCTTTTCCTCATGGAAAGCTCTAGGACCTTGTGCAAGAACGGCTCTTGCTGCAAAATACTCACTAAAGCCCCTCTCAGAGTGGCCAGTGAACAAGAAAGTGTGCAAAGGTTTTGCAGGAGGGATGGTTGGCTCCATCCGATGGTCATAAGCCAGTCACCCTAGCCTACAAGTGTGGCTGTGGCCTCCCGGCCTCCCTTGAAATTACTCCTGTTCCAACCACATCTGAAGTCAGATCTACAGCATCCTCCAGCAGTTCACCCCACACAGTGCTCTGTCCTGAAAGAAACCCCAAGGGGATCAAAAACTCCAGGTCTGCAACCTCCAGGCAGGCCAAACCACAGTCTGGTAGCTGGTTCCCCATAGTAATTCCTCCTTAGCACAACCCCTTTTAGGACCTAAGGCTCAAAACACCCTCTTCTGGGGCAAGGCTGCCCTTCGCAGGTCTACAGGGAGATCTCCCGTCCTCTTCCTGGCCGCCCTGTGAGTAGAGTGGCCTTCCCAGAGAAGGGCTGGAAGCTCTGCCGGGCCCCAGCAGGCTCTCAGTACAGCTGTCCTGGCATTTACCTTTTCCCT
Source organism: Apteryx rowi (assembly GCF_003343035.1). Classification (NCBI taxonomy): domain Eukaryota; kingdom Metazoa; phylum Chordata; class Aves; order Apterygiformes; family Apterygidae; genus Apteryx; species Apteryx rowi. The sequence continues at coordinate 31,781 of NW_020450752.1, forward strand.
CTCCTCAAACATCCAGAAGAAGGGGGTCATGGCCCCGATGTCCAGTGCATGCGTGGTGACAGCCATAATGTGATTCAGGAGCCGGGTTATCTCTGCAAAGAGGACTGGAGGCAGAGATGGCATGTTAGAGGGACGAGCACCCCCATCTCCTGCACAGAGTCCCCGCACCACCCCCCAGGGAAGGGACACTTGGGGCTGAGCCGGCCAGGACACAGGGTCTGCCCCTGCCTAGAGGCATCGAAGCAGTGGAAAGCAGAGAGCTGGTCTTCACTGGCCTTGGAAAGCTGGGGGCAGAGCCCTGACTCCACTGAGGTGGGAGAAGTGGGGAGAAACGTCCCAGCTCAGAAGGAGGCCTCCTCCCCTCATCATTCCTACAGGCAGGGCATCACCCAGCTGCCCCCAAACTGAACGCAGCAGGGCAGGAATCATTCCTCCTCCTCAGAGGCATCTGTGGCTGCCAAGCAGGGATAGACCAGTGGGATTCCCCTGCCCATGTGATGGCCAAGACCTTCACAAACAAGGCCTTGACAGTGCCACAGGGMGAGCAGAGAAGCAAGGCAAGGGCTCACGGGAACGCTCGCCTTTGGGACAGGAGCTGGAGCATCCACACAAAGGATCCAGAGGTGCGTGGGATCGTTCTCACCTCGGATCCACTGAGCCCTCAAAGGCGGACGGATGTTGAGCAGCTTCTCCACAGCTAGAGAGTAGGCTTGTTCATTGCACATCATGGACACGTAGTCGAGACGGTCAAAATAGGGCAATGCCTGCCAAGAGAAACATTCCTGAGGAGCTGCGGCCTGCACTCRAAACCACGCAGCGAAGGCTTGGGACTACCAGGAGCGCTCGGAGGCTTCATCCAACTCGGGTAACGCTCAGATACGGACACCAGCCTCAGTTCGCCCATTGCCTCGCCCTCCATGGAAGGGACACATGCAGCACAACCATGCAGAGAGCAGGAGGAGCGCAGCTGGAACAGCAGAGCAGACAGGCCTCGGACATGCCCTGCCCAGCACTCTGGGCATTCCCACCACYCCTCAGCTCTCTCCAGGGAAGAGGTGTCCCTCCAGCACACAGCTGGTGACAGTCCCCAGCAGGGATTTGCCCCAGTTTCCATAGCATTTTCCTGGTCAAATGCCAACCAAGAGCTACAGGTCCCGCTAGGCCTTCCTGACAGAGAGAAACACGCTTGAGTCCTCTGCCGGATGCTACCCTACGCACAGAGCCCAGACAGCTCCTGGAGCTTTGCGAGGCTGCAGGTTGGCTTTGGCAAGTTGGAGCACGATGACAGATTTTTCCATTTTCCCAGAGAACACGAGCCACAAAGAAAGCCCAAAATCTCTGGCCCCGGGCAGGCAAGCAGGGTGTCCCTCCCTGCAGACAGACTACCCTCTCCTCGGGATGAGGCATGAAGGAAAACACGGAGAAAGTCCTTCTGCGAGAGTTTTGTGGCTCACACTGACGCCATGAGYTTGGTGTGTCCTGTGAGAGCTCCAGGCTCTCTGATCTGCAGAGCTACCTCAGGGAAAAGGGAGCGCTGCTCCGCTCTGCCCAGCTCACAGGGGACGCAGGCTACATTTCCACCTGGCATCCACAGACTCCCATGGCACATGCCAGCCACYCCTGCTGAGAACCGACTCTTTCGGTGCCGATGTCCGGCAGGCACCACGGGACAGCTCTGCGCAGCTGAGCACAGCTGTCATGGCGCTCTTCCAAAGCCGCAGTGGCCAACATTGCCTTGGCCCGGCACCTCACACTCCCGGCTCCCTGCCCGTCCCCTGCTGCTCCCCTTTTCCTGGGACTGGATTATTTCAAGCACTGTTCCTCCTGCTGGCGGAAAGGTTAGATCTGATTGGGATGATAAATCTGCAGAGCTCTGTTTACAAACGCCACTGCAAAATCTGACAGATAATTAAATCTACTTCCAATGCTCCAGAAGGCTGCTGACGTATCTGATTAGATGGCCACAGACAGACAAACAGCCTGGTTTTCTCCTACTCTTGGCGGRAAGGGACATACCTTGGCTCTCCTCACCACTTTCCTAACGCTTTACTGAAGACCTCGCAGCATCTCACAGACAAAAAACAACCCCTAAGCTGGGAGCTCCTTTCTGGACACGGAGGGAGACCGATCTGTTGATCGAACCAGAATACAAGCGGGAAAGGCTCGGCATCGGGCTCCTCCACAGCGCAAACACAGGGTGCTCCCTTCGGACACCCCCAGGCACGCTTCTCAGGCCATCTCTTCCACAAAAGGAAACCTCAAAGGCTCAGAAGACCTTCCAAGCCCCACTGCAGATTACCTGGAGATAAGTCTTGTACTCAATGAGCTTCTCAGTGCCTCGGTGCAGCAGGCCAACGTGTGGGTCGCACCTCTTCACGGTCTCCCCGCTCAGCTCCATGACCAGCCGCAGGACCCCATGGGCAGCCGGGTGCTGCGGCCCAAAGTTTATTGTCAAACTAGAGACCTTCTTCTGAGCYGGAGGGTCCTTGTCTGCTCAGGGAAACAAGGAGGAGAGTCAGGTTAGAGCACGCATCTCCAGGCAGGGAGAAACGTCCACCTCCCTTCAGAAGCACTGGGGCCCCAAGGTATTTTGCAGAGCAGGAGAACAGGACAGCCCTCAGCCCTCTCCAGCAGCGCAAACGCGCTCGGCCCTGCAGGTCGTACACAGCACAGATGTCTCAGCCAAGCTCAGCGCTTGGCTGGACATGGGGAACGCAACGTCCCGACAGATGGTTCCCATCTTAGCCGAACACAAGACTTGTGGGGTAGGTCCAAGGGCTCGACTCTGCCTTTTGGACGCTGAGTCCTCGCTCGCTGCTGTTCCTGGCACGCCGAGCACACCAAACGGCTTCCCGAGCTGCGCTCGCAGAAGGGACTCAGACCCCAGCAGAGATCGGCAGGGCAGCCTGAGGAAGACCAGTGCACCTCCCAAAGCACCGCTTCCCAGGGCCCGGGGGTCTTGCAAAGCCAAAATGGCGATACGAGGTTCCTGAAGGGTAAAATATTCAAAATTTGACCCGTGCCCAATGCAGAAACTTCTCACAGCAGCTCTGGTAGTGCAAAGAGCTAGACCCTCCCTCCACCCCCTGCTCCTGGAGCTGCTGCAAGGGAAAGTTGTCCCATGTGCGCAGCTATAGGACGTTGCGCTGACGGAGCTGGGCCCACAAGCACCACTGCGCTTCACGCAACACAGGACACAGCTTGGGACCAGCTGTGTCCCAGCTGTCTGGCAGCTGTGGGCTATTCCCTTTGGAGCTTACGTCACCGCAAGGTACAAGGGATCTCCACACGCATAGCTGAGGAGATTTCACCACTATTTCCGCCTTGGCCATGCTGCATCACCACACTCAGCCRTCTCGCCCAAAGCATCCTAGATGAGGCTAAAGCTCCCAGGGAACTCACGTCCGTGCACCCATAGCACCCCTGTGCTGAGCTCGCCCCCAYGACGCCAAACCAGCCTGGCCAAACTATGCCAACGCGGGCACAGGCTGCCCTACAATAAAACCAGAGTAGTCCAGTGTCACCAGTTCTGCCAATCTCCGAAATCACAGACGGAGGGATCCTTCTGCATTCCCTTTCATTGCTACTACATTAGGTCTTTCAGATGAGACCGCGCGGCTGCTGTTGAGCTGTGGAGATCCCAGAACTCCCTCCCTTTGGTCCTCCCAGTGACCAGCTACCCTTGCTGACAAAATTTTGCTGAAGGAACAGAACTGCCTCATTCCTATTTGATACCGACTTCTTCATGGCAGCACTAGGCTACAGTCCCTCTGCCTGAAGACTCCCCAGCCTGATTCTGCTCCTTCTCTCCCTTGCCAATATTCATGCTGCTAAGGACAAGAGCAGGAGAAACCTCTCCAAGACCCCAAGGCAACCAGCCCACGCTCAAATCCAGCTCAGCAGCTCCTTCCCGCTCTGCTACGTCTGCCAGATATCAGCCCGTTACAYGCACAGGAGCAGCAAAAATCCATCCGTTTTGCACAAAACATCTTTCTCGTAAGTACTGGCAGCATGAACAGTGGYAGCGACAGACCCGGAAACTCCCTTCCCACTGAGACTTTCTCTGCGTTGTCTCCAGGAAAAGGCCTCGCCGGCCCTGCGGCGATGCTCAAGCGAGGCAGCGCTGCAGCGGCTGGTTAGCAGACACGCGTGGCTCCCGGGCAGTCGTGCGACCACGGGGCCAGCCAGGAACCTCTCTGTGCCCCTGTAGGGCACAGCCAGGGCTTCACCGTGGGGCCCTGCCCGATGCCAGTCCTACAGGAGGTGTGGGAGCATCCTAGGAGGATTGGGAGCGGTGGGATTCATCCCTCTGGCAGCTGGGTGTCCCCTCACCCATGGGGTCAGCCTGGCCCGGTGCTCAGGGCCCCGGCAGGCATTGACTGTCCCTGCCCGGCACAAACCCCAGTCACCCCAGACTCACAACCCCGGGCCCCAGGCACCGACTAGGCACCCGCTGAGCTAAACCAGAACCTGGGCACCCAGGAGCCCAAAGCACCCACTGGGCACCCACCAGGCCTCCAGTGGGCACCCCCTGAGCCCCAGGCATCCACCAAGCCCCCACTGAGCCATTGGCTCCCACCAGTCAATCCAACAAGTCCCAACCTGGCTGTGGGCCACCACCAAGCACCCACTGGGCTCCCACTGGATAGGCAAGACACCAAAACAACCACCACACTCCATAGCACCCATCACACCCTCACTTGAGCCACAGATACTTGTCCAAGCCCAAGCTACCCACTGGGCCCAGCCTGGCTCTGGGCACCCACCAAGCACCCACYGAGCCCAGAGYACCCACCTGGCATCTACCAGGCATCCAAGAGGCCAAGGCCCCCACAGCACCCACGGGACCTTCACTTGAGACGAGGGCACCCTCAGAGCCCAAGCCACCCGCTCAGCACCAAGGGAGCCAGCCAAGGACTCACCAGGACTGGGACACCCGCTGTGTACCCCCCTAGCCCAGGGCACCTACCAGGCCCCCACCAGGTCCCCAGGACCCCAAGGCACCCAACAGGAACCCACAGGCCCATCAGGCCCCCACTCAAGCCACAGGCAACCCCCCCAGATCCAGGACACCCAGCAAGCACCCAATGAAACCCAGAGCACCCACCAGCACCCATTGGGCCTGGGGCACCCAYTGAGCACCCAGGGAGTCCCACGCTGGCCCAGGGCCCCCCCGAGAGCCCCCC
>NW_020450752.1:37392-42221 GCF_003343035.1 Apteryx rowi
CGCAGCCGCCACAGCGCCCGCAGCGCCGCCATCTTGCCCTTCGCCGCAGTGCGCACGCGCACGCACCGCCCCCCCCGGCGTCACCGAAGCCGGCGCGGGCGCCATGTTTGGTGAGGGCACGAGAAGCGGCCGGGCTGGGCCAGCCGGGCCCCGACCCCCCCCCGCGCCGCCATACTGACTAGGGGCAAAATCCGCGGCGGCGGAGTGACGGCTTTGCCCGCGTCGAGGCCGAGCTCCGTCGCCATCTTTACTAAGGGAACCACCCCGTCCCGAGCTGCCGGGACCCCCGGGCCCCGTGGGTGCTGACCCCGGCACAGTCTGACCCCACGCACTGCCGCAGCCCACAAGGGACCCGAAATCTCTGGCCGCAGCCAGGGATGGACGCGTCCCAGCCCCAGGTGCCACCCGTCACCTCCGGACAGGCACAACCTGTCACCCAGCTGTGACAGCCGCCGTTCCCACCCAGCGTCCCCGTCCCGCGACACCCCATCTCCCCTCACCACGGCCTGCGGCCACCCCGGGGGCTGCCAAGGCAGCAAGGGGGGCTGGGGTTTGGGGTGCCATGTGGGTGGTTGGGGGGTGCTGGGGATTGGGGTGCCACGTGGGTTCTGGGGGAGTGGGGGTGATTGGGGTGCCACGTGGGTGCTGGGGGGGGTGGAGGGGGGTCTGGGTGCCACACTGGCACTGAGGGGGCCGACAGGGCTCCAGCATCCCGTTTGCCCCCCGGGGACACCGGGGACAGCCCGGCCCTGCCAGCAGCCTTTGCCGCGCGCTCCACCGGCCGTCCGCCTGCCACCGTCCCCTGCCGGCCTCCCCGGGGCCCTGGGAGTCATCCCGGCCCCGCGGCCCCGCTGACGTCACCGTCCCGGGCTCCGGAGTGGGTGACGCCAGTGGTTGCCGGTGGCTTGGTGACTCGCGTCACGGCTGTTCCCCATCCCGGGCGTGAGTCACGGGCGCCCGCCGTGCCGGCAGGGCTGACRGCACCCAGCTGGGCGCCCGCGGGACGAACACCCCGGCGTGGGCGCACGGAGGAGCCCGTTTGCACACCCACGCGTGTGCGTGCGTGCGTGCGCGCTCGGAGCGTCGCCAGGTTCGTGCAACTGTGCRTGCGTGTGTGTGCACGCACGGGTGTGCGTGGCACGGCAGCTCSGTGCCGGGAACTGCCTGTTCCCAGCAGGAGGTCGGCAGCGAGGATGTGGGACYGGGCACGGCGCCGAGGGGAAAGCACGCCGCTGGGACCAGCTTCTGCGCCTGAGCCGGCTGCCCTTGGCTTCGGCGTTCCCAACCCGCTCTCCGACGGCCCCTTCCCCCCCCCCCCAAGCAATTCCAGCCTTCCCAGCTCCCAGCCCAACCTCGCTCCCTGACGTCACTGGAGCTCGGCCCGGGACACCCGAGCTGGGGGTCGTCCAGGAGCCCCCGTGTGCGTCAGCCCCGGGGTCACTGAATCCCTGGGCTGGCACCCCTGGGTGCGTGGGAACTGGGATGCTCCAAGGTCACTGAGTTCCCAGGCCAGCACCCCGGGGTGCCCGGGATGCTCCAAGGTCACCGAATCCCCGGGCTGGCACCCCTGGGTGCGTGGGAACTGGGATGCTCCAAGGTCACTGAGTTCCCAGGCCAGCACCCCTGGGTGCCCGGGATGCTCCAAGGTCACTGAATCCCCAGGCTGGCATCCCTGGGTGCATGGGAGCCTGGGATGCTCCAAGGTCACCGAGTTCCCAGGCCAGCACCCCTGGGTGCACAGGATGCTCCAAGGTCACCAAGTCCCTGGGCTTTCACCCCTGGGTGCCCGGGATGCTCCAAGGTCACTGCATCGCTGGTGGGTGATGCAGAGCACTCGGACACCCCTGAGCACCACACCGGCCCTGACGTGACCTTGCCACAGCGGGGACAAGACTCCGCAGCCCCAGGGGACAGGGCAATGCCAGGGTGCAGGCAGCACCCATTGGCACCCATCAGCACCCATGGCAGGCGGAGAGCCTTGAGCCGAGCCGGGCACTCGCCCATCACCAGGGTGTTCTGTGGCTGCGCACGGTGCTGCGGGTTTCTCCCTTGTTTAGAGGAGAGGGGATGGGACAAGGGGGACTTTGCAGCTGGAGCCAGGGGCTGCCGGAGCCTGGCGGATGCTGCACGTGGCAGATGCCAGAGCCGGAAGATGCTGGATGTGACCAATGCCGGTGCTGGCAGATGCTGGATGTGACCAATGCTGGTGCTGGCGGATGCTGGATGTGGCAGATGCTGGAGCTGGCGGATGCCACATGTGGCGGATGCTGGAGCTGGCGGATGCTGGATGTGGCGGACGCTGGAGCTGGCGGATGCTGGAGCCGGTGGTCGCTGAACATGGCGGATGCTGGAGCCGGCAACGCCGGAGCCAGGTGGCTGAGTCCATCCGGGTGGGCTCGCCGAGCCGGCAGCGAGCAGCACTTGCAGGCACGGGCACCTGGCCAGCACAGGAGCCCTGAGCCGGCTCCGCAGCCAAGTCCTGGCTCCGGCTGGGAAAATCCCAGCTTGCAAAAGTGACTCGACGCCACTTTGGAGGCCGGCAGGGCCCAGCACGGGGAGGGGAGTGCAGGCACCACGCCGGGACCGGGGATGACGGCGGGGTCCCGCCGGTGGGACCCCTGCCCCGCTTCACCCCGCGCGGGCACGGTGCCTTGGGGCCCGCAGCAGCTCCGGTGCCGGGGGCACAGAGGCCCTTTGTGCCACCGCTCCGGGTGTCACTGGCACCCTTTGTCCGGGGCCGCGTCACCCCTTTGTTCTGCTGGGGACAGCGCGGTCGGTGCCCGTGTCCCGGCCGGCTCCGGCGACGTCTCCTCCAGCCCCGGCCCCCATCTCCATGGTGGGGTGCAGGGCACCCTGAGCCGGGCCGGGGTGCCGGGCGGGATGGCGGGTGCCGGCGGTGCTGGATGGTCACCGGTCCCGTGCGGCAAGGCAGGAAGGGCCCCGGCCCCCCTTTACGAGCAGGGCGGAAGCAGGATACAGCCCACATCCTGCTTCACTCCGGGCCTTCCTCTGGCAGTGCCAAGCTCCCGGCTGGCCGGAGGGGCGGAAGGGCCCTTAGGCGGGGGACAGGAGGGTGACTTAGCCCRGTGACACACCACATGCGACCAGCTTGCCGGGAAGAGCGGACATGGGGAGGGGGTTGGGGCTGTTGGACAGAGGGATGGGGAGGCTGGAGGGGCCAGGGAGCAATGGAGGGATGGGAACAGGGATGGACGGAGGGATGAGGATGGGGTAGGCAGAGGGGGGATGGAGGGAAGGGGAAGGGATGGAGGGGATGGGGAGGAGGGGCAGAAGGGATGGGGAAAGATGGAGGCAACAGAGAGGGATGCAGAAGGATGGAGGGATGGGGATGGGGAGGAGTAAAGGGGACCTGGAGGGATGGAGGGATAGGAATGGGGAGGGATGGAGGGATGAGGAGGGATGGAGGGGACAGGATGGGGGAGCGGGGTTAATGGGGGGCAGTGGGGTAGCAGGGCAGTGGGGGGCAATCAGTGGGGTATCGGCAGTGGGTCAGGGCAGGGGGCAGTGGGTGCTGTGGGGCAGGGGTCCAGGAGGGGGTGGGTGCCGAGGGCTCTCTACACTCCCACCACGACCCCTGGCATGGGGTGCCAGGAGTGGGGGGGGCTGGAGGAGCCACCCTGAGGTGCCCCTAGCCCTACACCCACTCGGGGCACCCCGAGGCCACCCCGACAGCCCAGCATCCCTGGGGCCACCCCATGGCAGAGGGGGGGTGCAGCCTGGCGGGGGGAGCAGGCAGCAGAATCGCACCCCCCGRCGCAGGGCGCCCGCCAGGCTGCCTGCAGAGCCGTGCATCCCGCGGCGCACACGGAGGTGCGTGTGCATGCGTGCGTGCACACGTGCATTTGTGTGCACACACGTGCAGCTGGGTGGGTGCAGGGGCGCATGCACGTGCAAGCGTGTGCGTAGGTGGGTGCAAACGCACCCGTGCATGCGTATATTTGCATGTGCACATGCACGTGCGTGCATGCACACGTGTGCTCAGGCATGGGCACGCACGTGTGCATGCACACATATCTGTGTGCAGACATATGCATGCACGTGAGTGTGTGCAAGCTGGGTGTGCGAGTGCAGCTCGAGGCCCTGGGTGGGCAGCCCCTGATGTGCACCCTGGTCACAGCACCCACAGACTTGCACCCCAATCGTGACACGCACGGACATGCTCCCTGATGGCAGCATCCACACGTGCACCCCGTGGCGCCCACAGATGTGCACCCAGTCACGGCACCCAGCTGGCCACCCGAATCCCAGCACCCACAGACTGCACCCCGATCTCAGCATGCACAGATGTACGCCCTGTCACGGCACCCACGGACACGCTCCCTGATCCCAGCACCCACGGACATGCACCCTGATCCCGGCACCCACAGCTGTGTGCCCTGGTTATGGCACCCAYGGGTGTGCGCCCCAGTCGGGGCACCCACTCTGTGCCCTCTGGTCGTGGCCCCCACAGCCGCGCRCCCTGCTCACGGCACCCAGCTGCGCTCCCGCTGCCCCGGCCGTGCCCGGGGGTGCCACGGGGGTGCCGATTCCCGCATCCTGGGGGGATGGGGGGGTGCTCTGCGAGGGCACCCCTGTTCCCGGGAACCCCCCGCTCCCGGGACCCCCTCGCTCCCAGGAACCCCTCACTCCCAGACCCCCCTGCTCCCAGGACACCCTGCTCCCGGGACACCCTGCTCCCGGACCCCCCTGCTCCCGGGACCCCCCCACTCCCGGACCTCCCCACTCCCGGGACCTCCTGCTCCCGGGACACCCCGTTCCCGGGACCCTCCGTTCCCAGGAACCCCTCACTCCCGGACCTCCCCGCTCCC
>NW_020450752.1:42801-52523 GCF_003343035.1 Apteryx rowi
GCCAAGCGGCCGCTCCGGGCCCCGCGTGTCCCGTGACGGCGCCGGGAAGAACCGCGCCGCCGCCGCCGCCGCCGCCGGCCCCGAGGAGAGCCAAGGTACGGCCGGGACGGGACGGACCGGGACGGGATGAACCGGGACGGGACGGGATGAACCGGGACAGGATGGGACGGACCGGGATGGGATGGATCGGGATGGAATGGGATGAACCGGGATGAGACAGACCAGGATGGGATGAGATGAACGAGGATAAGAAAAACCGGGACAGACTAGGATGGGACAGACCAGGAATGGACTGATCAGGACAGGACAAACCAAGACAAGACAGGATGGACTGGGACAGGATAAACCGGGATGGGATAGACTAGGATGGGATGAACCGGGATAAGATGAACTGGAATGGACCGGGATGGGCTTGGCCAGGATAGGGTTGAACTGGGACTGGATGGACCAGGGCAAACAGGGATGGGATGGGGCGGACCGGGATGGGATTGGATGAGATGAAGAGGGATGAAGCAGGATGAGATGGGATGAACCGGGATGGACCGGACCAGGACGGGACGGGATAGGATAAAACAGGACAGAGCGGGATGYGATGGGATGAACCGGGACGAGACGGACTGGGATGGGATAGGATGGACCAGGATGAGATTGCACCGGAGCGACCAGGCCCGGGGCGGGGCGGGGTGGGGAGGGGCTGGGCCGGGACAGTCCGGGGGGCCGGGCTGGGATGTGCCCCCATCTCCCGGGTGCAGTGACACTGCCCTGAGCTGGGAGCCCCGAGGGGGCAGCCGGGGCCGGCAGGGCACCCACAGCCGGGCCCCGGGAACACTGGGGGCCCCGGGCCCCACTGAYGGCACCCTGCAGCCCGGGACCCCGGCCCAGGGCCTGAGGGTGGCGGAGGACACTGACATGGGCTGGCAGTGACAAGTGACACCGGTGGGGGCTGGCRTGGGCCTCAAGGGTCATGGGGGGAGGGGCACCGGCAGGGGCCGGCATGGTGACAGGGGACACGGCAGGGGTTGGCACAGGGCTCAGGGGTGATGGGGATTCTCAGCTTTGGGCTGGCACGGTGACAAGGGACACCAGTGTGGGGTGGCACGGAGCCTGGGCTCATGGGGGCCACCAGCGAGGGCTGCTACGGTGATGGGGGGGGGCGACACCCTGCCCGGGACGCCATCACCCAGTGCCCGGTGCCCCGGCAGCGCTTCGCCTCGGTGCCGCGCTACGTGGAGACGCTGGTGGTGGCGGACGAGTCGATGGCCCRCTTCCACGGCGCGGGGCTCACGCGCTACCTGCTCACGGTGATGGCGGCCGCCGCCAAGGCCTTCCGGCACGCCAGCCTGGCGAACCCCGTGGAGCTGCTGGTGACGCGCCTGGTGGTGCTGGGCGAGGGCACCCCGGGGCCCCCCGTCACCTCCAACGCYGCCCAGATGCTGCGCAACTTCTGCGAGTGGCAGAAGGACCTCAACGACCCCGACGAGGACAGTCCCCAGCACTTCGACACCGCCATCCTCTTCACCCGGCAGGTGGGTGCTGCTGGATGATGGGGACCTGGTGGGTCTGGATTGGGGGTTTTGGGGGTGCTTGGGTGCTGGTTAGGGTCTCCTGGGATGTCCCAGGGTGTTGGGGTGCTGGTTGGGGGCTCTGGGTGGCTCCTAGGGGGGTTGGGTGCTGGCTGGGTCCCTGGGGCCCGTTATGGGGTGCTTGGGTGCTGGTTGGGGTCCCCTGGGATGTGTCCCAGGGTATTGGGGCGCTGGCTAGGGTATTGGGGAGGGGGTGTGTGATGGTGCTGGTTGGGATCCCTGGGATGTGTCCTAGGGTGTTTGGGAGCCRGCTGGATCCCTGGGTGGCCCCTAGGAGGTTTGGGTGCTGACTGGGTTCCTAGGGCCTGTTGCAGGGTGTTTGGGTGCTGGTTGGTGTCCCTGGGTTGTCTCTGGGATGCTCCTGGGTTTATGGGTGCTGGCTGGGTCCCTGGATGCCCCCTGGGTTTTTGGGTGCTGGCTGGGTCCCTGGGATGTCCATCGGTTTTTGGGTGCTAGCAGGGTCCCTAGGGCCTGTCCCAGGGGTTTTGGGTGCTGGCTGGGTCCCTGGGTGCCCCCAGATTTTTGGGCACTGGCGGGGGCTCCGGCAGGGCAGCTCCCATCCTGTCCCCCCCCCCGTCTCCCAGGACCTGTGCGGGGCGGCCACCTGCAACACGCTGGGCATGGCYGACGTGGGCACCGTCTGCAACCCCACGAGAAGCTGCTCCATCGTGGAGGACGACGGGCTGCAGTCGGCCTTCACGGCCGCCCACGAGCTCGGTGAGGCGCGGGGAGGGCGGTATGGGCTGGGGGGGGACGACCGTGCCGGCATCCGCGGCACAGGGGGGCGAGCAGTGGCCGGGATTGAGCCCTTTTCCCGTCCCCCGCAACAGGCCACGTCTTCAACATGCTGCACGACGACTCCAAGCCCTGCGAGGAGCTGAACCGCCGCTCCGGCGCCTCGCGCCACATGATGGCCCCGGTGATGTCCTCCGTGGACCCCGAAGAGACGTGGTCCCCTTGCAGCGCTCGCTTCATCACCGACTTCTTGGACAACGGCCACGGTACGGCGCGGGYGGCAGAGCTGCTCCGGCGGGGCCGGCTCCTGGCTCCGGGTGCTCGGGGATGTGCCGCGCCGTGCAAGCACGGCTCGTGGACAAGGACGCGGGGGGGGGACGGTGCTGCGCGTCCCCGCACCCGTGACACCTCCCCGTCGGCTCCGCAGGCCACTGCCTCCTGGACAAACCTCTGGAATGGCTGCGGCTGCCCACGGCGCTGCCGGGCAGCGTGTACGACGCCGACCGGCAATGCCAACTCACCTTCGGGTCGGAATCGCGCCACTGCGCCGGCCCGCAGCCGCCGTGCGCATCGCTCTGGTGCACCGGCCACGCCAACGGGCGCTCCATGTGCCAGACCAAGCACTTCCCCTGGGCCGACGGCACGCCGTGCGGCTCCGGCAAGACCTGCAGGAACGGGCTCTGCGTCGGCCACGGCGACATGAAGGCTTTCGACGTGAGTGGCCTCGGCGGGGGGGTTATGGGAGGGGGGGGAACCGGCATCCCGCCTGCGAGAGCGCCCTTCCGACGTCGCCCTCTCGCCCGCAGACGCCCGTGGACGGCGCCTGGGGGCCGTGGGGCCCGTGGGGCGAGTGCTCGCGGAGCTGCGGCGGCGGCGTGCGGTTCTCCCGGCGGGAGTGCATCAAGCCGGCGCCCCGCAACGGCGGCAAGTACTGCGAGGGCAAACGGACCCAGTTCCGCTCCTGCAACATCGACGCCTGTCCCGGCACCGACCGTGAGTGGGGCTGGGGACGTGGGCGAGGGGCCGGTGGCCGTACAGCACCGCGTGGGTGGGGGGGGTCTCCGTCGCCGCCGGCAGGCTCGGAGAGGAGACCCCCTCCTCCCATCGCCGGCACGCCGAACCCGAGCGCTCCGGAGAGGGCACGGGACACGGCTTTGGTGGGAAAACCAGCCCGAGCCGTGGAGATTCGGGGGCTACAGTAGGATTTCAGGGTCCTTCCTAGTGCTGATGGGTGTCCCSCTCTCTCTCCCTGCAGCCCTCGCCTTTCGGGAACAGCAATGCGCTGCCTACAACTACCGCTCCGACCTCTTCAAGGGCTTCCCAGCACCCATGGATTGGGTGCCGCGCTACAGCGGCGTCGCCGAGAAGGACCAGTGCAAGCTGACCTGCCAGTCGGAGGCGCTGGGCTACTACCACGTGCTGGAGCCGAGGGTGAGAGCGATGTCCCCAGCGCGCGGGCGCCCCGGGGTGCCGCAGGGCCGGGCCGGGTGCTCAGGTTGCGCCGTGCTTGCAGGTGGTTGACGGGACGCCCTGCTCCCCCGAGAGCACCTCGGTGTGCGTGCAGGGCCGCTGCATCCCTGCCGGCTGCGACCGCGTCATCGGCTCCAAGAAGAAGTTCGATAAGTGCATGAAGTGCGGCGGCGACGGCTCCAGCTGCACCAAGATCTACGGCTCCTTTGCCAAGGCCCGGTAAGGGCTCGGATGGCTGTGGAGATGGCACCCACGGGTGGCACGGCCCCGGTGCTGCCGGGTTCCCCCGCGCACCCTTGGCTCCCTCCAACCCCCTCTCTTTCTTCCAGCTACGGTTACAACGACGTGGTCACCATCCCGGCGGGAGCCACGCACATCCTCATCCGCCAGATCTCGGCGGCGGGCAGCGGCGGCGACGACGTCTTCCTGGCGCTGCGGCGGCCGGACGGCACCTCCCTCCTGAAYGGCAACTACGTCCTGGTGCCCTCGGAGACGGACGTCAAGCTGGCCGGCRGCGCCACGCTGCGCTACAGCGGGGCCACCAAGACCATGGAGATGCTGACGGGCCGCGGGCCGCTGYGGGAGCCGCTGGTGCTGCAAGCCTTGGTGGTGAACGAGCAGCGGCCGCCGCGGCTCAAGTACAGCTTCTTCGTGCCCCAGGCGAAGAAACGCCCATCGGCGGCGTGGGAGAAGCAGAAAGCCGAGATCCTGGAGATCTTGAGGAGTCGCCGACGCTCCAAGTAGTCCTGGGGGAGCCAGGAGTTGGCTGAGGGGCTCTCTGCTGCCTGGCGTCCCCCTGCGAGCCCGGCCGGCGTGAGGACCTGGCTCTGCGGACGTCCTCGCTGGCCGGGTCCGTCCCGGCGCAGCCCTGGGGTCGGGCAGGACCGTTAGCACTGAAGCACCTATTTATTTGGTTATTTATTGCTCGCTGGGAGCGGGGGCACCACCTACGGTGCGGCGTCGGGCAGCTCCCCCAGCCCTGGCTGAGCCCTGCCAGGCTCACGCCACGCGTGGGACGAGCCGCAACGCACGTTGTAACCGTGTCTACCTCAGCCCCCCCCCTCTCCAGCCACATCCCCCCAGGCCTGTTCCAGATGCCCCCCCCCAAGGGGCACCCCCTGCCTGGGGCAAAACCGGGGTGTTCTCCCTGGGCAGGTCTCAGGATCCCCCCGCATCGCTGTCACCCCACTGGCGTCACCCCAGGCTGGCGACAGGTCGCTGCTAGCTCCAGCCTTCACGCACAGAGCAGCTCTTTGAGCTATAATTTATTACGGGATGCGTTGAAGCCGCGGGCAGTGCCCGGGCGAGGCCACGGGCGCGTTTCCCCGCTCCGTCCGAGAGCGCGGTCTCTCCTACGCGGCCGGGCTTTGCAGTAGCGTCGCGCACGATTATTTAAAGCTATTTATGGAGCCTGCGCGTGTGGGTTTGTGGTCACTGGCACCGGCGTGGCAGGGCAGAGCCTGGCACCGGGCGCGCACGGCTTTGCCCCTTGCGCGCAGCTGGGGCCCAGCAGCTGCAGGCTGCATTAACCCTCTGTTAATCCACCCCGCAGCCTTAGGGTGCTGCTGCGTGCGGCCCACAGGACCCAGGCGTCCGGGAAAGGGTTGGGCCTGGCAGGACACTTCTTCCACGGCGTCTCAGGACGTGGCCAGCACGTTAGGGTGGCATTGTGGCCCTTGGGATGTGGCAATAGCGCTCACCTCGCTCTCGGGGCAGAGGCCACCTCAGCACAGCCAGACCTTTGCCCCAGCTGCCATGACCCGGTGCCAACTGCCGAACAACCCTACAGGGGTGACCCAGCTCTAGGGCACCCCTGTGCCCACCCAGGGAGTCAAGGCACTCCGAGAAGTGGGTGCCAGCCACTGATCCCCTGCACCAAAAACACGGGGCACCGCCAGCCTTCCCTGACAAGGGACTTTATTGGGTGCTTCCTCCTGGCTGTGCACAGCCCTTCCCRGCAGCCACGGGCCTGTGCCCATCTCCAGACGGCGCACGGGGGCTGTGGAGCCCTGGGCAGCAGCAGCTGGSGGCACGCAGGGCCCAAGCCTCACTGCCAACCTGCCCTCAAGAGCCCCAGAGATGTTCCAGGGCAGCAAACCCTTTCCCTGGGCCCCAGCAGCACCCACCCGGCAACCCAGGGACCGTGGGGTTGGGTGCCCACCGTGCCAGAACCGGCAGGGCAGGGGGAGCCGCAGCACCTCGCTGCGCCAAGGGAGCAGCTCTGGGTGCCACGCGCCCGGTGCAGTGGCTCTGGGCAGCCTCGGTGCTGCAGACCGTTCCCCGGTGAGGGGGGGGCACAGGGCTCACGTTAGCAGGCACAGAGGGGACAGAGCCCCGTAGCAACACCCGCCACGGCTCCGCAACCTGGCCGCAGCAGCGCCACGAAGCTGCCGGCGATGCGTTAACGGCGTCCCTCTTGCCGGCGCCGAGGCGGGTCCCGCCGCGTGCCCGGCTCCAGCCATACCAGCGGACGGGCGCGGGGGAGCTCACACGTCGTAGTTGGGCAGGTAGCTGTAAGCGGGGCCTGTGCCCGCCGGGGCGCTGCAGTTCCACGGGAAAAACCAGCAGATCACAAAGCCTAGAAGGGGAGAAAGGTGAGCAGAGCCATGCCAGGTGCCTTGGCATCGCCAGGTCTCTGCTCCGGCCTCTGCTCGCCTGGGTCTCCCGCCTCGGCATCCCGGGGCAGGGCACAGCCAGGGGGAAGAGCCCTGCGCCCCCCACTTCGGCACGCACCTCTCCCAAACACCTCCCGCAGCAGCGCGAGCTTGGGTTTCCGGGTGTGCGCCACCTCCCGCTTCGCCTCCTTCAGCATCCGGTTGCGGAGCTGCTCCAGGGGGGTCTCGTCCGTGATGATCGACATGACCTGGGGGCGAGGGGGACGTCACCTGCTCGCAGCTGCCCCCAAATCATGCCACTGCTCCCCATCACCTCCAAGCCCGCCTCTCTCCCCCGCTCACCTGGTCATAAAATATGACGGTGACAAACGCCCCGAAGAGGACAGACTCCACCAGCAGGACGATGCAGTGAGCTCTAGGAGGACGGTGGCAGATCAGGGCTGGGGCCACAGTCAACGTGGGGCAGCTCTGAGCTGGTCACAGCTCCAGCGTGGCCGTTGCCCAGGACACGTGGCTGCTGCCTGAGGCTGGGACCCAGGCGTCCCGCCACAGCGCTGCAGCCCTGGATCCTGACACAAGCTCCTCCACGGAGAGGACCCACACAACCCCCCAGGCTGTCCCCCACAGCGCCCCGCACTCACGTCTGGACGCGGTTGTTGGAGACGTCTCCTCTCGCTCCTGTCACTGTCCCCGCCGGGCTCCTGCCTGTCGGCCACAGCCAGGCGGCCAGCACCAGCCCCACGGCGTAGAGACTGGCCAGCCCTGGCACAGAGCCAGAGGTGAGGGCACGGGCAGCAAGCACCTCCCGACCCACGCTGCTGCTCCCCGGGACCGAGCAGAGGTGGAGCCTGCTGCCACAGGCCTGGGGACACCAATGTCCCCCCCTTTGGGACCCTGACTGGCATGGGCAATGCCCAGACCCCCAGGAAACACCCCCTCCTCACTGTCCGTAGGAGTTGATGCTACCCAGCCACAGGCAGCCGGCTTCTCGTGGCCGCAGACACCAGGCCACAACCGCAGAGCCTGCCCAGGGGACCCAGGAGTTCGGCTACCCCATACAGGGACCGTGTCACCCCCCCACAACCACTTACCAGTGTAGAAGAGGAACTGGATGAAGTATTTCTGGTTTAACTCTCCGACGCAGTTGTTAATCCTATGGGTGGACAGACGAACAGGCAGGCAGCGTGACGGGTGTGCAAGCGGTAACCGGCCCCCAGGGGGGAGCAGAACAGGTCTTGCCACCCCCCGTCCCCTCCCCGGGGCACCCTCCAGGTCCCACAGTGCCCACGGGGCAGGAAGAAGACCCTGCGGAGCCGCCCGCCCCCACGGGTCTCCACCACGCACCTCAGCACGGCGCGAGGGCCCAGCCGCGCCGGGGCAGCCGTCACCTACCAGGGACAGTGGTGGTCCATGCGGCGCACGCAGCGGTGGCAGACGCGGCAGTGGTGGGCGCGGGGCGGGCGGTACGTCTCGCAGCGGTTGCACACCGTCCAGTCCTCGTTGCTCTGCGGGGGAAGGGACGAGAGGTCTCAGCAGGGTCGGGGACAGCAAGGAGCCCCCCGTGCCAGCGTGGGGACAGGGCGTTACACCCAGGGGACAAACCGCAGGGGCTGAGCCCAGCACGGAAAGAGGGCACCTTCTCTGTCCCTTGTGCCCTGCCAGCTCAGCGACGGCGCCCGCAGGTCCCGGGGCGCCTGAGCAGGGACACGTCAGGGCCGGCGCGGCTCCACGCTCCAGTCTTGCCTCATCCCTAATCCCAGATAAGCCGCCACGTTCGCCGCCCCTCGGGGTGGCACGTGCCCTCCCGGGGACTCACCCGGTCGCCCTTCCGCGGGGCGCCGCTGCGCAGGTCCGAGAAGTCAATGGCGGTGTCGGGGAGGGGAACCACGCCTGGGGACACCACACAGGATGGTGAGAAGCCATCGTACGTGCGACATGAGGGGCACAGCGGGCCCTCCCCGCCTGTCCAGGGAAGCCCCCCTCCCCGCCACCACCACCCGCACCGATAGCACCAGTCCCTCTAACAGGAGGGGACGAGCCCGCAGCCACGGCGCGCGGGAGGGGACAGCAGTGCTCACCGGGATCGGCGAAGACGGCGCGCGTGTGGCAGGCCAGCAGCAGGAAGACGACGAGGTTGAACGCCACGGCGTGGAAGGGGCACCACAGGCTGCGGCAAAGGAGAGCACGGGGGGGTCACAGCAGCCCCCCCGCGCGCGGGGCCGCGGAGCCCAGCACCCCGAGAACGGCCGGCAAGCGGCGGGGGGCAGCCGGGGACGTCGGAGCGTGTCGGCTGGGGCGCTGCGGGGACACGCGTGTGACACATGCTGCCCAGGCAGCCCATGGGCTGGGGGAGGAYGCATGTGACGGGCACCGTACAGGCTGGGCACGTGTCGCAGGCACGGCGTAAGTCGAGAGGGGACGCGCGTGCCGTGGGCACCGGGGGACACGCGTGTGGCAGGCACCGTGGGAAGGGGACACGCGTGGCAGGTACTGCGCAAGCCAGGACAGACACCGCGTGGACGGGGACACGCGTGTCCCTGACAGCACATGGACGGGGACGTGGTCTCCCCTGGCCCCCTCCGGTTCTCGCCACCCCCGGTCCCGGTGGTCCCCGTGTGCCCCCCGGTCCCCCTCCCGCGGCCCTCCGGCGCAGGTCACCCCCCCCCAGGCCCAGAAGCAGGCGGCGCAGCCCCGCCCGGGCAGGGCAGCCGCACGCAGCCACCGCACGCAGCCGGTGCCGGTGCCCCCGGGGAGGTACACGCTCCGCCGCCGGTGGGCCCCGCTCCCGCGCTACCTGCCCCGGAAGCCGGGCTGCAGCAGGACGTGGGTGAGCACGACGTAGTCGGCGTAGCCCACGCTGAGGTAGGTGAGCAGCAGGCACAGCGCCCCGCACGGGTCCCGCCCGCACCGGCCCGGCGCCGCCGCCGCCATGACCGCCCCCACCGCCCGCAGCCCCGCCTCGCCGCTTCCGGCTCGCGCGCCGCGCCCAATCGGAGCGCAGGGGCGCGGTGACATCACGGGGAGAGGCGGGGCCGACACGAGGAAGGAGAAGGGGTGGTTCGCGTGTGCCGTTGCCGCGGCGACAGAGCGCGGAGGGCGGGGCTTGTTCGGGCCACACCCCGGGGCGGTCCCTTGGAAGCCACGCCCCCTCCGCCCTGTTGCCTGGCGCCCGGGACCCCGGGGCGTGGGTGTCCCCTCCCGGTGACCTGCCCGGGCCGTGAGTGTCCCCCGGCCCCGGGAACCCGTGTCCCCGCCCCGGTCCCCCCCTTGCCTTGGCGCCCCCGGGGCCCCGCGTCCCGCCTCCTGCCGCCCCCCTGCC
>NW_020450752.1:52793-61096 GCF_003343035.1 Apteryx rowi
GCCAGGCCCGCGGCGGGACGGGACGGGACGGGTGCGACCCGGCCGCTTCCCCCCGGGGGCGCGAACGCCCTGCCCGGTGCTGGGGGCCGGCCGGGCCCGCGGCCGCTCTCCCGGGGCCGGGGAACCCCCCAGGGTGGGGAAGGGAAGGGATTGGAGCCAGGATTTCCCCCCTCCCCCGGACACCGGGCTGCGATCGAGGCCGGAGCCCCCTGGCGTCGGGTGGGGATGGAGCCGGAGCCCCCCGGGGGGGGGGGAAGGGAAGCGGTTGGAGCTGGGACCCCCCCACCGAGGGTTGGGGCTGGGATCGGAGCCGGAGCCCCCCCCCAGGGGCCGGTCAGGGTTGGGGCTGGAGCCCGAAGGGGTGGCAAAGGGAAGGGATCGGAGCTGGGACCCCCCCCCCAGCCGGGGTCGGGGCCGGAGCCCCCCAGGTAGGGAAGGGATCAGAGCCGGGACCACCCTTGGGCTCAGGCCTGGAGCCCCCAGGGTCTGGGCCGGAGGTGGCCGAGCTGGGCCGAATCCCCCCCCCCACCGTGGGGCCCTGCCTCGGCTCGGCTCCTCCTAGGCCTGACCCCGTCTTCCCGCTCTCCCACAGCGTTCCCRCTCGGCCACGGCGCGCCCGCCAGTGCAGCGCCATGCGGCCGCCCCGCCGCAGCACCCACGAACCGCCTCACACCCCAGTGACCGGCGCCACCGCGCAGCGAGGACCGAGGAGGCAAGGCTGGGCGACGAGGAGCAGCTCGCGCCCCTTAAACGTCGYGGTGTGGGGCGCCTGCGGGCTCCTGCGTGGGGGGGGGGAGGCCCGGGGGAGGGGGACGCCCTCCCGGACGGGGCCGTGAGCGCGCCGCCGCGCTCACCCGCTCGCGTTTGCCGCCCCGGCAGGTAGAGCCGCTTCGCTGCCCCTTGCCGCGCCGCCGTCTCCGGCCACCATGCTGCGGCGCCTGCTCGACCGGCCCTGCACGCTGGCCCTGCTCATCGGCTTCCAGTTCGCCTTCATGGCCTACTTCTCGCTGGGCGGCTTCCGCAACCTCACCTCCATCTTCGGGCGCGAAACCAGCCCCATCTTCGACTACTCCCGCACCCACGACATCTACACCAACCTGAGCCGCCTGCTGCCGCGGGAGCCTTTCCGCAGCGACCCCGCGCAGCCCCTGCCCTACTGCCCTGAGCGCTCACCCTACCTCAGTGAGTGGGGGCACGGGGGCGGAGGGTGAAGGAGAACAACCAGCTCGCTGGCTCCTGTCACGAAAACGGGGGGGGGGGACACGTGAGGTGCCTGCCACCGAGGGAGCCGCGTTCGCTTTGTTCTCGGGGAGGGGAAATGGTGGCCAAACGCTGCCTGGAGCTACTGCAGCTCTCGGAGCCTGAAGGTCACCGTGACGCCCTCAGCGCGGTTCTGGGTGGAGGGAGGTTTTGGTCTGAATTCTTGGACTTTGCCCCCTCCTCACCTCTGTGCCCTCCGGCACTCTCCGCACGCTGCGGCACCTTAGGGATAGCCCTGCAAGACCCTCCCAGGTGGTGCCAACTTGCCCGCGGCTCTCTGGACCTGCCTGACTGTTTGGAGCAGGTACAGCAGAGAAAGTGCCTGCYGGCAGGTGACAAAAACCCCTGGAGGAGTCCGGGAAAGGACTGGYCTGATCGACTGCCGGCCTGGAAGAACAGGTTTGGCAGGAAGGGCCAGGCTGGCTGCCTAGGAGCAAGGTGCGAAGCTTGGGGCGATCCCATAGTATCCCGAGCGGGGCTGGGAAAGTCCCCCGAGCATGAAGCTGCCCTCATCTCTGCGCTTCCTGGTGAAACACCACCCTGGGGGGCTCCGGGAGCTCGTGCAACCATGGGGTGCCCTCACCCGCTGCCACCCCTGGGAGCAGGCTGCAGTCCAGGCGCAGTAGGCGAGGGGGATACYGCATCCTGTCCGGGGTGCCGGGGTGCTGCGCCGTACGTGGGTGCCRATCCCCCAGCGCATGCGCCAGCCTGCGTGTCCTTTCGTGCAGTCGGTCCGTTGATGGTGAGCTTCAGCCGGGTGCCCACGCTAGAGCAGATCCAGGCGAAGAACCCGGCTGTGAGCGAGGGGGGCCGCTATCAGCCTTCCACCTGTGAGCCCCGGTCCCGCACGGCCATCATCATCCCGCACCGCAACCGCGAGACCCACCTGGGCCACCTGCTCTACTACCTGCACCCCTTCCTGCAGCGCCAGCAGCTCCAGTACGGCATCTACGTGGTGCACCAGGTGAGACGGGTTCCCTGCCCGCCCGCCGGCCTCAAGCGGGCACCTGGGGCTCGAGTGGGCACCGGGTTTTGGCAGACACCGGCCCACGCCCAGCTGCCTCCCTCCGCAGGCAGGAAATTCCACCTTCAACCGGGCCAAGCTGCTGAACGTGGGGGTGAAGGAGGCGCTCAAGGACGAGGAGTGGGACTGTCTCTTTCTCCACGACGTGGACCTCATCCCTGAGAACGACCACAACCTCTACACGTGTGACCCCTGGAACCCCAAGCACGTCTCCGTTGCCATGAACAAATTCGGCTACAGGTGAGCGGGCACAGCCCCTCCGCTGCCTGGGCGTGGTGGGATGGGGAGGCAAGGGTCCAGCCTCCTGCTTGCTGTGTCCAGCTCTGGACCCTCGCTGGATTTGTCCCCTGTGCTTCAGGGCAGGAGCTGGGCTCCGAGCTCCCTGCTCAGCGGCTCTCTGCTCTCTCCCCAGCCTGCCGTACCCACAGTACTTCGGGGGGGTCTCAGCTCTCACCCCCGACCAGTACATGAAGATCAATGGTTTCCCCAACGAGTACTGGGGCTGGGGTGGTGAGGACGATGACATTGCCACCAGGTGAGGTGCCGCGCGGCCCTGCGTGCTGCTGGCTCCCTGTGCATGTGGGCCTCCGTGGCGGCAAGCTTGTGGGGTGGCAGGCTGTCCCTTCCTGTCCCGTCTTGTCCCTCGGGGCTCCCCTTGGGCTGGGGACCTTCCCCAGCTGGCTTGGCACTGCCCCGTCCCTCCCGGCTGCCCCCTCAGCCCCTCACCACATCTCTCTTCTCTTACCCCGTGCTCTCGGGACACGCTGCATGTCTGTGTCCTGCCGGGAGGCACCAGCTGCTCAGGTAGGTCCTCGGGGCAACGTCGCCGGGAAAGGCAGTGTCCGTTGCCGCCCCAGCACCCCGGGACGGCTCTCCCACTGCGTTCCCGCATGGAACGGGCGTACGGGTGCYGTTGCTGCCGCGCTCGAGGGCGGCAGAGCCGGGCAGGTGGGATGCAGGCAATGCCCCCGCTGCCTGGAGCGGGGCTCTGGGGTGGGTCGGCGGTCGCAGGCGTGCAACGGGGCACTGCCGTGACGCGCGTGGCCTCGTCTGCAGGGTGCGCCTGGCCGGCATGAAGATCGCCCGCCCGCCCATCTCCATCGGCCACTACAAGATGGTGAAGCACAAGGGCGACAAGGGCAACGAGGAGAATCCGCACAGGTCAGGGCTGCGGCTCGGGGGCGGCTGGGGCACCCGCGGGGGCCGGGCGGTGACGCTCCCCCTTCCCTCCAGGTTCGACCTGCTGATCCGCACCCAGCGCATGTGGACGCAGGAYGGCATGAACTCCCTCACCTACACGCTGCTGGCCAAGCACCTGCACCCGCTCTACACCAACCTCACGGTGGACATCGGGACGGACCCGCGCGCCGGCCAGGGCCRCAAGGGGCTCGTGCCTGGCCGCGAGGGGCAGAGGTACCAGAGCAGCTCCAGCCTCTTCAGGCAGGAGATGCTGCGCAAGCTGCCCCGGGCCACGATGGGCTGGGGGGCCCAGGGGCTCTACCTGCCCGGTGCGTTCGGCCAGGCCTTGGCCCCACGAGTGTCTCCAGGGCCCACGGGCATCACGCACCAACCTGTGAGCAAGGCGGTGGCTAGCGGCACCCGCGGCGATGCCAACGGGGCGAAGGCCAGCTCCCCCCCGGCGCTGGGAGCCAGCCAGCGCAGCCCGAAAGCTTTTGGGAAGGGCAAGCCTGACCTGGACCCAGCATCGGCCGTGGCGGGGGTCAGTGCCAGCCTGGCCGCAGCAGCAGAAGGGGCCGTTCCCGCGCGGGGGGAGAACCAGAGCTTGCCGCAGGGCTCCCGCTAGCCGATGGCTGTCGCCGCCCTCCCCCCCTCGCCCCCGCCAAAGACTTGCTTGCCGTGAACCGGCTCTTCCTGGCGTCAAGAAGGGACCCCCGTCAGGCCGCTGCCGGGAGGTGCCCTCCGCGGGGGAACCAGCGCCAGGAGAGCCCTGCTGACCGCGGGGCAGGCTCGCGCTGTGGCCTTGCCGCGGAGACTGCGGGGAGCAGCGAGCCCAGGGCGAACGGCCCCGGGGGAAGCTGCTGGCCGTGGGGCTGGTGCCTGGGACTGCGGGGGGCGGGGGGAAAACCCCTGGGAAAGGGGTGCAGGGAGAGGCAGAGCTGGGATCAGAGCTGTGGCCGCTGCCTGCGGCTGGTGGGGTGACGCGCTCCCGGTGCCAGGGACAGCTGGGCACGTGCAGGCGGCACTGGCTGGGGCGCGTGTGCCCGAAGCCAGTCGCAGGCTCTGCTGCCGGCGTGTGGTTATTTATTCTATTTATGAGCTACTCCCTGGACCTTTATAAGGGTTTTTCAATTAAAAAAAAAACCACTTTGTCCTACTGCCGTGGGGCTGGTCGGTGGCGGGAGAGCAGAGAGCCGGGCCTGGGTAGCCTCAGCCCGGCTCTGCCACCCCCTAGGGACCCGGGTGTCACAGCAGGAGGGCAGCAGGCGTGGGTGTCCCAGCTGGGTGCCGCAGGGAGGCTGGTCCTGGCTCAGCACGGCTGCCCCAGGAGCCGGCTTACGGCCGCTTTGGCGCTGGCGATGCAGTCGTTGACGGAGACGCCGGCGTAGGACGCYCCGACGAGGCTCAGGGGCAGCCCCTGTTCCGTCAGGTACCGGCCGATGCTCTCTGCGGGGAGAGGGGGAGGTCGGAGCCCCCGCGGCGGCAGTGACAGCGCCACAGCCTGGCCCCCCGGCCCCGGCCTTACCTGTGCGGCGCCAGTGGCCCAGCGTGTACTGGGGGATACAGGCCTGCGGAAGGAGCAGCCGGTAAGCCTGGCTCCCATCTTGGGAGGCATCGGCCCTCGTCTTGGAGCCGCCCCGCGGTTGCGGTGCCCTCACCCACCTTGTGCACCTTGACGATGGAGTGGGATGGGGCCGCCTCGAGGCCCAAGTGCGCCCGGACGGCATCCTGAGCCCGGCGCAGCAGCAGAGACGGTGCCACAGCTGCGGGGTCCCCGAAGCTCTGTGTGAACCAGGCGCCTCCCAGCATCACCTGTGGCACTGGCACAGCCCCGTGAGGCCCCTGCCGGCAGCCTGGCCCCCCCACACCCCCCCACCCCATGCAGGCCTCGCTCACCGTCAGCCGCAGGGAGGCGGCACCCGAGCGGTTGTGCTCTGGGAAGGCCACCGAGTCGTAGACGATGCCCAGGAGGGAACTGTCCTCGGAGGAGGGCACCAGGTGCCCGAAGCCCTGGGCAGGGAGGAGAGCAGTGAGCCCGGTGACAAGCAGGATGGAGCCCACCCATGGGTGCTGGGGTGGCCCAGGCCCCTGTCTCACCGTGACGGGCAGCTTGGCACCCTCGTACTGCAGGTTCACCACGGCCACCGCCACGGCGGGGATGTGCCGCAGCTCCCGCGCCAGCGGCTCGGCCTCAGTGGGGAGCACCTCAGCCAGGGCTGGAAGCAGAGAGACGTCAGGCGAGTTCCCCCCGGCTCCTGCCCACCCCCACGGCACAGGGGACCCAGGTGTCCGGGCACTTCCGTGCCCCTACCTCCAGCCGGGATGGCGCTCACCACGTGGTCAGCCGTCACGGTGCCGTCCGCCAGGGCGAGCTGCGGGGAAGGAGCCGTGAGAGCGGGATGCCGTGGGATTCACGGAGCAGCCCTGCTGACCCGAGCAGGGACAGCCAGCGCGCGGGGCTCTTACCTGCCAGCCGCCACCGGGGTCCCGCCGCAGGCGCCGCAGGGGCGCGTGGCAGTGCAGCTCCACGCCGCGCTGGCGCAGGAAGGCGGCCAGCGCCGCGGCCAGGCTCTCCATGCCGCCCCGCAGYGACCACTGGCTCCAGCGCTCGGCCCGCGCCCGCCGGCTCAGCGGCGACTCGGCCCCGGGCTTCTTCCCTGCGGCACAGAGAGGCCGATCCGGCACCCACGTCCCCTCCCCAGGTCATTGCACAGAGCAGGGGGCCGTGCTGGAGTGTCCCCCCAAATCCCTGCACACTGTGGTGGCAGTGCCATGGTGCCCATGTGCTGCAGGTGACAGTGCTCAGGTGTCCCCTAGGTCCCAAGCATGCTGTGGGTGGCAGCGCCAAGGTGCCAGCACACTGCCGGTGTCCCCCCCCAGGTCCCTGCATGCTGCGGGTGGCAGTGCCAGGGTGCCTACACAGCACAGCTGGCAATGCCAGGGTGTCCCCCTAGGTCCCAGCACACTGCAGGTGACAGTGCTGGGGTGTCCCCTCCAGGTACCTGCATGCTGGGGGTGGCACCCCACACATGCCCCCCCCCAGCTCTGGGTCTCACCTCGGCCCAGCACCAGCCCCAGGAGGACGGAGCGCCGGTGCCGCTCGGCCTCGAAGAGCGCGGGGAAGCAGGAGCGCACGCTCAGCGCCCGGCAGTCCCCGGCAAACACCCCCCGGCACAAGCTGTCCACGGCAATGTCGGCCACCTGCGGGGACACAGCAGGCTGCGGACGGTCCCCGCCCGGCCCCGCGGGCCCCTTTGCCTCGCTGCAGGGCCCTGATAAGCCCCCGGCGCTATCGCCCCGCGCAGGCTCTCACCTCCTCGCCGAAGCGCCGGCAGACGAAGGCGTGCACGGTCTCATCGGGCTGGGTGCTGGTGGGTGCCAGCAGGTCCCGCAGGCCACTCCAGAACAGGGCCCGCGAGAAGGGCGGCACCGGCCGGAGAAGCCCCCTGCCAGGACACCAAGGTGCTGGGATGAGCCCGGAGGCTGGCCTGGCCCTGCAGCGTGGCGGCACCGCCACTGGGCACCTACCCAAGGCCGGAGGGCAGCTTGTGCAGAGCCCCGCGCACATAGAGGAAGCGGTTCCTGGAAGCCGGGTGGTCCCCAGGGACGGGCAGGATGTCACCCTCGAGGCCAAGCTCGGAGACCTGCGGGGACACGGGCAGGACGGCGCCCGGCATAGCACCCATGTGGGCCCCGGAGCCCAGAGGGGGCCTGGATGCTGCTGAGGGCGTGGGATCTGCCCCCGCAGTAGCCTCGACCCCAGCACCCTGCACCCAGCCCTGGGCACCCCCTGGGTCCTGGCACCCTGAACCCATGCACCCCTCTGACCGTGGCATCCTGCATCCAGGGACCCCCGGCACCCTGTACCCAGCCCCAGGGACCCCCCCTCAGCACCCTACACCCAGGGACTCCCCTGACCCCTGGCATCCTACACCAGCCCCGGGGATCCCTCCCTCCCAGCACCCTGACGACTTGCCCCAGAGACTCCCCAGCATCTGACACCCAGCCCCAAGGACCCCCCTGACTCCAGCACCCAGCCCCTTTCCCGGCACAGAGACCCCCACCCCCACGACCCAGCAGCCCCTACCATGTGCAGCGTGTCCCTGCCAACGGCGCCCACGGGCCGGATGCCCCGGGGTCCATGCTCGAACACGGCCCCGTCCTCGGTGCGGGTGGACTGGAGCCACCCGCCCACGCGAGCGCTGGCTTCCAGCAGCACTACCTGGGCGGGAGCAGGTGCCAGGGCCACTCCGGGACGCCAGAGGCACCCCAGGGACACCACAGCCCCTTTGGGGACACCACGGCTACCCCAGGAACACCCCAGAGCACCTGTGGCCACCCCAGGTGACCACGGCCACCCCAGGGACACCACAGCCACCATGAGGATCACAGCCACTATGGGGACACAAGGCCCACCCCAGGGAGAGGGGGGAGAAACCCCGGCACCCAGGGGACCACGGCCACCCTAGATACCACCCTTGGGGACCACTGGCGCCCTGGGGGACAACACAGCCACCCTAGGGACCACAGTCCCCCTAGGGGTACCACAACCACCCTGGGGATCTCACCAGGGCCACCACGGCCGCCCCGGGGCGCCGTCACCCCCACGCCGGGAAGGGGGACAAAGCCCCCCCGGGGGCCACCGCGGCCACCCCGCGGCGCGGCGCGACCCGCCGGCCGCTCTCACCTTGGGCGCCTGGGGGCTGCGGGCCAGGTGGTAGCAGGCGGCCAGGCCGCTGATGCCCCCGCCGACGACGGCCACCGTCCGCGGCATCGGGGAGCCGGGCGGGTGAGCGGCGGGACTCAGGTGCCCCCGCACCGGCCCGGCTCCGGCTCCGGC
>NW_020450752.1:62075-70445 GCF_003343035.1 Apteryx rowi
GGATCGTCGAGCTCGTAGAAGAGGACGTAGCCCTCGCTGGACGGCACCTGGTTCTCGCTGATGGGCGACACGCTGCGGGGATGGCGGGCGTCAGCCGCTCGGCGCCGCGGCACCCGAACGCCGGCGCCGCCGAGCCCCCGCGGCTGGCACCTACCGGGAATCGTTGTAGACCCGCCAGCCGGCCTGGTCCCTGCAGAAGGCGGTGTAGTGCCCGTAGTGCACRCTGCCCGAGTGGTTGCACAGCGCGTACAGGCTGTACACGGGGCTGCCTGCGCGGGAGGGAGGCAGAGCTCAGCGCCGCGCGGCCGCCCTCGCCCGGCACCTTCCCGATCCCGGGGAGCACCGGCGAGGGAGCCCGGCCTCATCCCCTCGCCGTCGCCACGCCGCGCGGGCCCYGCAGTCCTGCCGCCGCCTTACCTGCCTTCTCACTAGCGAATTCCTTCAGGTTGAGCTGCTGCAGGGGGAAGTCCACGAAAACAGAGCACTTCTTGATGGAGTAGCGGGTGGTGGAGAACCTGTTCAGGTCTGGGTGGCCCCGGGTTAAGGGAAGCGCTGGATCAGGAAGAGCTGGAGCAGAGCCTGGAGTGGCAGGACAGTGTGGAGCCAGGCTCTCTGTGTCACCGGGGAGCCACGTGCCACCTCCCCAGGGAGGGACGAGCAAGGGCGGCATCATCCCAGCTCCTGGTGGCCTGCGACTCGGGCACATCCCCCATCTGTGCCAGGCCGCGGTGATGACGTGCTCTCCCCGCGTCCACTCTCCAAACGTGTCCCCTACCCATCGCCCCGGTGGCACCGGGGGAACGTAGTGCCTGAGCCCCCAGCAACGATGCTCTGGGGGATTCCACGTGGGTCCGAGAGCCCCATGGGCAGAGCCCGGTGCAAACGGGCGCCTCCCACCCCGGCCCCGCCAGCAAGGATACGAAGCACCAGGATGCGGGGGAAGCGCTGGATGGTGAGCTTCTTCGTGCTCCGCGTCCTCTGCCGGCACTTGTCGCAGACCTGCCCGAGACGGGGCGCTGGGGAGAGCGGCCGAGGCGCAGAGCGGCCGCGAGCAGCCCCGGGGCCGGCCCCAGCCCAGCCTTCGCAGCCTGCCCTGCCCGGGCCAAACATCGGCCTCTTACCGGGGCATTTTCCGAGTCCAGCTCCTCCTCCTTGGTGAAAAGGCTGAAGCAGTCGTGGAGAGAGACCTTCCCGCCAGCAAAGCCTTTCTGCAGGGGGGACAGGGACAGGGCTCAGCCGGGGACACACAAGGGGCATGGGGACAGCGGGGTGGCYGGGGAAGGCACGGGGGAAGGCCACCCCGTTCTCTCCCCTGTCCCTACCTTTGGGATGGGCAGGGAGAGATCACAAAATACTTCAAAGGTGGTGGAGCGGTAGCCACAGGCCTGACACTTGAGGCAGCTCTTCAGCTGTCCTACGAAAAGATCTGGGAGGAGAGGGGAAGGCGTGAGACCAGGCAGAGCAGTGCCACCCGGCAGGGCACCCAGAAGGGCCCGCCAACTGCCTTTGGGTGCCAGGGCTGTGTCACCCCGTCCCAGGCCGGCGCAGAGCTGTGCTCACCCACGATCTTGCTGTCCTCCCTCTCCAGGTATCGCTTCCACATCTGGTTGGCGCGTTCGTCGTCACTGCAGGGAACGGCAGAGGATTGGTCCAGGTGACGTGGGAAACGGGGCCGGGCAGGAGCTCGGGTAGCAGATAGCTCTGCCCCGGCTGGGCCRGGTGCAAGCCCAAGGCAGGGGACGGCTGGGGTCCATCTCTTGAGCCCCAAAACAGGCTCTGGGGATCGGCTGCTGCAGGTCCCTCCCACAACAGCTCTCACATGCCCTCGGCAGTATCCTACTCTGTCCCTGGCCTCCAAGCGAGCTTCCTGCCACAGCCTGGAGCGTGGACCTGCCTGGGACACGTCTCCCCTCCTCACCTCAGCAGGTCCGAGTCCTCCAGCACGGAGGGCCGCTTGGCGTCTGAGAGGATGCTGGGCGTCTTGCGGCCCTTCCGGTTGATCTCCACGTGCAGCCGGTCCATGAAGAACTTGAGGAACTCCTGTGCGTCCTGCTGGCTGCAGATGGGACGTGCTCATCAGCATCCATGGGTGCCTCCATCCTCTGCCAGCACCGGGGCTCATCCCACACCCTGAGCCCAGCCATCCCCAGCCGAGCATCCTCCCCACGATAGCGTGAGCCCTCCCAGAGCTTGATGTCTATCTCCCTTCGGCTCTGCCAGGCCCCAGCGTCCCCTCCCAGCACCCACCACACTGCTGTGCCCAGGGAGGAGGGTTGGGTGTCCTGGGTGATGCATCCCTCTCCCCAGAACAGCCAGGACAGCAGTGGGGTCAGACCCTACCTGTAGCCTGTGAAGGAGGGGACATATTTCTGAAAGATGGCCTTGAAGCGCCCGGGGTTCACAGCCTCCRTGGAATCCGGGTGCCACAGGGCGGTGATGACGTCTGCGAAGGCTGCGGGGAGACGGGCCGAGCCCAGGCGTTAGCACCGTTTCACCCCTTTGACCACTGGGTCAGTCCCAATCCAGCTCCCACTCTGAGAGGGAAGCAGGAGATGCGCGGGACGGAGCCGGGCACCTTCCTCGCAGTGGGGACGGGACCCTCCTGCCGTGGCCACCAAGGGCGAGCAGGGAGAGCTCCTGAGCTCCTGGCCAGGTTCGACGTGGAGCCACTTGAGGCTAACGAGCTCTGGGTTTATGAAGGAGCGGGCCCAGGAGACCGAGCATGACGGGGCATTTATATAACAGTCAGCGGGGAGGATTAGCTCCCGCCGGGACCGGACAGAGGCCTGCTGGTTGCAGGACGCCCGGCTCCCTACCTTCGGTGAGCTCCTGCTGGGTCCGGGGACCACCGGGCTGCTCCTGGTGAAACTCCTTGCGCAGGCAGTAGTCCCKCAACGGCTTGGTGCTGCTCAGGCACTGCAGCACGGCGTTCATGAAGCACTGCGGCGAGAGCACCGAGGGCACGCTGGCACTACCCACGGCCATCCGGGCACCAGGGGTGGCCGCGGAGAGCCACCAGGTCTCGGTGGCGTCCCCCCTCAGCCCCATCCCCTTGCGCTCGCAGCTGCCGCGCACGGTCTCCCCAAGGCCCCAGGGCTCATGTTGTCCCATGGAGGCCCCGCACACGGGAAGGGTTAAGCCCGGCAGACGCGGCAGCCCCGTGGGGCGTTGCAAAGGGGAGGGAACCGCTTGGTTACGGCCGCTCCGGGTCCAAGCCCAGGGAGAGCTCCCAGGCTTGCGGGAGCCACGTGAGCACCTACTGCAGCCGGGAACCCCAGGAGACTTATATAAGGCCTAGGAAGGGAGCAGCCGCGCTGCGCAGGACGGAGCTGAGCACGCATCCCGCTCCCGTTTAGTCCCGTTGGCACAGAGGGGACGCGAGAGCCCGTTGCTTGCCGTGGGCAGGGCACGGGGGCATCAGGCACAGGGACGCGGGATATGGGGGATGCCGGGTGCGGGGGCCACGGGTGCTTACCGTGTTGCCCAAGTTCCTGAGTCCGATGTGGCCGGAGCCCAGGAGGAGGGTGTGATGGGTCTGTGGGAACACGGAGGGACAGGAGTGAATATGGATCACGGAGAGGCTAAAGCACGGTGTATTGGTCACCCCGAGGGCTCCCAGCGGGCACAGCACCATGCCAACCCATCCATCCCGGCACGCAAGGGCCAGATCTACCGTCTCCACGGGGCAACCTGCTCCAGTCAACCCTCCTGCTTCCTACACACAGACGGACGGACGAACTCACTCCCTGTCCCTCATCATCTCAACGCCAGCACCCTCCCGGCCGCATGGCAATCCCTCCCCACCGCGACATGCCAGGCCACCTCATCCGGCCGTGACACGCCGGTGCTGAGGCCGGGTGCCGGGAGCGCGGGCGGAGGAGCGCAGCTTTACCTCGCTGGTCATGAGGAGCAGCCCCATGACCGCCGTGTGCACCACCGACTCGGAGATATCGGCCCCTTTGCCCTGCAGCTCCCGCTTGGTGGCCAGGGTCCGGTGCAGCTTCCACGGCAGCTCCACTAACGTGGCTCCCTGCAGCCCCGGCATGGCTCCGGCACGACTCCGGCGCGCGGAGGAGCAGGGCAGCCCGAGAGCCGGGATGGGATTGCGGCACCAGGACCACTGGGGCCCTCCCTCTGCCTCTCTAAGCCACAGCTCATTAGCTGATCCGATTTCCCCTGGCTATTCTGGGCCTTGCTCGAGGCTCATCTCGGCGGGATTAATTAGAGGGAGAGCTACCTTGGGGACAGCGGGTGCTCGGAGAACGGYGTAGCAAAGGAAAATACAACCGCCCGCGCCCCACGCCACGCTCACGAGCGAGGGCGGTCCTGGGAGAGCCGCCGCGGGGGGACAGGCCACCGCTCAGCCCCGCGCAGCCAGCCCCGTGCAGGGCCACCCTCAGCGGGATCCGCGGAGCGGCCGCCTCCGCTCCGGATGGCAGATCTGCCCCGTGGGGACGGCGCCGGGTGCCCGTCCCACCCCTCCGCAGGCCCAGCCCCGCGATTTCAGGGCACCTAATCTCCACGTGGCCCAGGGCAAGCAGAGGATGGGACCTGGCTGCTCCAGGGGGCAAAGGGCAGCCAAGAAAACGCTCCCGCAGGCGCCCAGCTTTGTGTCCCTGCASCGGGGTGGCATCCCCCAGGACCCCCGGAGCTGAGGGGTCTCAACCCTTTCGAGCTGGGGGGTGTCTCAAGGAAGAACGGGTTGGGGAGAGGTGACAAGATACCCCTGCCCTGTCCCAAGGCCCTGAGGCAAGAGATGGGAACGAAGCCACTATCCCACACCCCGAAAACAGGCAAAACACAGCCAGAGCACACCCGACCACATCCAGGCCGTATCCCGAAGGCTCTTACAGCTGACGCCTTCTCCTCGGGCCTGCCGGGTGCTGCGGCTCTGCTCAGGGGTGGGCTGCCGGGTGCCAAGATGTCCTGGGTGTGGGTGTACTGGGGATCGGGCGCATGAGTCCTCGGGCAACCCTCAGGCCGGACAGAGAGCAGCGGGGCCATGGGCTTCCCATCCAGCCCCGGAGCCACGTTGACCCTTCGGAGCGAGGAGCTTCTCTTGAGAGCGAGCGAGCCCATGCTCAGCTGGTGGCCGCAGTCTCTCAGCACCAGGCGGCTCAGCACCGCCGCCACGTCCTCRGCCCGGCCGCCGCTCTGGCTCAGGTCCCCGATGCTGATGGATTTGGAGCGGGCCAGGTTGCTCCTGCGGCGTTCCGCCTCGCGTCCCGCCAGCGACGCGCCCGACGGCAAGGAGAAGGAGGCGCTGCCGGACATGGCGCCCGCCTGCGGAGAGCTGGGCACCCGCACCGCGTGGTCCGCCTTCACGGGCCCTCGGCGGGACACCGAGCCGCGGAGCGCCTCGCCGCGTTTTGAGGCCCGGCCCCGCTCGAGCTCCAGCTTCTTCCCCCGGTCGTCGAGCGGGCCGGGCCGAGGCGGCAGGAGGCGAAGCTTGGGAGCTGGAGAGAGCCCGTTGGCGATGGCGGAGGAGGCCAAGGCAGAGGCATGGCGCTCCTGGCTCAAGGCCCGGTGTCCGTTGGGCAGCTTGGAGGCAGCCTTGGGCTGGGACGTGACGACCGCTTGGTCTCGGGCCCGGCCGATGCGGTGTTCGGAGGCTTGGGGCATCGTGGAGACAACAGAGAGGAGAACTCTGGCAAGAAACGTGCTGGAGCTACAGCCGGCAGCACGGAGACGGATGGGAAGAGCCGGCGCTGGAGGCACCRGGGCGGACACCTACCTCTCTCGTGCCGCGAGTGTCTCTTCCCCGCCAGCTCTGGGCTCACATCCGTCCGAGGTGACCGATGGGCCGGAGAGTSCCGGCAGCGAGGGCCCTGCGGCACAACGAGAAGGGGTCCAGGTGTGGGTTCCTCCCGAACTGCCGGCAGCTGGGACGGGGCGGGGGGACAGCGCAGCCTCGGGGACACCCTCGGGCGTCATTGAGCCCCAGTGTTTGGGCTGGAAGGKCCCGGAAGAGGAGCGCAGAGGGAAAACCCCGTCCCCTCGGCCGACAGCCCTTGGGTGCCGCCGGGAGCGTGGAGCCCCAGGCAGGCTGCCGTCTTCCCTGGCGCCGAGTGGAGGTGACAGCTCCGGCGTGAGCTTCCCGAGCCGTCGAGGTGAGTCACGGAGGATCCGTTCGGCACAGCCGCCAGGCGGGTTCCTCCCACCCGCCCGCTCGCTCCGGGCTCTGCCGAATCGGAGCTCGGAGCCAGCAGGCGAAGCGGCACGGTCACCTCCCCAGCGCCGCTCCGCGAGGGGCAGCTCCGAGGAGCCGCCGCCACCCGCCTGGGGCCGCGGGGGACATGGGGATGCCCTGCACGATGGCCGGCAGCGCTCGGCACACCCGGTCATCGCCCAAGAGCRGAGGAGACGGGCCCTGCGGACCGCGGCCCCGTGTCTGGGAGCTCCTTCACGCCRGCAAGGGGGGAAGGACGGTCACGTCCCGGCCGCGGTGGCTGTCACGCAGTGAGACCCGCTGGCCCTCAGCAACCGTCGCGGCGGAGGTGGGGCAGCCCCGGTGAGTGGCCTCGGGCCACGAGGAAGGGGCCGAGCGGCTGCCGCAGTGCTCCCGGGAGCACCGGGACCCCGTCACCCACCGCGGCGCGTCCAGGACCCCACCGGGTCACACTGCAGCCGGGCCGGCCAGCAGGCAAGGTGACATGGGGGCAGGTCAGGTGCCATCGGGCCAGGTCACGCTCAAGGCAAAGGCCTCCAGCACCCTCCTGCTGCCCGGCCTGGCCCTGTCCCCCAGCCCGTGTCCCACTTGGGACATGTCCCTTACCCAGCCTGGCTCTGTCACACACATCCCCCCCCTCCATGTCCCACCCAGAACCCATCCCCGGCCATGCCTGGCCTTGTCCCCAACCCCATGTCCCAGCGAGGACATGTCCCCAGCCCTGCCTGGCCCTGTCCCCTACCTTCTCTGAGGTTCTACCTGGGTACTGTCCCTTCCCTGGCCCGGCCATGTCCCCCACCCCATGTCCCATGTGGGACATGTCCCCTGCCTGGCCTGGCCCTGGCCCTCAACCTGTGACCTACCTGGGCACCATCCCCAGCCCTGTCCCCACCCTGTGTCCTACCTGGGACACATCCCCTACCTAGTCTGGCTCTGTCACCCTTCCCCATGTCCCACTCCGGACATATCCCCTATCCTGCCTGGCCTTGTCCCCCACCCCAYRTCCTACACGAGATGTGTCCCCTGTCCCGCCTGGCCTTGTCCCCTATCCCATGTCCTACATGAGACAGGTCTCCTGCCTGGCCTGGCCCCGTTCCCTACCCCACGTCCCAACTAGGACCCATCACCAGCCCTGCCTGGCCCTGTTGCCCACCCCATGTCCCAGCTAGGACATGTCCCCTGCCTGACCTGGTTCTGTCCCCCATCCCATGTCCCAGCCAGGACCCATCCCCTGCCCTGCCTGTCCCTGTCCCTACCCCATGTCTCACCTGGGCACTGTCTCCTGCCTAATCTGGCCCTGTCCCCCAGCCCATGTCCCATCTGGGCACCATCCTGTGCCTGGCCCAGCCATGTCCCCCACCCTGTGTCCCATGCAGAACACCTCCCTGCCTGGCCAAGCTTTGTCCCCCAACCTGTGACCTACCTGGACACCATCCCCGGCCCTGTCTAGCCCCGTCACCCAGCCCGCATCCCCCTGGGACACATCCCCTACCTGGCCTGGCGCTGTCCCCCACCACGCTTCCTACCTGGGACACATTCCCAACCCCACATACCAGCCAGCCCTGTCCCCACACTGTGTCCCACCTGGGACACGTCCCCTGCCCAACCTGGCCTAGTCCTGCCTTGGCCTTGTCCCCCACCCCATGTCCCAGCCAGAACAGGCTCCCTGCCCAGCCTGTCCCTGTCCCCYCTGTGTCCCACCCAGGACACATCCCCTGCCTGCCTGGCCCTGTCCCCCTGCCATGTCCCACCTGGGACACATCGCCTGCCCAGCCTGGCCCTGTCCCCCAGCCCGTGTCCTACCTGGGCACCATCCCATGCATGGCCCAGCCATGTCCCCTACCCCCATGTCCCAAATGGAACATGTCCCCTGCTCTGTCCCCCAACCCACCACTCATGGGCACCGTCCTCGGCCCTGTCTGGTCCCATCCCCCAGCCCACATCCCCCCGGGAACGCATCCCCTGCCCAGCCTGTCCCTGTCCCCCACCGTGTCCCACCCAGGACACATCCCCAGCCTGACCTGTCCCTGTCCCCACTCCGTGTCCCACCTGGGACACATCTCCTGTCCTGCCTGGCCCTGTCACACACCCCCAGCCCGGCCTGGCCCTGTCCCCCTGCCATGTCCCACCCAGGACACATCCCCAGCCCTGCCTGGCCTTGTCACACTCCCCTCACCCCATGTCCCTCCCTATGTCCCTTC
>NW_020450752.1:71422-73372 GCF_003343035.1 Apteryx rowi
CACGTCCCTTAAAGGCGCAGCGTGTCTCCTCCTCCCGGCGCTCTTAAAGAGGCAGCGCCCCCTCAGGGCAGCGTTAGCGCAGGGTCGCGCCAGGCGGCTGCGGCTGGCGGCGCCGCAGGGCTCCCGCACCCCGGTGCGGCCCCGTGCCGGGAGGGAGCAGCRCACGGCGGGCTAACGGCGGACTCGGTGCCCTGGGGAGGCAACTGGGCCTAGAAATGCCTCATAGGCACCCTGAAACTGCTCTCAGCAGGGTCGGTCGGCGGTGGGCATC
Source organism: Apteryx rowi (assembly GCF_003343035.1). NCBI lineage: Eukaryota > Metazoa > Chordata > Aves > Apterygiformes > Apterygidae > Apteryx > Apteryx rowi. The sequence goes on from NW_020450752.1 coordinate 71,694, forward strand.
GCCAGCACGGCGAGGGGCTGCACTTGTGCCCCGCAGCCCTCGGCTGCCCGGGGGGCGACGGGAGCCTTGGCACAGCGGCCGCACGGCGCCCCAGAGAGCAGCGGACAACGGCAGGGTGTGCGGCTGCAGCGTTTATTGGAGAAGAGGAGGAAACAGAGCAGGGAGAGAAGACCGAGGGATCGGGGAGTCGCTCTTCGATGGAGTGGGAATCGCCCTCAGGGACGGCCCAGCTCCTGCCGGTGGCGGGCCAGGGTCTGCTCCGGTCATTTCTCCTTGTGCTGGACCAGGCCCTTGGCGATGAGGTCGGGGATCTCCACGGCCAGCCAGGGGCCCAGCTGTGGAGCGGGAGCAGATGCCGTGAGCGGCCCCGCRGCGCCACCCCCACGCGCTGCCCCGGCTCTCGCCCACACTCACCCCCAGCGCCATGAGATGGGCCAAGCCGAATTTGGGCACGTTCCTGGCCCACAGGGGCCGGAAATGCTCGGTGAGGCAGATCTTCCCTCCTCTGCGGGGAAGACGATGGAGCCGTGAGCTCCCCTTCGTGGCAAGCCGGAGCCCTCCCCAAGCACCAGCAAGAGCCTGGCACTGGCCCTGGACCCATTTTGGGGTGGTGGAAGCACCCCTCAGCCGGTAAAGCACTGGCCGTGGCCGGCACAGCCCCACAGCATGGCCACAGCCAGGGATGGTGCCCTACGTGCCCCCAGCCACTCTCGCTGGCAGCCCCCACATCCACCCAGACGCCCGACCTGTACATCTTGGCTGTCTTCCCGTCCAGCTCCGGAATGGCGATTTCAGGCGCAGTGCCTGGGTACGTCACAGGAATCTGTCAGCGGGGACACAGTGAGCATCGCTGCGGGGATCAGCACCCATGGACACCCTAAAGCCGTCCCCACAGCCGTGCCCGGAGGCAGCTCGCGGCATGGCTTTGACCGTTCCCTCCCCTGTCCCCCTGCGGTGGGTTTGGCCGCCATGGACATGGCTGGAGGAGCTCTGGGGTGCGGCAGGGAGCGGGGCAGAGCCCGGGGGGTCCCGACGCATCACCCACTCTGGGACACTCACATCAAACTCGATGGCAAACTCGTACTTGAGCAGGTCGTGGATGTACCAGCACTTCCCAAACCACCTGCAAGAGAGAGGACGTCGAGGGTGGCCGCCCCAGGCGCGGGGCCAGGACGCCTGGGTCCCCTCCGGCCTCTACCTGGGACACGCAGAGCAGCCCCAGGGGTGGCGGGGAGCAAATATCCCGGTGCTTCACGGCCAGCGCCAGGGGAAGAGGCAGTTTCGGGAGGGTTTTAGCCGCGCCGAACAGCCCCGAGCACCGACCGACATGGGGCCGACGGGCTCGAGGATCCTCGCAGCCGCACTGCCCGCTCTGGCCCAGGGCCCTGGCAATCCCCGCGGGCGCGCAGCCCTGCCGCTCACCCACCGCGTGCCCTCCTTGTTGGACTCCAGGCGGAACCAGTCGTTGTCGGCGTTCTTGTTGTTCTCCACGTACTGGGGAGGCAACGGGCGGCGAGTGGGAATGGCGTGACCCTGGCCCGGCTCAGCCCAACCGCTCGGCCCAGCCGGAGCCCCCCGGCCTGCAGGGCAGCCCTGCGATGGGGCTGCGGCAACTAGGAAGGGCCTGGGGCAACTGGGGGGACAACCCAGGGCAATGGGGGGGGGGGAAGTAGGGCAGC
>NW_020450752.1:73770-75174 GCF_003343035.1 Apteryx rowi
GACAGTGGGCCCCAGGGGAACGAGACAGTGGGCCCCAGGGGAACGAGGGAGCCCGGGCAGCGCTGCGGAGGAGGAGGAGGCCAGGGGCAACCCCCAGGGGGCGCTGTGCGCGGCGGGGGCGAGCCTCGGCGCGACCCTCCTCGGCCACCGTCGCGGCGGGGCCCCAGCAGCCCGGGCAGCGCCGAGCCGCTCCCCTGCCGGAGCAGCGGCGGCGGGGCCTACCTTGATGAGCGCCTGGTACTCCTCTTTCAGCCGCTGCACCCACAGCTCCCGGTCCCGCGGGCTCGCCGCTGTCCGCAGCAGCGGCAGCGCCGCCACCACCTTCCGCGTCGCCTCGTCCGCCATCTTTGGCGAGGGCGGGGCGGACCGGAAAAGGCTTCGCGGGGCTTGGTTTGCATTGGCACGCCGCCATCTTTGCTAGGGGCAAAGGCCGCTGACCGGAGGTGACGCTCTGGGAGAAACTAGGCCTGAGGCCGCCATCTTTCTTAGGGGCAGAGGACCGTGACAAGCAGTGACGTTCCGGGGTGGGGCTGGTCCCAGCGCCGCCATCTTTACTACAGGCGGGGGGGGGGCGAGGACAAACCGTGACGCTAGGGAGCGCTGTGTCCATCGCCGCCATCTTAAGCACGGGCACGAGGACCGACAGGCCGTGACGCGAGGGGAGGGGTTGCTCCCAGTGCTGCCATCCTTAGTGCTGGCAGCGCTGAGTCCATCGGGTCTCAGCTGTGCCCATCACGTCCTCCCACCTGGGGGCTCCCTGGGGCCGGTTCCCTCCCGCTGCCCCACTTGTGAGCCCCGCTCAGCCCGTCTGGCTCCAGCAGTGTCCCCTTCCCCCACGTCCCCTGCATGGCCAAGGGACACCCTGGGGACAGCACACCGGAGGGCCGGGGTCACCTCGCGGCAGGGACCCGCGGGCGGCACCTCCAGCACCCCCAGGGCCACACTGTGAGGGACGGGTCCCCGCGGCAGCACGAGTGACATGGCGGCGGCGGTGGCTCAAGGCGCCTTTATTGGGGGCCGGGCGGGCGCCGCTCAGGGCCGCTGCACCGCCCGCTTGCCGAAATCCAGCAGCTGGGAGAAGAGCTCGAAGGCGCCGGTGCGCAGCTCCGCAGCCAGGGGCGCGAAGTGCTGGCTGGCTCGCTCCAGATAGACCCTGGGGTGGGGGGAGAGCGGCGGGCGTCAGGGCGACGCGCGGGGGCCGGGGCCCACCCGCTCGCCCGCTCGGCCGCCCGGCGCACTTGGCCTGCTGCTTCATCTCCTGCGCCTTGAGCTTGTCGGGCAGCTCCTTGGTGACGTAGTCGGAGAGCGTCCGCAGGTGCAGCTCCAGCGCGTCGAAGGCGGCCTCCACGCGCGCCTCCAGCTGCGCCTCGCTGGCGGCCGCGCCGGGCGCCTCGGCCTCCCGCC
>NW_020450752.1:76309-78132 GCF_003343035.1 Apteryx rowi
CATCCTGCCCCATGGTGCCGCCAGCCCTGTCCTGCCCCACAGCCCTGCTGTCCCCATCCGGCCCCATTCCTGCTCCATCCCAGCCCTATTCCTGCCCCACAGCCCTGCTGTCCYCATCCTGCCCCTTCCCTGTCCCATTGCTGCCCCACAGCTCGTGTGTCCCCTGCTGCCCCGGTCCTGCCCCCTCCTGCCCCACGGCACCGCTGTCCCCCTCTGCCCCCTCCCCACCCACTGCTGCCCCATTGCTGCCTGGGTGCCAGCTGCCCCCTCACCTGGGCAGGGCTCTSAGGGCTGCGGGGGCCCCACGGGTGCTGCCCTGGGGACCGCGGGCACTTTTATCCCCCGGGCAGCTCCCGCCCCCCGCGCCGGCCCCGGCTCCCAGGTAAACACCGTGGGGCTAAGGGTCACCGCCGGGGACGGGGCCCTGCCGTGGAGCGGCCCCGCAGCTGGGGGTGGGGTGGGGGGGGGACACGGGTGGGGGGGATGCCGGCGTGGAGCTGGCGGTGGCCCCTTGCCAGGGGGTCCCCGGTGGCTGCGGCGCCTGTGGCACCAGCCTCCGCATCCGGGACCCCTCGGCGTGGGGCGGCTCGGCTGGTGGCACCCCGGGCACGCGGTGGCCCCACGGCATGTTGTGGCCCTAGGGCTTGGCTGAGCCCCCCCGGCACAGTCTGGACCCGCATCGCATCGCAGCCCCACGGCACGTTGTAGCCCCACGGCGTGTTGTAGCCCCACGGCGCGTTGTAGCCCCACGGCGTGTTGTAGCCCCACGGCGCGTTGTAGCCCCATAGCGCGTGGTAGCTCTGTGGCCTGTTGCAGCCCCGTGGCACGTTGTCACCCCATGGCCCGTGGCAGCTGCACGGCCCGTGGGAGCCCTGGGGCACGCGGGTGCCCGGTGGCACCCGTCACCTGCCCCACGGCAGGGGTCCCTGGAGCCGGGGCTGAGGCCCCCGCGCTGCCTGGCCGCCCCTTGCACGGGGCCAAGGTCGGCACCCGCCTTATCGCTGACCCTCGGCCACCAACGTGACAGTGTGACGCAGCGGAGGGGGAGCGGGCGACTGCTGCCGCCCCACGTGGCACCGGGGGCAAAGACCCGGAGGCCCCCCAAGGGCGGCCAGCACCACCCTGGCCCCCCCCGCGCCCCATGGCGCCCCTTGCCGACCCCCCGCCGGTGTCACCCCTTTCCGGGAAAGCTTGGCGATGGCAGCACGGCCAGGGGACACGGGGGGCACCCAGGGAGAGAGGACGTGGGGGACAGCCAGGGACACAGGGAGGGGAGCACAGGACTGGGGATGTGGGGAGGGGACATGGGGAGGGGACATGGGGATGCAGGGAGGGAACATGGGGCTGGGGACATGGGGAGGGGACATGGGGATGCAGCCAGGGGACATGGGGAGATGACAAGGAGTTGGGAACACAGGGAGGGGACGTGGACCATGGCCAGGGGACACGGGGAGGGACATGGAGCTACGCAGTGGCTCAGCCCACACAGGCCACCCAGGGGGCAGGGAGGGAGGTAGCAGGGTTGGCTGCCAGGCCCAGCCCCGGGGAGGCGGCCGGAGGGAACGGGGGTGCCGGTCGGGGGCCCCATGTCGGTGACCCCCGGAGGGGGGGGGACGTGGCACACGCGGAACGGCCCCGAGAGGGGCCTGGGCCCACGGGCCTCGTCTCAGCCAATGGGCTTTGAGCGCTCGCCGCTTCAGCCAATTGCCGGCGAGCGCTGCCCGCTCCAAAGATGGCGGCGGCGCCCTCGGGGCGGGAGCGGCCTCGTGAAGTCGCTTCTGGGTGCGGCGGTGGCGCCCGCGTCCAAGATGGCGGCGCCCATC
>NW_020450752.1:78966-85638 GCF_003343035.1 Apteryx rowi
TGGGGGGGGGGGTTGTCCTGGCATCTGGGTGGCTTCGGGGGGGTCCCGGCATGCGGTGGGGCAGCAGCGGGTGGCCCCGCCGGGGGACGTCCCCTGCGCTGAGCCCGCTCTCCCCGCAGAGGTTTTCCCCCAGCAGATGGAGGGGGTGAAGCTCATCGTCAACAAAGCGCTGAGCAGCCACTTCCAGGTCGGTGGCAGCTGCTGGCCGCGGCCCCCCGCGGGGACAGAGCCCCCCCCGGGGGGGTGTGGGAGGGGGCCGGGGCCGATGCCGTGACCCCCGCTGACCCGTCGCCCCTGTAGGTGACCCACACCGTCCACATGAGCACCCTCGGTCCTTCCAACTACCACTTCAACGCCACGTACGTGGGCGACCGGCAGCTCAGCCCCACCGAGGTGAGCGGGGGGCGCGGGCGGGGGGCGCTGCGGCCCCCGCGGGCAACGTCCCCGGAGGCTCCCGGGCCCTGTCCTGGCCAAGAAATGGGAGTTGGGGTCCTGGCTCCTGCGCTGGGGGRGCTGCCAACCGTGCGGGAAGAAGCTCAGGGCTTGGTGCCACCGGGGTTTTATCCCTCCTGTGCAGCACGGCTGATCACAGGGTCCCCTTGGGAGGACGGTCTGGGTGGCCAGGGGACACTGGGTGGCCCTGGGAGGGCCGCTAGGCTGCAAATGGGATGGGTTTGGGTGAGCTGGGGGTGCTCCTAGGCTGGGGTGGGGGTTTACCCCCGGCCTCGGGGCAAAGGAATCCTTGGCTCAAGTAGGGGCTGCCGGAGCTGCTGTGGGGTCCTGGCTGGGTGTCTCCAGCGTTGGGGGGGGGGCCGGGGTGCCCGCAGTAGGGCAGGGGGACTCCGTGTCCCCTCTGCCACCGCGGCTCAGCGCGCCCCATCCGCAGGCCTTCCCCACGCTGGTCGGGGACATGGATAACTGCGGCAGCCTCAACGCCCAGGTGCTGCACCTTGTGGCGGAGCGGATCCGAACCAAAGCTGTCTTCCAGGTGGGGCCGGGTGGGAGGCTCCCCGGGGTGGGGGCACCGCGCTGGGTGGCGGGATGTCTCCGTCGGTCCGGCCTGCCGGAGCCTGGAGGTGGTGCCGGCCGATCACGGTGAGCCCAGTGCCGAGAGGGACCTCGCAGCCCACCCTGGCGCTGGCATCCCAGTCCGTCCCCCTCCGTGGGACGGTGACGCTGCCCGGCTCCGGGCCGAGCTGCAGCAGGACCCCGTTGCGGTGCCGATCCCCTTCCAGACCCATCAGTCCAAGTTCATGACGTGGCAGTTTGACGGCGAGTACCGGGGGGACGACTGCACGGCCACCCTCACGCTGGGCAACCCCGACCTCCTCAGCGAATCCGGTGAGCGGGGCGCTCGGGCTCCGGCTCAGCCGGYGCTCGTGGGGCCGCAGCGCAGAGCGGCTCCCGGGCGCTGAGGGCTTCGCTGTCCCCACAGTGATCATGGTGGCCCACTTCCTGCAGAGCGTGACCTCCCGCCTGGTGCTGGGCGGAGAGATGGTTTATCACCGGCGGCCCGGCGAGGAGGGAGCCATCGTCACGCTGGCGGGGAAATACACGGGTACGCGGGGAAGCACGGGGCGAGTTGGCGCATCCCGTGCTCAAAAGGACCATGGGGAGAGCCCACAGGTCCAGCACGGGGCCACCACCCCTGCCCTAAGCGCTGTCCCATCTCCTGAGCATGGTGACCACCCTGCCGTCCCCAGGGATGTCCCGGCTCCCCTCGGCCCTGTGGGCTTCTTTTCTTTTTCCAGCTCTCAAGTGGGTGGCGACGCTGAACATCGGGTACGGCGGCGCCCATGCCAGCTACTACCACAAAGCCAACGAGCAGGTGAGCGGGGCCCATGCGCCTGCTGGCTCGCGTTGCCCCCGCGGGGCCTCACGCTCCTTTTCCCCCCCCCCCCGCCAGGTCCAGGTTGGGGTGGAGCTGGAGGCCAACACGCGGCTGCAGGACACCACCTTCGCCTTCGGCTACCAGCTCAACCTGCCGCAGGCCAACATGGTCTTTAGAGGTGAGCGAGGAGCTGGGCCGAGCACCCCGACACCCGTGGGTGCTTGCAGTCGCTCACGCCTGTCCCCCCCCACCCCGTACAGGGCTCCTGGACAGTAACTGGTGCGTAGGGGGGGTGCTGGAGAAGAAATTGCCCCCCCTGCCCGTCACCCTGGCTCTGGGCGCCTTCCTCAACCACTGGAAGAACCGTTTCCACTGCGGCTTCAGTGTCATCGTGGGTTGAGGAGGCTGCGGGTGCCCAGGCAGAGCGAGCGCCCGTGCGCGGGCTGGCAGCTCCGGCCACCTTCCTGCTCAGGGAGCTTTGGCGCCGCGAGGGTGCAGGCCAGGGCCCCGCTCTCGCCCCACGGGCCCGTCGCCCGCGGGGGCGACCGACCCCAGCCCCAGGACTGACTGTGCTGCCGGGGCTGGGGGGGGGGCTGTGGGCAGGGGGGCGCCGGTCCCTCGCCACTGGGGGACACTGTGTGACAGCGTGTGACGGCTTGTGAGCTATTAAAGCCTTGGGGCTGAGGAGCGGCTGCTTTTTTTGGGCGGGTGGGGTGGAGAGCGACGGGCAGACTTGCTGCCTGGACCCTGGGAGCCTCCGTCTTCCGCAGGGAGGGTCCCACGTGGTCCCTGGCTCTCACCCGTGCTGCCCTCCTCGAGCATCCCTCTTTCCTTCTGCTCCTGCCTCTCCCTGGCCTCAGTTTCCCTCCAGGCGGGTGCAGAGCTGCTCTGGGCAGCAGAGGACATGGCATGGGCTGGAAGTACCTGGCAGCGCCCGGAGCCAGGGCTGCGTTCACACAAACACACCCGCACAGCCTGGAAAAATAAAGGAGCTTTACTCTACCCTGTAAAGTGCGCTGGTACCCAGTGGGCGCCGGCTCCGTAGGCACGGCCAGCGCCGGCGGCTGGAGGGACCAGGCTTGGCTGGTGCCGAGCAGGAAGCGGTGCTGGCGCCCAGCTCGACGGGGTGGGACAAGGCCGGTGCCACCGGCCCGCTGCAGGGGCCAGGGCTTGACGTGCAGGCCGCGGGGCTTTGACGGGGCGACTGGCGGCGGCGGGCTCTAGCTGATGATTTCGGAGAGCAGCGGCGTCATGGAGGACAGGTCCTGGATGTGCAGTATCTGCCGCGTGTTCTCCACCTTCAGCGTCCGCAGCTCCGTCAGCAGCAGCAGCAGCTTTGCATAGAGAAACCTGACGGGGGGAAGGTGCCCGGCTCAGCCTGTCCATGCCCCTGGCAGGGGCAGATCCGGGCACCGCTGCCCCCGTTGGAGAGGCTGGGCTGAGCCGCAGGGCGTTTCCGCACCCAGCACGGTGGGACCGTGGCCGTGCCAACCCTGCCAGGCTCTGCCTGTGCCCACGGGCACCCCCTGGATCCATGGGCCATGCTCCCATCCCACCCAGGCAGGGTTGGGATGCCTCACGGGCAGATCTGTGATGCCAGTCCCCAGTGGCAAAGTGAGGGGTGCCCTGGTGCCACTGGGGCTCCAGGAAGAGGTGTCCACCCTGTCCCATCCCCGGCACCTACCTGCCCTCRGGCATGGGGTGCTGGTGGTCGATGTAGCTCTTGAGCGTGAGGGCCACCTTCTCCTSGAGCTGGTCGATGAACTCCCGCTGAGCAATGCCCGCGTGGTCTGCAAGCACCAGGCGGGTGGCCATGAGCCAGGGACCCATGGGGGGTGGGATGTCCCCGCTGTGCCTGCCAAGGCCCCTTACCTGGTGAGAAGAGGAGGATGGCCTGGAGCAGGACGTACTCGGCCTCATGCAGCCGCAGCTTCTTCAGGCTGATGTGGAACTTGAGCAGCGGCTCCAGGTAGATCTGCTGAAACCCAGCTGGGGAGAGTGTGGTGGTGACGGGGGAGCTGGGCCAGCCGCCCGGCGGAGGAATTGGAGCCATGCACGGATGTCTCTTACTTTTCCCTTCCCGTGGGGAGTCCCTGGACCCAGTGTCAACACCCTCCTTGGCTGCCCTGACCCTGTGGGGCAGCCCCGGGCAGCTGCTGCCCCTCATCCCTGCCCCGGTGCTACCCCGTGCCCGTGCCAGCTCACCCAGGGCCCCGTCTTGGATGGTGTAGCAGTGCTGCCCGCACTCCCAGGCGTTGGTCTCCTCGTTGAAGACCGTGTTGAATTGGATCTGGCAGATCTCCAAAGTGGCACCTTTGAGCAGTGAGATCTGGTCGTCGATGGGCAAGCTCCTACCGGGAGACACTGAGATGTCAAAGCCAGGACGAGGGGATGGGGATGCCCACGCCGTGCCTGTGCTGACCTGAAGGCTGGGATCTCCTTGGCGAATTTGATGACCTGCTGGATCATGAAGGTGCTGAGGTCGGCGAAGTGGGGCAGCATGGAGAAGACGTCGGGCAGCACGTCCTCAGCCAGGCAGTCCGGCTCTGGGGACACCACTGCCAGCGGCGACAAGGAGAGACTGCCAGGCTCCAGCGGGCTGCGGGGACGCGGGCTGTGGATGTAGAGCCGCACGGCGGGCTGGCGAAGGTGGCAGGGCGTTAGCGGTGGGCCGGGACCTTCTGGGTGGGCGCCGCCGGGCTCCCGCGGCCCCACTCACCCGGTAGTGCACGAACTGGGAGAAGCTGGAGTCGAAGTTCCTCTTGTGGGCCGTGATGAGGATGCTGATGAGCTCCTGCTGCTCTGCCGTGAGCCCCCTGGGCTGCCCCAGCACCTCCCGCGCCAGCCGCCGCTGCCGCCGCAGCGCTCGCCGTGTCCGCAGAGCCTCCTCCGACATGATCACTGCGGCACCGGGCGGCCGGGTCAGCTCCGTGGGGGCGRGCAGGACACCTGGGTCCTTGCCTCGGCTCAGGGACATGGTGGGGGGGAAGACCCTACCAGCGAGAGGTGACCAATCCCACACCCTCTTCCCTGCATCTCCCTGTTCTTATCTATATCCCCCAGTCACCTTGCTGTCCCCTCTCCCCTAGGTCCCCCCATCCCTTCTGCCACCATGTCTCCCCCTGCCATCCTACCCAGACTGTCTTCTCCATTCCATGTCCCCCAACATCCCACATAGGTCCCCCCTTTCCCACCAAGGTCCCCCTGTTGTGCCCTCTGTCCCTGTGTCCTCCCATCTGTCCCACTCAGGTCACCCCCTCCGTGCCAGCCAGGTGATCCTGTCCCTTCTCCCCCCATCGCCTCTTCCCCCATGCCCTCCCTGCCATCCCACCCAAGCCCCCCTGCTGTCCCCTGTCCCCTAGGGCCGCCGGGGCTGGCCGCACTCACTGTCCTTCCTCATGCCCACGTCAATGCACTTCTGGAGGCGGCAGGCCTGGCACTGCCTCCGCTTGGCCTTGGTGACAGGGCAGCTCCGGGCGAAGGGGCAGGTGAAGTGGACGCCCTTGTTGATGGACCGCCTGGAGGGGCACGGGGACACGGAGCAGGGTGGGCACGGGGCAGAGCCTCCGGCCGTGCCGCGGTGCCTGGGGCCCTGCAGACAAGCGGTTCGTGCCCCCCACCCTGGCCCAGGACGGGTCTGTGTGGTGACAGAAGGGCCACCCCGCGCCCGCTGGTACTCTGGAGCGGCTGTGGGGCAGGATTTGCCGGGGTGGGGGGCACCCCTTGCCCCCAGGACCCTGCCACTGGCCTGCCTTGGAGAAGCTGGGCTGTTTGAGCACAGGCCTGAGAGCATCCCATCCTGTCTTGTCCCATCCTGTCCTGTCCTGTCCCATCCTGTCCTGTCCCACCTCATCCCACCTGACGCTCCTGTCCTGTCCCATCTCCTCCTGTCCCGTCCTGTCCCATCCTGTCCTGTCCCACCTCATCCCACCTGACCCTCCTGTCCTGTCCCATCCCCTCCTGTCCCGTCCTGTCCCATCTCATCCCACCCTGACCCTCTTGTCCTGTCCCATTCCATCTTGTCCTGCTCCTTGTTGCCCTATCCCATCTGTGATGGCGTGCTCCTTCCCCCCCATTGATGTGCTCTCTCCCCCTCAACCTGACCTCCCTGTAAACAGCACGGACGCAGGGGCTAGTTGAGCGTGCGCCAACTAAGGCCCGTCTAGCATGCAAATATGACGATGAGTCAATCATCTCCCCCCCAGAAATAGGGGGCAGCCCAGAGCCCTTGAGCTCTCCTGCTTCGCAGCGGGCTGCACTGCAGAACCTCCYCTTGAGCAGGGACGCCTCTCAAGGTTCCTCCTCGAGGCTGAGAGATTCCTTACTCGTGACAGATCCTCGGGAAGTGATTAATAGCATGCTGAACTTTTGCGAACTTCRCGAAACTTTGCTGAGTTATATCTCTGACTAATCGCGCACATAATTCCTTAGACATAAGCCGTTGACCAAGTCTGAGACTAGGACTGGATTCAGCCGCACCTTGGCTCCTCTCGGAAGGAGTTTAGAAAGCAAGGGGCTCCAGTCTGAACCTCGTGACTCAACGGGAGGGTCTCCGTTGTGCATGCATCTGACCCTGTCCTTCATGCAGTAAATAACTGAGTGAACCTTGCCAATCGAACCTCGTTAAATCGTTCTTATGCACGACTGAACTTTGTTAAGTCGCTGTCTTACTGCAATAAACATAGTGCTGCTTCCCTCTTAGGAGTGAAGTGCATCACTCCTTTCATGACACCATCCCATCCCATCCTGTCCTTTCCCATCACATCTTGTTCCATCCCATCCTGCCCCACCTTGTCCCATCCCATCTTGTTCCATTCCATCCCATCCTGGCCTGTCCCATC
>NW_020450752.1:85763-87220 GCF_003343035.1 Apteryx rowi
CATCTTGTTCCATCCCATCCTGCCCCACCTTGTCCCATCCCATCTTGTTCCATTCCATCCCATCCTGGCCTGTCCCATCACATCTTGTTCCATCCCGTCCTGCCCCACCTTGTCCCATCCCATCTTGTTCCATTCCATCCCATCCTGGCCTGTCCCATCACATCTTGTTCCATCCCGTCCCATTCTGTCCCACGCCATCTCTTCTCACCCCATCCCATCCTGTCCCGTCCTGTCGTGTGTGGACCTGTCCCATCCCCTGGCACCCCGTCCCACCCTGTGCCGTGCTGTGGCCTGGCTGCAGCACCCACCTGAAGAAGCCTTTGCAGCCCTCACAGGTCATGACGTGGAAGTGGTAGCCAGTGGCTCGGTCCCCGCACACGGCACAGATCTTCTCCTCGTCGGGCTCCGTGTCCTCCCTCTCGGTGGCCTGGTGGCCTTGTGCGCAGGGACTGTCGCCCAGGCTGCTCTCCAGGTCCGAGGGGCTGGACACGGACATGGCTGAGGCTGTGGGGACGGCCACGCTCCGGCCGATGCCGCCCGGACCCCAGGGGGGCCCGCAGCGAGGAGAGAGCCTGTAGGATAAGGGCATGCAAATACGTGTGCACGCACACGTGCTCATGCACACACAGGTGTGGTGCTCTCCCTCCCAGCTGGCAGGTCCCCACCACGGGGACCGTGGTCACCGTTTGCACACGTGGGCTTGCAGATGTGCTGTGTGCGCGTCTTATTGCCAACGCGCCGCACCGCATGCTTGTGCGCGTGTTATTGCCGAYGTGCTCGTACGTGCACGTCTGCAGCTGTGCCGTGCATGCACGTGTGTGCGTGTGCCGCTGCAGATGTGCTGTTATTGCAGCYGTGCATGTTTGCAGATGTGCCATGTGTGCACGCGCCATTGCAGCTGTGCTGCGTGCCCGCTATTGCAGATGTGCTGTGCCATGTGCACGCGCTGCTTGTGGGGGTTATTGCGGATACGAGCTGCGTGTGCATGCGCACGTTGCTGCACGTCTGCTGTGCTATCACAGATGGGCACATGCATACGTGCGCGCTCTTGCAGATGTGTCCCACCATGTGTATTATTGCAGACGTTACACGTGCGTCTATTTGTGCGTTATCACAGATATCCGTGCCACGCGTGCAGGTTGCTGCCTGCACGTTACTGCAGAATTGCATGCCAGCTGTGTGCATTACTGCAGACGTTCACGCCGCGTGTGCCGCGCTGTTCCTGCGACTGTCACTGCAGACACTGCGCCGTGCGCGTGCTTGTGCGTGTGTGCGTACAAACCGTGCTTGCGCAACGCCGGGGCCGGCGGGCAGCCGTCGCCCCGTCCCGCGGGCGCTCGGTGCCACTGGCACCCTGCAGCCGCTGCCCCGCCGCCCCGCTCCCGCGCGGCCCCATCCCTTGCGTGCCCCTCGCTACCGGCCCGGCTGTCCCCAGGCCGCGACGCCCGTTGTCGTGG
>NW_020450752.1:87848-116862 GCF_003343035.1 Apteryx rowi
GGCGCGCGCGGGGGGAGGCGGGGCCTGGGGAGCGACCCGCGCCTCCATTGGCTGCCCGCGGCTGTCACTCAGGGGCGCCCCTATAAAAGCGGGAGCGGCGCGCGCGGCGCCACACACCGGGCGGCGGCGCGGGGCGGCCATGAGCGAGGTGAGGGGCCCCGCGGGCACCGGCTCAGCCCTCCCCGGTGCCCCGATGTGACCGGGGGGGGCGGGCGGCTGCGGGTCCCGAGGGGGGGACCCGGTGCCGGGACGGCGACCGCACCGGTGCGACCGGTGCCCGCTCCGGGGCTGCCAGCCCGGCCGGGCTTCGAGGTGGGAGCGGGGGCCCCTCTCGGCCCCCTTGGGGGGGGTGTTGGGGGGCGGCCCCGGTTTTGGGGGGCGCTGGGGGACCGGTGCCGGTGCGGCCCCCCCCCCCCAGCACGGGGCTAGCGGAGCGGCTGGCTCGGTGCAGCGGCAACTCGCCCCCTGGGGAAAGTCGCAGCGGGATGGAAACAAAAACCCACCAAAAAGGGGGAGGGGGGCGAAAAAACCCGTTTTTAGCCCCAAGCTGGGATRGGGGGGGAGGACGTGACCTGAAAACGAGCAGCCCTCCCGGAGGGCAGGGGGCTCCCAGCCCCTTTGCACGGGGTTTCGGGGTCCTGCTGCTCCCCAGGGCGGCCGCGCACCCAGGGACCTGCCGGGCCCCGAGCGGCAGCTGGCGACACGGGCCGGTGGGCTCCTRACGGGATCAACCCCACCAGCGGGGCAGCTAAGCGGATCGGGGATGCCCYGAGCCGTGACGGAGCCCACGCTGAGGGACCCAGGTGCCCAGCTAAGCTGTCTGCCTGCCTGGCTGCCCCACAGCTGGCTGCAGGCAGGGCAGAGCCGGTGAGACATCCTGCTCCGGCAGCTCCTTGCAGGATCCCACCTGGCTCTGYGGCGCCCGGGGGCTGGCAGATGGGGATTAAATCGTGTCGTTCCCTGCCCGTGCCCACCGCGGTGCAATAAACCTGGCGTCTGCGGCAGCGATGCAGCATCCCGTGACGGGGGCTGAGCCCTGTCCCGTGTGCAGTGCGGTTGCCTGCCCCAGGGCTGCCTGCCCTCTCCCCGCTGCCCTCAGAGCATCCTTGTGGCAGGCGGTCACATATGGGCTTTGCAGCCTGGCCATAGCGGCATTTGGGGACCCCCTCCCCCCCCCCGGCTGTGTGTGCTTGGGCTGTGTTGGGGGACGTGAAGGTCCTGAACGCCGCTTTCCTTCTCTCTGCAGCTCAGCTCCAATGAGTCATCGACCTCCGCGGAGGCCCCCGGCGGGCAGGAGAAAGGTGAGGGCGCGCGGCGGCCTCATCGCTTGGGGCTGGCCTGGGAGCACCCTACGGCAGTCGGACGCCTCGGTGGCTGTGCTGCACTGGTGGGATGAGGAAGCCTTGGCTGCGCTCTGCGGGAGCCRCTTTCCTAGCGCTCTTGCACCACGAGGGCTGGCTGGGACCCTGCACTCCTGTCCCCAGGTCCCATGGGGATTTGTGACCCCACTGTGGGGAATGTCACCCGGCTGGATTTGGGGATAAGACCGCTCTGTCCTGCCCTTGCCTCAGGCTGGTGCTGGTGGAGAAAGGGTTTGCAGAGTGCATCCGGGGTTGCTTGGGCAGAGTTTGGGGGGGCTGGTGGGTGCCCACATGCAGCCAGGCTGTAACCGGGGCAGCTGGGTTTCCCCATAGCCAAAGCCGGGAACTCCAAGAAGGTGGAGGAGGAAGAGGAGATCGACATAGACCTGAACGCTCCTGAGACGGAGAAGGCTGCGCTCGCTATCCAGGGCAAGTTTCGCCGCTTCCAGAAACGGAAAAAGGACTCGGGGCCCTGAGCAGCACCTGCCTCTCCAGTTCCGCGCTCCCAGTGGCCCCAGGCCCCCCTGCCYGGATTGGGCTCCCGTTCTTTGCACGTCACACATCTCCGGCTGGGGGCACGGCCCCCTCCTGGCCTCACCTGCCTCCCCAGTGTCACCTCTGTCCTCAGAGAGCTGTGCCGATGGTGTGGTGTTGTCCCTGCAAAGACGTGGGGCTGGGGGGATCCCACCGGCTTGGGGGAGCTCGGCCTTTCCTTACTCCTCACCCAGCCCTGAGCTGGGGCCCTGCCTGCTGGGGTGGGGGGATGCCCTGAAGCCATTGGGGGGAGGTAGTTGGGGGGGGCAAGGGGAGACTGTAGAGCCAGATTGGTGGCCTGAGGGCAGACCCCACTGAGTTGCCGGGGGTCCCCTGTGTCCCTGGGGGTGAATGTGGCCCTTGTATGAGGGAATGGCAGGGAAATGCCCTTCCCTGGGGGCAGCCCCATCTCCCTGCCCTCGGTGGTGGTGGTGGTTCGGTGCTGGGGGCTGCTGTGGGCAGGACACAGGTGGGGAATGACCCAGCTGCTGCTTGGAGGGGCCCGGGTGTCMCCTGAACAAGGTGAAAACCCCCTGTCCTGTCCCCTGGGATGCCTTGGAGAAGGGTGAGGTGGTGGCAGGGACAGCAGGACAAGGTTGGGGGCGCAGGCCTTGCTGCGGGTGCGCTCGCAGCCCCCAGCGTGGCGAAACCCGCGGTTCCCCAGGCATCCCCCGTCCCACGGTGCTGCCCTGTCCCGTGTGTTCTTTGTCACCGTCCCCCTCGTCCCTGTGCTGGCAGGGGGTCAGCGCCCCCGCGGCACAGCCGGCGCTGCGCCCAGCGCACGCTCTTCTAGCATGTGTAAAGAATAAAAATGTCTGGGGAGAGCGGCAGGCTGCCGTGTGCTCTGTGGGAGGCGGGAAGAGGTACCCGGAGAGACCTAGAGCTGCTCGGGATCTGGGTGCCTCGCCGCAGGTGTCGAGGGAGCAGGGCTGCCCTGGGAAGCACGCTGCTGTGTGTCGCTGTCCCTGCCACCCCGTTCCCCCCCTGTGGCATCCTCCGCTCCGGGACGAGCAGGGTGGAGACGCCTGCTTAAAAATAGCAGCCCGGGGCCGCGCTGTTCCTGCGGGCGGCTCGCTTCCCAGGGCTGGCCTGACCCCCGCGTGTCCCTGCCCGGCCGCGGCTATTTCTGCCTCAGGAGCAGCGTTCCCGGCGCACCCGCCTCAGCCCCRGGAGCGTGCCGTTGTGGTTAGGAGCTGGTTTATAGCGCCGGGCTGGGGAATAAAACRCCGGGAGCTGGGGCTGAGGGGGGTGCGTGGTGTCCCCGTCCCGGCCGGGGGTTTGTCCTGGTGTTTGGGACTGTTTGTCAGGTGACTGCTGCCCAGACGAGGGGGTGATGGCTGCTGGAAAGGGGTTATGCGGGCAAGAGAGGCAGGATTTGCCCCAGGAGGGTATGAAAGGCTGATTTCTTTGCCTGTGCCCCTGGGGTGTGTGTGGGGCCAGAGCTAGGCTTGCTTTGCAGCTCGGTTGTCCCCTGCTGTCCTGTCCCGATCAGCAACAGCCTGAATTTCACCCTTTGGGATGGGTCCCTGCTCCCTGGGCACCGATACCGCTTCCACCTCAGCCGGCAATTGTGCTGGGAAGGAGATCGCAGCCAAAAATCTAAATCCATCCAAGCTCTCTCTAACTACGTGCTCCTTCCTCATCTTTAACATGATCCCCTTGCAAAGCTCCAGACTTTGCCAGCGCCTCTGTTCCCCGGGGGCTCTTTGGGATTTTAAATAATTGCATCCGAATCCATCTTTCATATCCCCTCCAGCTCCCCAGGGGGATATCGATCCTGAACAGGGCGTTGCATCGATCGCTGGGGCAGGATCGTGTCCTGGTCCCGGGGGCACTGCGGGATGTGGACGTCCCTGCTGATGGTTGTTCCTCTCYGCACTGTGCTTTTTGTATCTGGACCAGCCCCTAATTTCTCAGCCAAAATGAGGGGCTGTTCCTTAGGAATTTGCTTCGTATCTCTTCCCCGGTCCCCGTTTGCATCCGTGCTGGTTTTCAGCCCCGCGGTGAGCGCCTCCCATCCAGCCCCTCGTTCCTGCAAAAGCTGGAGCTGGCCTCATTTCCCATCGCACTATTTTTACAGCAATGATAAAAGAATTGCCATAAATCACCCCGTTCCTCGGCAGCTGCTTTTCTTCCTCTGGGGATGAAGATTTCGCGGTGTGTTTTGGCTCTCGGTTGCCTCGTTTCCTGGGATCGTTAATCACCCTCATAATCACCTGCCCGTGCCGGCTGGCTCCCAAGGGGCTGCATCGCGTTTTGCTGCCATCGCGAGGGTCGCGAGCTGAAAAATGCCACCAGGCCCCCACGATGGGCTGTGAGGGCCGGTTGCTGCGTGAAATCGCTCCGCGTGAGCCGGGCAGAGGGAGATCATCAGGGAAACGGGACTGGGAAGGACCCCYGGGCCGTGCCGAGCAGATGGATCTCCTTTCCGTTTTCCCGGCACGGCTTGCAGAGCCGGGGGCCGTGCGCAGGTTGCGCTGGGATTTGGGGCTGGTTCTCGCAGCTGGCGGCTGCACCGCGAGCTGCCGGCTCCGCCGCGCTCGTGTTTTGCCGTGACTCATCCTCCCTCATTTGCTACATTTATTTCACTTCGCGACTCGCCYGCTTCCACTTCGAACGCGGCGGCGCGCGGGTTTTGTGCGGCGTCAAAGCCTCCTGCAGCGGTGCCGCTTCGCCTGGCCTGCGCTCCCTCTTTTTCAACCTCCCTTTCACAGCTTTGCTTTTCTCCAGGGCTGTCGCTAAGCCCAAATTTGTCTCTTCTTCCCGCATCAAAGTTTCGCTTTGCCGGTCGAGGCTTGCTTTGAAGGTGACGTTAGCGCAGCGCCGACGCGTCGTTAGCGAGACGGCCGTTTCCCCGGGTGGCCCTGGCCCCGGTTCTCTCTGCCAGCCGCGGCGCGAGCTTTGTACGCTGGCAAAAACAGCAGCTGAAGATACCTGCGTTCCGGCGAGGAGCCGCCTCTGCACGCAGGTGCTGTCATGAAAATCAGGTCCGTCTTTCTCCACCCTGGGGACCCGTCGGGGTTTCCTTCATTCCCTCGGCGCCTCCTTCCCAGTGTATCCTGCGCCAGAGCCTCAGAAAAACCCCGGTGCCCGCAGACTTAATTAAGGTGTTACTACGATGGGCGGCGTGCCAGGGCTGTGCCTGGGAAACCGAAACGATCTGGGTCAATTCGGGAGGTGGCTGTGCGACAGCTGGGAACCGGAGACTGGGCAGCCGGGAATCCCCCCCGGAGCGAAACCTCCCCGGCCCCTTCCCTYGCGAACCCCCCCGCGCCGCTGAGCCGGCCCCAGGATGCCGCTGCGAAACTCCTGCAGCCCTGCAGGAGCCAAAGCTCCTTAGCAGAAATAGCTCTCTCTGGAAAGAAAAATAACGCGGCCGGCCAAGGAAAAGGCAGAAGAGGCCCCGGGAGCAGCTCCGGGTGCCGCCGGGATCATGACCAGGGTGCCTTGCTCGGCAGCCCGCTCCCTTTGCAGGCTTATTAGGGAAAAGACGATGGTAGGTAGAGCCGGCGATGGGGCCGGGCAGCGGCCAGTCCCCGTTTTGCGCGGGCCACCACGCGGGAAGGCTCCGTAGGTCGGGGAGGTCCGGGCCTGGCTGCCCCAGAGGCTGGGGAGGATGATGATGGTGCCCCGGCCTTCAGCACCGGGTGCTGGCAGGGGAGCGTTCCCGGTCCGCTCCAGTGTGGAGCCGACCGGTCGTGCCGGCTCGCGGTCCAGCCCCGCTGCCGGGATGGTGACCGTCACTGCCGGGGTGACAACCAGCTGTGGTAGGACACCCCCTGTCCCCACTGCCTTGGGGACAGTCCCCGGTCCCCTGTGAGCCGGCGGTTGCCGGRAGGGTGAAAACCTCCTTGGGCGAGACATCACCCCGCACCCAGGGAAACTGAGGCACAGTGGCGGCGGGACCCGTTTCCTTTGGGAGCCACGGGATGGGGCGGGGGAGCCCGGCTCCATGCAGTGAGTTTGCAAGTGCTCGGCCACCTTCCTCCCACATCCCCCCCCAGCTGGGTGACTCGCTCCRAACGGGGGGGGGGACAGCTACGAGCCAGGGCTGGTGCTTGGCTCCTTGAGATGTCAGTCTTTATTAAGGTCGGGTTCGGGGATGTACAGGGCGTAGAAAAACACTCCGGAGCGATGGGCGCCGCGGCAGGGGCTCCTCCGGGCCCGGCCGAAGCCTCTCCTCCTCCAAAAGGCCTTGGCCGACGCAGAGGGGCTGAGGGGAGGGGGGGACGTTATCAGATGTGTCGTCACGGGGGGGGTTAATCAGGGAGGGGGACGAGGAGGGGGTGACAGGATTGGGATGGAGGGGACGTGGCGGGGGCCGCCCCACGACGTCATTGCAGCTCGGTCGTGGGGAAGAGACGAGAAAACGGCCAGAAAAGGGGCAACGCTGGGGCAAAGAAACCCTCCGGGAGATTTCGGGGGTGGGGGGGGGCAGTCGGGGCGGCGCGAGCCTGTGGGGATCCCACAGGTCCCCCAGGGAAGCGGGGATCGGACCGGCCCGGGGAAGGGGCCCAAAACTCATTGGTTGCATCTTCAAATAGAAAAAAATTACACCTGTGCCTGGGGCCGGGCAGGGGCAGCGGTTTGCGCAGTGGAAGGTACCGGTCAAGGGGCTTCGGGGCGTCTTCCCGGCATCCCCGTCCGGGATTGGGGACCCCTGGGCATCCCCGAGGCCGAGGGACCCTGGGCGAGGACCACACCCCGCTCCTCGCCGGGTCCCGTGGCTCAGAGCCGCCTGCGTCCTCGCTCCTCCCCGGCAGCCGGGGAGCCCCGAGGACGCCCCGCGGGCCGTATCCTGGCCTCTCCCTCGAGGAAGGGGGGGCCGGGAGAGGCCGCCGGGGCCGGGCGTCACTTCTCCGAGTCCATCTTGATCATGTTCATCAAGGCGTTTTTGAGGCTGGTCTTGCTCGGGGACTTGGCGGCGGGCGGGAGGCCGGCGGCCTCGGCGGCCTCCCCCCTCAGCTCCATCTCGATGGTCATGACGACCTTCGGGGTGCGGGGGGATTCAGCGCCCGCCGCCGCGCTACCTTCCCTGCCCGCTAACCGCTATTTCTTCTCCTTGCGGGAATCGCCCAGGACTCCCTTGGCCTTTTTCTCGCTCGCCGCCTTGGTGCTCCGGCTGTGGTCCAGCATGGCGTAGAGGACGGGCGCCTGCGGGTGCGACGGGCACCGTCGGGGCCGGGGACAGCCACCCAGGCCACCCCCCCAACCCCAATTTTTCAGCCAGCGCCCCGGGCGCTTTGCCCCTCTCGCCTCAGTCTCGGCCGTGCTGGGGAGATCCAGCTCCCACCAGCTGGGATTTGCCCCTAAATGCGAAAGGGAAAGTTTGCCTGGGCCACTTTTTCCCCTCTTCCATCATCTCCTGGCTGCTCCCATGGGATTTTCCCCCTGTGACAGGCTACAGGGCTGGGATCTGCACAGGACGGGATGCTTTGCCTACACACGTCTCCCCTGAACCGAGCCCACGACCCCGGCGCTCACCTGGCGGCTGCGTTTGGACGCGTCCTTGGCTGATCTCTGCAGCTTCCCTTTCTCCATGGTGCTAAACCGGGCACAGAAATGCAGAGAGGCAGCTCAGAAAGACCGGCGGGACCAGGGTGCGCACGGTCCCCCAGCTCCGACCTGCTCCAAGCCACCCGCTCCCACTGCAAAAACTGGATCCTGGCTATTGCGCTGCTCCAGTTTCCCCTGCCAGCCCCCGTTTTGGATCCATCTCACCCCAGATATTCCCTGCGCTCACCTAAGCCGTCTCTGCAGGGCTGCCTGCCTCCGGAACCAGCAGTACCGGATGAGATACACCAGGACCACCACCACGATCACCAGCAGCAAGGCTCCTCCGATGATGGAGCCGAGGACAACGCCGTACCGGGTGGGCACTGCGGGGACACAAGGTCTCCTTAGTCCCCAGAGAGCCGGGGACACGGCGGGCACGAAGCCGGTGGGGAAACTGAGGCAGGGATGGGGGGTGGGAAGCCTGGCCCGGCGTGGTACCTTTCTCAAAGACGTAGAGCGTGACCTGGGAGGACTTGCCCACGATGTCAGGGGGGTTTTTGACGTCGCAGGTGAAGGTGCCGTTGTCGGTGTAGTCCAGGTTGTGGATGACGATGGAGCCGTCCTTGCGGTACGGGTTGCCCACCCACTCCATGCGCTCCTTGAAGGTGCCCACGTCATCGATGTAGGGCTGCCCCTTGGCATAGTGAAATATCTGGGGGGGGAGGCGAGAAGGAAAGCAGTGGGGTCAGGACGGCTCCGGGCATGGCAGGACCGGCCTGACACTGGGACGGATGGATGGACGGCGCTTACGGAAGTGCTGTCCCGGGAGCCCTCGGCCTGGAAGTGCCAAGTGATGGAGATGTCCTCGGAGATCCATTCGCTGGACCAGAAGCTGCAGGAGAGGGTGACGTGGGAGCCCACGGTGCCGTAGACCTCCCGATGCGTGTAGACGTGGATGGCCAGCGTCGGAGAGAGCCCTGCGAGGGGGCGAAAAGGCATCAGCATCGTCCCGCTGACGCGCCGAGGGGAAACCCGGCTGGCGGGGGCACCCCGGCACCGGGGGCAGCYGTGCAGGGGGATGCACGGAGCGCAGCGGGGTTGTGGCCGGTGTGGATCCCCGGCACGCCGGCCACCGCCGGCTGCTCGAGCTAGCCCTGGGGCTCTGCGCCGGCGTGCCGGCCCCGTGCCAAACCCGGAGCCGGCACTAAAGGGCTTTTGTTGGCCCCGGTGAATGCACAAGGGCCGGCGGGGGACAGCAGCCCTTTGTGCCACCACGGGTGGCTTTGGCGGGTGCCTCCGCTCGCCCGCGGGATGCCCGCAGGGGTTTGCGGCCGGACTGGCGTCAGCCGAGGGGACGCCCCGGGGTGCTCAAAGGAAACGTTGTGCGCCAGGGCATCGCCCCGAGGACCGCAGCTCGATTTCGGCTCATGGCCGGGGGACCGGCAGGGCCCAGCACCCCAGGGAGGTGGCTATTGCTGGAGACCTCGCACAGCCTGGCGATGGGGACMAGGGGACATCGGCACCTGCTGGGGTTTGGCTGGATCCGGCCCGTGCGGCAACTAGGACCGTGCGCGGCCAGAGGGTGGGAAGCACTGCGCCGTCCTGAACACCCCCACGGCCCCAGAGCTTGGCCACCACCGGCGACGGTCCCGAAGGCAGATGCGTGGGTGGCCACTGGCCCCACGGCCACCACAGGAGCCCAGTCCTGACGGCCCGGAGGTCCCAAATCCCCTGACCGCTTCCTCCGTTGCCCTCCAGCATCCCGCCCTGGTCCCCGTCTCTGCACCCAGGCTCCAGCCCCACGTCCACAGCCGGGATTTCAGCCCCGGCGTGGTACCCAATGCAGCTCACCGGCACGGGATGGGAGTCCATGCCCTGGCGCCCACCCCACATCCCTGCCCCGCCGCGGGGCCGCTTGCCGGAGCGGCCRCTCACCCAGCGCTGCGAGGAGCACCGCGAGGAAGACGAGGCTCCCGCTGTCCCAGGCGCCCTGCGACATGGTGGTTGTTGTTACCGGCCGGCTCCGAGCCGCATGGGAAGGCTGGCGGTGCGCGGGGCCCGGCGGTCCGTGCCGAAGGGTGCCGGGAGGATGGGTGCCGAGGTTTAAGAGCAAGCAGAGCCGAACGGTGCCGGCGGTGCCCCGGCCTTGGGCCAATGGGCGCCGGGCAGCCGGGGCGGTGGGGGCCAGAGGGTGCCGGCCACCCCGAGCTGAAAGGGGGCATTTTGTTTGGTGTTCGGCGAGGAGGGGAAAACATGTGGCAGGCGGGGAGCCGGGCACACAGCGCCCTTTGTCCGGCCGCATTCCCTGCCGCGGCGGAGGCGGCTCAGCAGGAATGCGGCCGGAGTCGGAGAGCAAGGGCGCACGGACGCACGGACGCACGGACGTGGAGCCACTCGGCTCTGCCACAAGTTGGGGCATCCTGGGACACAACGCTGGCCGGCCGCCACCCCTGGGCTTGGTCCCCGCAGGTGGATAGACACACAGACCCTGGCCTCATCCAGATTGCGGGGCCTGGACCATGCCGCGGGTCCCCAGCGCTTCCCGGCACCCTGCGTGTGCAAGGGCCATGGGGCAGGGGGTGTCCAGGGTCACCATCCAGCTCTGGGCATCCTCCAGCACCCCTAGGTCTGCGGTCCTACCCCATCACGTGGGGCTTTCCAGCAGCACTGCTAGCTACAACCAAGCAGACTCTCAAGAGACTCTGCTCCAGGTCCATTTTGGGGTGAAAACGCTGCTTTGAGATGGTTTTGGCAATTTGGTGGCTTTTGCTGAGACTAAGGGGGGCTGTGCTTGGGCACAGGGGAAAACCTCACCGGAGGTGGGCTCCCCAGGCAGCCCTGCTGCACCTGCAGCCCCCTGGCTGTGGAAGGATGTATCCTGCCAAAACAGGGGAAGAAACAGGGATATTTGTCTTCCCTGGAGGGGATTTACCACCCTGATGACAGATGGTCACCCAGGGCACGGAGCCATCCAGCTCCAGCTGTGGGATCACGGGCAAATCCTTCCCTATTTGGTGTCCTGGCTGCACGCAAAGCWGGGACCCACCAAGCTGCCACCACCCCCTCGATGCCGACAGGCCAGGGCTGATGTTAACCCCTGTGGCAAAGCTGGGCACCCCTTTCCCCATCCCTGTCCTTCCAAAACACAGCTCTGGTGGTAACTGTGCGCCTCGGGATGCTGCTGCATCCCCGTTGTGCGCCATGGGGGCATCTCCCTGGGTTTGGGGAGGACCAAGCGGTCCAGCACGTGGGCGCAGCCTGGGACATTCCCCAGACCGAGGGCATCACAAAACGGCTTTGCGCCAGCCGAGCCGGGCTGCATGTGGCGTGTGTCCCCCTCCCAGGGCACTGCACCGGTGCAAACGCCACTGGAAAGGGGCACCAGGGTGGCAGGACGCATAGCAGGATCTCCAGGGAACAGAGCAGGATCACCCTGGCCAGGAGCGCGATGGGTGGCAGGGCCTGACMCGACCGGGAGCTGATGGAGAGTTCTAAGGGCCCCGAGACGTGTTTGCTCTTGGGAGATGCTGCCCCACCGGGCAATTCTCCTTGAGGGTTTTTTGACCCAACGCTTCAGTTATTTATTGAAAATGAACTCCCAAATACTTCCGCCAAACTCCAAGAAGGCCAGTTTGAAAGAAAGTTAGTGTTTGGGGCGAAAAGTTTGTGCCAAAAGCGTGATTTTGCACGCAAAGTTTTCAGCCTTGAGAACTGGCAGCTGGCAAAAGGAAGGTGGTGGCACAGGGAGACGGAGACTCCTGCTCGGGGAGCAACACAATCTCCCTCCTTTGGTAGCGTCCGCCTGCTTCCGCAGTACGGCAAGGGGCTCCTGGAAGGCTGGAGGCACCGGGAAGCTGCTCCCTGCCGCAGCCCCAAGGCCACACTGCTGCTGCCGCGATGGCGTCCTGCTCCCACCAGCCCACGTCCAAGAGCTGTTGTGGTCGGATGCAACCTGTCCGGCAGCTGCGGGTTTTTGGGGCAGTCGGACCCGCTGAGGACCCTCTGCGCTCTGCTGGGAGCGAGGGTTTGGCTGCCACCGGGCCTCGGGCTGAGCTGGGGGCTATGCACGGCCGGCACGGGCCTTGCGCTCCCCCCGAGGCATCAAGGCGGGCGGCAAACGGCCCAGGGAACCGACCCCGTGCCGGGCCTGCTAACGGGCAGCCCCGGGGGGGGGAATAACGGGCAGCCCCGGGGGGGGGGAATAATGGGCAGCCCCCGAGTGGGGAGATAACGGGCAGCCCCGGGGGGGGGAATAATGGGCAGCCCCCGAGTGGGGAGATAACGGGCAGCCCCCGAGTGGGGAGATAACGGGCAGCCCCGGGGGGGGGAATAATGGGCAGCCCCCGAGTGGGGAGATAACGGGCAGCCCGGGGGGAGGAGTAACCGGCAGCCCCAGGGGGTGACGACCAGCCTCGGGGGGGTGTAGCGGGCAGCCCTAGGGTGGGGGGAGGTAGCGGGCAGCCCACGCTCCGCTCCTAGGGCTCGAGGGCGGCCGGCAGAGCGAGCCGGGCCTGGGCGGCTCCGGTAGAGCCCCGTGAACCACCCCCCCTCCGCTCTCCCGGCCAGGAACGGCGGGAACGGAAGTGCGTCACGCCCACTTCCGGCGTGCGCGGCGCTCCAAGATGGCGGCGCTGGCGTTGAGGTGACTCCTGGGGCGGGCCGGGGGGCGCCGCGGTGGGGCCGCGGCCTCGGGAGCAGCGGCGCCGCGGGCGGGGTTGCCCCGGCCGCCCGTCCTGAGCCTTCCCTGCCGCGGCTCGGGGACCCTGGGCCGGGCGCTGCCGCCGGCACAGCCGTTGGCCCCGGTGCGGGTAGCCGCCCGCGGTCCGGCACAGGCCCCGAGCCCCCATCCGTTACCGGCCCCGGCCCGTTGCGTGGCCCCGGCCCGGCTCCGCTTCTCCCCCCGGGGCGCGACCTGCTGCCCCTGTCGCCGCTTCGCCCCGCAGCTCTGCGGCCCGCGTCGCCCGGGCGCTCACTGGCAGCAACTCGCCTCTCCGCCGCGCCGTGGGTTTTCGGCCCGCCGGGTCTCGAGGCCCCGTTACGCTGCCCGTCGGCAGCCCGTGTCTCCCTGTCTCCCCGGGGGCACCGTGCGGCTGGGGAACTTGTTGACGTTTTGTTTCCGGCGCTGGTTCGGGTGAGGCGATGCCGGATGCCTGAGAGTGAGGATGTTCTGCCGTGGTTTTTGACAGCGGTTGTAAGTGCTGAGGTCACTTTTGGAAAGGGTCTGTTCGCAGAAGCCACCGGCCTTGAGCGGCTATCGGGACAGGGAGAGGGGACTTTGGAATAAGCCCCTGTCCGACGCTGCTGGGGCAGGTCAGATGGGGAAGGTGGAAATAACAGCCAGAAATATATGAACCAGAAGTACAGTGTGGCTAACTCACTTTGTACGACAGACGCTGAGCTTTCTTCCGTGGCTCTGAGTTATCGCTTTGTGTGTTTAAAGCAGGATAAAGACCCGGATTYGCTTCCTTGTGCACTGCTCCTCTGCGATTCAGTAGCTCTGAGAGGGGCTGCAGAGAAGCACTGGAGCGTTACMCTCACGTGGAGATAGTCTTAAGTGGGAGGCAGCTTACCATGCTGTCCTGCCAAAATAAGGTGGAGGAGCTAGCTTTTGGGCCATGAATGTAAAAAAAAAAAACGAGGAGCTGTAGCAGAGCAGAAGATTGATTCCTGTTGGTGTGAGGTCTGTGAGAGCAAAACCGAGGCCTGGATGTTTTTACAAAGGTGGAGTTAAACATTATAGCTGAGATAAACATGCCCGTAGGTGAGATTAGGAGTTTGTTGCTGCTGGAAGGGGCAGTGCTGCTCCTTCCTACTCCCAGCTGTGCCATCCTGCCCCTTCCCTTGCTCTTCTGGATCTTGCTGGCATTGATGCCGGAGTCCCTGGGTGGGTTTCTCTCGCCTTTGCGTTGCTGAGCTTCAGAGCCAGTGTTCAGGATGGTGACCCCAAACTCGCAGAGCCACCTTACGTGATGCTGGTGGCTTCTGYTGTAGGTGCAGAGGGAGTTCAGTGGTCAAATGCAAGGATATTTCCTGGCATGTGCGTGGTGTGGAGCCCAGGGAGGGAGGGAGTTGTCCTTGTTTGAACTGAAGGAGCCTCTTCAAATTTAAAACCCCCACCAGAAAGTTTTCTGCTTCTTCAAGGTTGTGACCTCCCTCCTCCCAGGCCCCAGTTCTCGATATTCTTCTCGATGTTGATGTTGAAACGGTGTTTTGGCTTTTATTCTTGAAATAAAAATGGGGCCGTCGTGCTTTGGTGGAAAGCTTTGTGTGATGTGTGCCAGTTTGCTTAAAACGAGACTCCGCCAGCAGCAGGAGATGAGAACGCCTCTGATACCTGCTGGAACGAGTTCTGCAGTGCGATCACATCCTGTGTTTAAAAAAACAGCAAAAAAAGTAGATCTTTTTAGTTTTAGGTCTGTGCCGGATAACTTCATCTGGTGTCTGCTTCTCCTTGTCAGTTGAAAAAGCATATATAATCATTGCTCGTTTGCCTCCTCCATAGCAAAATCCGAGTGATTTTTATAGACCTGTCTTGCAGGATAAATTTTAAAGACGTCTATTCATGTGACACTGAGATGATGCTTTTCTAGAGCTATCCCCAGGGACTTCTAAAGTCTTCTTTGTGAGTTATAAAAGGCAGTTGTGAACCGTGATGTTACGTGTATAGTCAGCGTTGTTTTCCTCAAGCGTGCTGCTGTGCGTTTATAGACGGTTCACGTAAACTGTCACTTTATGGCAGAGTTGCTCGGCATCGCAAGATCCTTCTCTAGCCCTTTACAATCAGTTGTACTTTGTAAAGTCCCGGAATAATTTATATTGTTAGTGAATTGTCTCCTTAGTTTTCGCACCCTTTTTCAGGTGTGATGCAGGGGCGGGGGAAGCTGTGTTGTGAAGCCGTTAGTGGGGGGCTGTAGGATTCTGGTTTAGGACTAATTTTCCTTTTTAAAAAAAAGACATGTTTATGAGTGATCTGGAAGAAAATGTAAGCTAATGGATGGGGAGCGAGAGAAGATGCAACAACTGAGAGAATGATAAATAATGAAGAGGACRGGTCCTTGGTACAGCGTGACCTTGATTGCTTAGCTGGAGGGCTGTGTTTTGCAAGCAATATTCATTTCACTGAAGCAAGATGTAATGCTTTGCATCTTAAAAAAAATAAAATTAAATAAAATTGCACTGAAGGGATGGGGGATTCTTGTTGGGGAATTTAGCTTTGAAAAATATGAACGTACTGTGGATTTTATTTTATTTTGAATGTTGTGGGTGATTCGGATCCTGCCCTCGCTCTTTTTCCACCATCCCTACCCCCGGGAAAGATATGGAACAGCTTTTGTGCAAGGGGAGACGAAGTAGGTTAGGACTCTTAATCKGGAAAAGATGACTGAGGAGGATATGAGAGAGGTATATAAATCATTAATAGTCTGCAGATAGAGATTAATCRTTCACCTCCTTTGCCCTAACCAAGAATTAGGAGGTATTGGATAATGCTAGTATGTGGTGGGCTCAGAACAAGCAAGGAGGTGGTTTTCCATGTCTGGTTAAGCTCTGAGGATTCCTGCCATTGTGAGGGCTGAAAACTTAGGGGATTCGAGAGATGGCAATACGGTGCCATGGAGGAAAAAAGTCCATTTATTAGGTACTGAAACCATGTCTGGCTTGGGAAGTCTGGGAGCAGTAAATGGCTGGAAGCTGGGAAGATGCCACGGCTGTGTTCCTGTCTGTTTTYGCATACTTCTCTCCAGGGATCTGTTGTTGGCTGCTGTAGGAAATTATATTGGGCTCAGTGGAGGTTTGGTCTGGCCCAGTCCAGCTGTTACTGTTTCATCCTGAAATTCTTGATATAGTTGTCAGGCCCATGTGTCCAGAAGAGCATTGATAAACTGGAGAAGATCCATGGTAGGGCTTTTCATTTGGCAATGTTGCACTGCAGCGCAGGACTCGGTATTGAGTCTGTTTAGTGCAACAGAAAGTTGTACTGTCTTGATTTTTTTCTTAAGGTGGATGCATACAAATGGTAGAAAACTGAAAACAAAGAACTCTTCAGCCTGTTAGCAAAGGTGTGGCACTGTTCAGTAGGCAGGAGTTGAAGCCAGACAAATTCAAACTAGAAGTAAGACATACATGTTAGTGCAGGGACCTGGGAATCGGGGTGGATTCCGTATTGCCGAAAATTCGTGCATCAAGATTGGATGCTTTTCTGAAGATCTGCTGTGTTTCAAGTCCAGCCTTTGAACGCGAGGGAGGATTTTAAAAGGAAACATCCTATAGATCATTTATACAGGAACTCGGAGTGGATAATAAGAATGACTTTTGTTATGCATTTACACCTGCTGAAGATCTGACCTCCAGATGTTTTTCCTAGCGTGTCCTCTAGACTGGCTGTAGAACAATTTAAGAGCACTAGTGCTTCGTTTATCTACTGCTGTTAATGAAACAGTGGGAGATGCCGGTACAGATGCTGGTGTGTTTGAGCAGATTAATTAATGTTTGTCATTGTGCTGCAGATGAATGTGCCAAACATTATTACACACTTTGTTCTCATCATGTCATCAGGAAATGCCGCGCTGTCTTTTATGCTTTGTCCTTGACAGGAGCGTTCGCGAGCGGGTGCTGTAGATTCCAGCCCACATCTGCAAACTCTTGAGCTGTAGCTGGACTGGGGGCCTGTTTCTCTACCCCGGTTCCTGGAGAAATGCCCTTGAATGTCAAAGTCACAATTACTACAATTGATCTGCAGAGAATAGCTCCCACTCCTTTGGACACCATAAAATCCCTTTTTTACCTCCCGCCCGAAGTGTTGGTGTGACTGAAATGCTGTGTGCGCTGGGCTGTGACAGTGACCTGTCATCTCTCTAATGCTTACAGCTTAACGAATGGTGGTGGTGAAACAGTGTAATGAAAACAAGTGTTTAGAGGGAAGGGGGGGGTTTGATATCTTTATTTTAGACACTTGGGTGGCTGTAGCCTGAACCAGCCCTTTTCACGGCGCTTGGCAGATGCACCTTTCTGGGGACACGTACCACCCGCCCCGCTAATTGCTTTAGCGAGAGTGAAAAATGGACTGCATCAGCGTAGCTGTGAGCTTAGAGTGCTGTTTATGTCTGTCTTATAAACAAGGTATTGCAGCTGGGTAGACTAATTATAGGATATTGTAAAGAATGAAGCCCTGGGCAGAGCCTGGAGACTCTATTTAGGAGCTAGGCTCAGTATTACAGCTAGAAGATTTAAGAACAGCCCAGGTCTTCTCATGTTAGGACTGATATTTAAGACATGAACCACTGAAATGGCGAATCCCCTGCCCTGGCCCCGTGTTGCTTGCATTTTCGGGCGTTTATTTGGCACTCACAGAGCTTTTCTATTTTCTCTTGCAGATGTGTCGGACGGCGATGCCTGTTGGCTCGGCTTGGCCCCAGCCTTTCTGCGCGACAGTGAGTTTGAGGTTTTATTGAGAGTAACGGGATTAAGTTCTTTCCCTGGGGGATCCCATCTGAAGCTTTGGTGCATGTGTACGCTCTATCCGCTTAGTAATTCTGATCAGTCAATGCCATGTAGCGCCTGGGTACTTACCACGTCACGCCGTCGTGAGTGCACGGCCTGTTTACTGACAGGCAAGTGCTGCCTCGTAGGTTTGGGGCTGTATACGGAGATGAAGGAAGTGCTTGGCTGGGTGCTGAGGGTGGGCCTGAGCATGTCGCGGAGGAGGCAGTACCGCTGTTACCCTTTGGGATCGCTTTTTGTGACAACTGCACGTTAACTTTGCACCTGATGGGAGCGAGGATCAGCAGAAGCCCCCTTGTTCYTGTGCTTCGTGCTGCCAGGCTTAGGGAGAAACAGTTATTTTCTGCTAAATTGGGCTGTAAGTGTAATTGCTATGTAATCTCAGGAACATTAAATTACAAGCTCTTTATTTGGTACAGGGTGCAATTACCGTGGCAGTAAAGAGCAGGTTGCATGTTATCAGTATTATATAATACGTTATCTGATATCCTATACTCTGATTTGGGGCGGCGGGGGGGGGGGTGGTATCGCTCTGGTGGCTGAACGGATTTCAATACAGAACTGAGCTTAACGCAACAGCGGCTTCCCATCCTGAGTATTATTATAAACTGTGGAGAGCTGGCAGTGATCCTCTCCTTACCCGTGTTTGCACACAGCTGGAACCGTTCTTTTTATTGCTGTTGTCAAGGTCAGTGGGGAACTCGCATGCTGCGAGGGTGGAGAGCCACTGCGGCGTTGCCCAGCGGAGCGGGGAAGGGTAAATCGCTGCCTGTCTCTCTGCGCATCCTGTCTCCTCTCTTTTACAGTGTTGTCCCCATGGGAACGACGGCGAAGGAGGAGATGGCCCGCTTTTGGGATAAGAACACCAAGTCCAATCGCCCCTTGTCCCCTCACATCACAATTTACGAGTAAGAGACTCGTCAGCCTCCTCGGCTTCGCCCGGTGGCACTTCTGGGCTTTGATGCGTAGCTTGGGGGCCAAACTCTTTCTCAGTGTCACCCTTGGGTGGGAGGGCTGTGCGCGTTCCCGCTGGCCTTGCAGCGGAGGCACAGGGTGGGGAGACGCTACAGACAGTCTGAGCTTTGAGGTGTTGGAGTACGGCGGGGGGATCACATTCCCAATTATGTCATGGAGTTGATGAAACTCGCTTTTTTCATACGGGGTTGTGAGAGCAGGTAAAATTCCCCAAAGGCAGGGAGTGTTTTCAAACATGCTGTTGAAAGGCAGCAGCCTCTGCACAGGGTGGTTGTGCGGAACAGTGTGTCCCGCTCTGGAGTTGGCAAAAATCTGGCGTGGAGGCAGGAGGCCAACTTCGGGCTGTCAGGTTCCCTCTGCAGAGACRACAGTTTCTTTTGGGCTGCTTCCGTCATTTTTTCAAGGTTCCCTCGTTTATCCGTATGTCTGGATGCCTGAACCCTGCTCCCTTCGTTCCTAAATTGCAGGAGCCCTGCAGTTTTCTCCTGTTCCTTTCTCAGCAGACTCAGCCCTTCCCCTTCCCAAACCCGTGCCAGTGGCATTTATCATTCCCAAGCTGCCTCTGCACATTCCCCCGTCTTTCCCCTTTTGCTCTGGCTGGATTCCTTGAATAATTCTGAGTGCAGAAATACCCGCCCAGCAGCACAGAGCTGTCTAGGAATAGATGGGCCCTGCTTTGTGCTTCTGCCGTGGAAGCGTCTCTAATACTGTGTTTTCTACCTTTGTGCCCTGTCTCGCTGATGAGGTTGGTTGTTTTGCAGGTGGTCTCTGCCCATGGCGATGTCCATCACGCATCGGGGCACCGGCGTTGCGCTGAGCGTAGGTGCGTGAATCTCTGAGCTGCTCTTGGYGATCGGCGGGCTGGGGGCTGCAGGAGTGAAGACCTCTCGGTGGTGCTTGCTGATTTGAAGATGGGATTCCAGTTGGCTGTTTTCTCCCCTTTATCCCAAGTCATGGTGTTGGCTTCAGCAACAGGTTTTCTCCTGCCCTCCATCTTTCTCTGCCCTCTAATATCTCCCCATCCCCTGGGTATCTGTGCCTGAGGCTCCTTGTGCTGTGAGTCGCTCCAGTCCCATCAAGGGAGTGGTGCTCGCCCATAAGTGAAATCCTTAATAGCCTTTGTAGCGCTGTGACCTTTCCTCCTCTGTGACTCCAAACACTGTTTCCTCCTGGACCTCCCCCAGCTTGAAAAAAGTTGACTAGCTGCTCCAGTTCTCAGACCTTCTCTTCTGTGACTGTTTTTTCCTGGTTTGCCCTAACAAGAGGCTCTGTTTGAGGGAAGGACTGCCAGAAAGGCAGAGTTTCCTGATGATTTTCCGTATGCACAGGTGGCGTTTCTGAGCTTCCTGTGAGTGGCTGCTGCCTTCCCAGAGATGCTGGTGGGGGGAGAAAGTGGCACTTTCATCAAAGCTGATAACCCCCCACCAGTGATTTGACTCGCRTGGTTTGACTAAGTGATCCAATGTCTAACAGTGAAAGGCTGTTTTGATTCCATTAATGCCCTCTCATGGCAGCAGGAAGGTGCTTGTCTGGTAGCTCAGAGTCTCCTGTTGAGCTGGAGGAGCTGGGTTGGTGTTTGCAGAAGGGAAGAGAGTGAGGGGGCTCAAAAAGGATGTGTGACAAACTGAGGACTCGTGTTCATCCTGAACGTGCAGCTGGGTAGATGGGGAGGAAACAGTGAGGGCCCCAGCCTGCCCTTTCCAGCATGGCCTCCCACGAGGCGCATGGTTTCCAACCTTGAGGCTCTGATTTCTGAGCAGCTCTGAGAGTTTCCACACCAGCTGATGCCAGTGGGAGCTGTGTCTTTAGCAGAGGTTAATTTTAGTGGAAACTGAGGTCTCAGAAAAGAGCACCTGAGAGCCCTTCTCCACCTGCATCCACACAGCAGAGCTCCGGAGAGAATTTGGCCCTTCTCCAAGGGTGTGCTCCGTCTGCCGGCCAGCTTAGGGCCCGGCTCTGCCGCGTCGAAGAGCCTGGGCATCCTCTGCGGGAGAGCAGCAAATGGCTGTGTGCTTGGTTACCGCTCCGAGCGGCAGCAAGGTGACTTTAGCAGTTGTCTTTGCAGCCTGTGAGCCCAGCTGGCTCCTTCGAGGTGGGCTGCGTGCCCTGCTCTGTGCACCAATCCAGGGCGTTACATGGCAGCGGTGCTGGCCAGAACGGCTGTGCGCTGGCACCACCCAGCTTTGGGACTGTGTCTGCTGCGTGCTCGGCCCGGAGCTGGGAGCGGCGGAGGCACAGTATCTCCAGTTGACTCTGTGCGCTGCTGTCTCTGCCAACGGTCCGAGCTGTCCAGCTTGCTGTCAGACGGACCAAGCTGGCAGATTCACCATTGCCCTTTCTGCTTCCTTATAAAGGAGCCATCTATCAAACTCTGGTATTGGAAGGAAAAACGGCTGCTTCCCAGGCTTAGAGTATGAAGGAGAATCCCTTCGGCCGAGCACAGCTCAACAGCCCTGACGCCAGAAGGAAGAGCGGAAGCGTTAATCTCCTCTCTAGCAAGGCCTGTAATTACAGGAGCCTCTGGCTTCCTGCACTTTCTGCAGGGCGAACACAAAGGCCGTTGAAGAGACGAGTGGCTGAGCAGGGAAGCAGCTGGTTCTCTCTCCGCCAGCGCCGGCCTCAGCCGAGGCACTCGAGCTCGCACGCTGCCACGCAATCAGGCGCTATTGAACGGAGGGTAAATCGCGACTTGGCTGACGCCGCTCGCTTTGATCACTCCCATTCTTTCGGCAGCGCCATCTGGAGAAACCCTCTCGGCCTAGAAACGGCAGGGAGACGCTGCCGTGGCTCCTCCAGCTAGCGCAGCCACTTCTGTCGAACCGTCTCTTTGCTTCCTGGCTTCTTTGCTGATGTTAGCTCGGGCCGCGCGCAGCGTTCCCCCGCTGAGGCCGTCTCGCTAAATTGGCACGTTTATCAGTGGCTGGCAACGGAGTGATTTTTGTCCTGAAATGCAGATCTGAGGACTTCAGTGAAGAGCTGCCATCTTATGTTTTCAACCTTGATCATCCCTTTAACCTTGAATTTGGGCTGATTTGGCTGCAAATATCTGAGCTCGTGCCAGTTTACTCTCAGGGTGTTGTATGAGTAATGCAGCCCCTGGTGCAGGACCCGGACTCAGTGCGTTGCTGCCCCAGTTTGAGTCCTCTCACCACCCTAGGGTACATTGTCGCAGCGCGGCTGACACTGCCACTACCTAGGGAGAGCCYGTCTCCCTCCTCCTTCCTCTGTTAGCCATGATGAGCTGTTGGTTTGGTTACRGCTGTGTCACAAAACCAGAAACATAGGGGTGGTCTCACCAGTGAAACCAGAACAATTATCCCCGCTGCCTTCTCTGAAGTTGTGGGGTAYGTGGCTGAGCCGGCGGATTCGTCTGTTGGATTTGTCTGAATTGCTCTTCGGTGTAGGCGTAGCTCATCAAGAAAAAAACGGGCACAAAACTGCTCCCAGGCAAAACTTGTGAGCTATATTGCTTTGGGGCCGGGGAGGATGTAAGCACTGTGGTGACACTTCGAGTTGGTGTCCTCCTTTAAGGCCTTGGGCTTTCGGGTGCAGGGTGCTCCTGCTGGCCTGGGTGTCTCTGCTGGCAGTGAGGTGCTGGTAACACTTCTGGTGGCTTTGTCTTTCTCAGGGGTCTCCCTCTTCGGTCTGGCCGCCCTGGTCCTCCCAGAGCAGTTTCCCCACTACCTGGCGATGGTGAAGTCGCTCAGCCTGGGGCCTGCTCTTATCTACTCYGCTAAGTTTGCGCTGGCTTTCCCCCTCTCCTACCACACCTGGAACGGAATCCGCCACCTTGTGAGTAGCCTCTGCGAGGGGAATGTGTGTGTGTGTGCACGCGCCTGGGGTGGGGTGAGAGAAGGAGAACGTCTGCTGGCGGAGGGAGTGACGTGTGTGGTATTTGGGAAGGTGCCCTTGGAAATGGAAATTAGTCACCTAAAATGCTTCAGAAATGAGGCGCTATTTTTGGGTACGTCTAAGTCACAAAGAGCATCGCTACGCTGATACTTCTCCTAGCGGCAAGGATTGCTGAAGCATCTCCCCCTGCCCTGTGTCACCTCCTCAGCTGCTTGCGGGGCCATGCAGGGAGTGGATCTGGGATAACAGGGGTGGCAGGGAGCAGACGTTACAGCTGAGCGGAAGTGTCTGCAGAACCACAGACTCAAGTGCCGCAGAAGTGACACCCTTTGCTCATTAGCTCAGGCTGGTAACGCAGCTGTTGTGCTGTGATCTTCCAAGTGCTTTGTGCTATTTACTGAGCCCGTAAAACATGTAACAGTGGCTTGGAGACAAGTGCGCTCTGCTCAGAAGTAACCTGTGATGTTTGCCCTGGGCTGAAGTTTGGAACAATCAGCTCGGTTCAGCCAAACTTCCTGTGTTTAACAAAGGAGGGGGAGCTGGAGAGCAGAGCTGGGAACAGTACAAGACGTGCTGCTTTTGTAGTTGATTTTGTGTTTCTCTAGCTCCAGATAGATTTGGTTTTACAGGAGCAAATTGCAAAGGCAGCTGGCTTGGAGCGTGACACGATCCTTCTGCTCCAGGGAGGGAGCACCATGTGGAGAGCAGGGCTTTAGACATGGGCTTGCTCTGCGTGTGCTGACAGGCTCCCGCGCTTCAAGCGTGGAAACACGCGACTTGTGCGCTCAAACTGTTGGATGTTATATTTGCATCCTACACCTGAGAGCAACTGTTACTAGATGCTCATGTCAGAGTGCCGGGAGGCGCCTGGTCCAGCCGTTCCGGGTGAATGACAGCCCCGTGCTCTGCGGAAGGAGCCCGCTCTGTGGAAGGAACCCACTCTGTGGGTCCTCGGGGCAGACGGTGTCTGACCAGCAGTGCTGTGAGCGCTCATTATACCACTTTTCAAGCGCTCTACGTGAGATGAGGTCTCTGCGCGTGGGGCCTGCAGCAAGCTGAGCCTTGCTTGCTCATGGAGATGTCGTCAGGCAAATGGAGCAGTCGTAACTGGCTGCTTGTTCAGAGCATCATGAGTCGAATGTGTGCTGAAGTCTGTGACTGCACATATGTATCAAGATGCCAATTAAATTGTCTTCCAATGCCTGAGAATGTAACCAGCAGCATTGGCCCCTGGCTGAGCTTGGCAGCGCAGCCCGTCAGATAACAGAAAGGAAGAAAGCAGGGATCGGGTTCTGTTTAATGGCTCTGCCCCAGGTTCTTCTCCTCTTTGAGCTCCCAGTGGTTTGCTGGCAGGCTGGGACAAGGTGCGTGCTCCACAGTGCTGCGCTGAGCAACCCGGCTTTTACTTACACTTGACCAAAGTTAGGCGAGAGATTCAAAATCCACCTGACACCTGGAAACTGAGAGACTCCCAGCTCTGGGTTGTCATTCCACTGTCCTCCGTTGTGATCTTGGCTCAGCTCGGCTCTTTGCAGCTCGCACTGTACCCCAGAGGTTCACATGGACGTGCTGGAGGCCGAGACTCCTTCCCACCTGTACAGCTGTGCCCTCGGGGGTGTTACTGCTGCCTTGGATCTGTGGCTTGTGCGAGGACTTCATAACCTATTTCTGTCAGCAGGAGTGAAGCAAGCAAAGAGCAGCTGCCACTCTCGAAGTGAACCTGGTGCGCTGCGACTGTTGTGGATTAGGGAGAGCTCACGGGCAGCTTTGCTGGTGGATGAGGGGGGAACTGGTGAAGAATAACTTCTCCCCTGGCCTGGTGCATGCGTGCCTACATCCCAGGAGATCCCTGTAGTGATGGGACACTTGTAGCCCTCCCCCTGATTCCTACTCAGTGCTTTGGGGTGGTCTTGCTAGATTTTTTCAGAAAAGTTGCCAAAAGTTGCCTTCTTACCTGCTTTGGTATATCCCCCATCAGGGACTATCCTAGTCCTGTTGAATTAACCCTGCCCGCTCCCTGCAGTGGATCCCTGGCTCTGGAGATCTGTCCCATCTGGGAGTTGTCTCAGTTCCTGAATGGGAAATCCTAACTGCTGTGTCTCTTCTCTCCTGGTAGGCATGGGACATGGGGAAGGGGTTCAAGATTCCCCAAGTCAACCAGTCTGGCGTGCTGGTCCTTGTCCTGACCCTGCTCTCCTCTGCTGGCCTCGCGGCAATGTGAAGGCATCTCCTGGTTGATGGCCACCCTTTTCTGGAAGATCTGGTCTGTCTGTCCTGGCCCACCTCAGGATGTGGAGAGGGAGGCAGGAGGACAGACTCCTGAGTAACCATAAATCTTTRGGGAAGGTGACACTTCCCCTCCTCACAAATTTTGTGGATGATCAGAGTTGCTTATCATTAGCCCGGACGATGTGCTCTGCCCAGCTAGCCCAGGACTGCCTTTTTGATGGTGGGGGGACAGGCCAGGGTGTCTCCTCAAGTACCAGATACCTGAATAGCCACAGAGAGCTGGGCACAAGTTAACAGCTGATTTCCAGTATGTTCAAGCACTCGCAGAGAACTGCCTAACTCAGTACTGTTCTTTCGGACAAACTCCGGTGCATTTTTTTCTCYCTGCTCTGTCCCAAAGCTTGAGACAATGCTGATTCTGTGTCCCCTCAGGTCCGAGTGGGCTCAGGGAAGGAGATGCCAGCGCCKCTGGTAGTGTGTGTGTAGGCCTGGTGCAGGACAACCATCTCCATTGAGGCACCCTGTCCTAGGGGAGGGAGAGCAGATGGAGCTGCCAACGCCAGCGCCCGTGAGGGGAATGGGTAATTGGTGCCATCCGGGGTGTAGCACYGGCTGCGCAGCCCTGGGCTTTCCAAGGCTGGCAGCGGTGAGCAGGGGCAGGCTGGGCGGTCGCGCTCAGACCTCCAGAGGTTCTGTCCTGACTCCTTATCACTGAAAAGGCGGTGATTCGGCAAACCTGGGGGCTCTGGAGCCCCTGCCAATGAACACATCCTGTTTTTTCCCTGCGTTCTCCTGTCTCTAAAATGACTGGGAGCGATACGGTTTTCCCGTCGTGCATTGTCACCAGCTCTTGTGTCACTGCTTGTTTGTAACTCGTCCACCATTGCAATAAAGCAGCCTTGATCTTTCGCACTCAATAGCCACTGGGTTACTGTTTTGGGTTTCTTTGACACAATATTGACTAAGGAGAAATAGGATGAGAAAGGGGGGTTTGCTTTGAGATTAAGGGAGTCACAGCTTCCCGGAGAAGCTGAGCGATGGAAAAACAAAGTCTTTGCTGTGGTGGTGTTTTTGTTTGTTTGTTTTTTTGTTTTTTTTTTCCTTTTTATAGAGCCAGGTATAATTCCTGACCTTTGGAGTTTGTGGGTGTGGGGTTGATCTGGCTGTGAAATACTGCCAACCCAGCAGGGAGGAATTTCCTTTGGGACCTTGTTTACTTGCAGTGGTACAAATGCCTGTGCAACATCTAGGGCAAGAGCTTCTTGCTCAAATTTGCTGRCTTTTAATGTCCCCCAGCACCTCAGCTCTGCAAAGAGGATGCTCCTCATCAGGAGCTCTGTCTCGTTTTTATGTCCCAGCGAGGGTCTTGGCTTTCTGCTTTAGGAAGGATCCTCCTTCCCGTTCACATCAGCAGCCAGCAAAATGATGGCTTCATCAGGAACATCTGCTCTCATCATCCAGCTTTTGATGGAGACCTCAAGTGGCAGGAGGGGAGCTATTCTGATAAACGTTTTCAGAGATCAGTTGCACCAGACAGAATTGTTTTCACCCGACTGCTTTTGCTTCTGCTGCTGATCTAAGCCCCTTTCCCTCCCACTTGTTCAGTTCGTTTGGCTGCCTAGCGGCCCTAACAAATCTGCCACTTCTTTAATTAGCAGAAGGCACCCTAGCCCTGAGGGGACACGAAGCCTTAGAGATGAGATACCATGAAGGAAGAAAAACTGTCTGCTGTCATCATGTTAGAGAGAGAAAACTTACTGCTGAATCGCTTTCAGTATAGCTTTAAGCCCCAGCAGGAGGGATCTCCTGGGTGAAAACTAATGTATTTTAGCTTTAAACCAATTACTTCCTGCAGTTGCTGAAATGGCTTTTATTTGGAAGCCTCTTCTGATTGCTAATGAGTTAGTCTGTGGTGCATGCCAGCTGCTAACGAAGTTGGACTTTGCCGCATCTCTTGTGCGTTCACAGACTTTATTTCCTTTCTGCAAACAGTCCCAGCCTGGGCAACCTGGGCTTCCTGTGAAAAGGGGGATGCAAGTGCTGCCTTGGAGCTCTTGGAGCTGTCCCATAACCGGAGGAGAACCAGCTTCTACCAGTTTCTTAGTGATGAAAACAAAGTCAAACCTGGCTCTGCCCCCACCCTGTAAGAGACTGGTTAGTTGTGTTAATGTAACCAGCCAACAGCTGGATTTCTGCTGCTCAGCGTGATGAGAAGCTAGGTGAGGTGCCAACAGCTCCACACTTGGGGGCTGGTCTCACCGTTCTACCATTAGACAGTACTGGGCGAGCTGCGCTGCAGCCTGGTGAGGACACGCAGAGGGAAGCTGAGGCTGCCCCAGTCTGACACGAAAGCACCGCGCAGGCAGCCCTGACGCTGCCGGAGGGCCTGAGCTTGGGCCGTTATTAATGGCACTGACCATCAGCTGCTGAAACCAAAGGACGGGGAATTTTTTATTTTATTTTTTTTACTTTTATTTTTCTGGTTGCCGTGAAAACACAAATGCTGGCTGCGTAGTGCTGTCTGCCTTGCTGGGGCTCCTTTGAACCAGTTCTCCTTCATCGCTAAGGCTTGGACGCAGGCTTAGGTGGAAAAGCGGTTTTTGGGTGTGAGCGCGTTCCCAGCCGTTGAGTGCCGGGGAGCCTGCGTGTCCTGCGGCTCTGCTCGCCTCGCCCAGCTGGAGCCTCTTACTTGCCAGCAGGATGAAGGGGTGGATGGTTTGTGCTAGACGCAGGGGAGGGGAAGTGCCGGCAGCCAGGGGGAGGGAGCGAGGAGAGCAAGAAGGGCTCAAAACCGCGTACGAGGCGTTTGCCCTGGTCTCGTGCTTGGGCCCGAGTGGGGTGTTTGTCCCTCTCTGTCCTCAGAGCACGGCAGGCGCCTTGTCCACCCGTCCCGCTCTGGGGACACGCTCTTCTCTCTCTTGGCCATCCCCTTCCGTGTCCTGGAGGCACAGCCAGCCTTGGAGGGAGAGCGGTTGGGCACCAGCGCCTCAGGTGAGGTGGTTCCTCGGGGACTGGCCTCCACTGGCCCAGGACAAGGCGAGACTGTGAGACTGCATGAACTACCCCCCTTGGGTTTGGTCTCTACGGAGCCAGACCAGCTTGGAGCGGAGACCTCCACCGAGGTGGCCTGCTGAGGACTAGCCTCCCTCGAAGTAGAGTGGATTTCGGGTGAGATGGCATCCCTGAGTCTAAGATCCGTGAAAGCGGGCTGGCGGGAGAGTGGGACCTCAGCTGGGATGTCTACCCTGTGCTTGGCCTGCTTGGAGTGAGGCTGGCGTGAAGCTGGGATCTCTGGTGATACTTCTTTTCTCAGCCGGACATCCAGGCGGCCAAGCTTGCGAGAGAGCGGCACCCCGACCATGGCTCCCGCTTCATGGCCAAGCTCCTCCTCCAGTGGCATTTTGGGAGAGAGCTGGGGAATCTGGATGCCCTTGCTAGATGTTCGAGTGGCCTTTCTGGAAGGTTCTCTGGTGTCTTGCGTGTCTGACCAAGGCTCTTGGGGCTGCGCGAGGAAGACACGTGATAGGCTCATGTTGCAAAGATGGGGATGTGGGGGTAGCGAGAGAAGGGGGAAGCGAACGGGAGGACTGGCAGGATGGAGATGCTATGGCAGGAGGGGTTTGGACTAACCCAAGGAGGCCTACTACCGCGGGCAGGGTTTGCTGCGGGGCTGGGCTCCTCGCTAGGCTCGTGGGGAGGACTGAATCCTCGGCAGACAGGCAGGGGTTGGTCTGCTGAGGCTGCCAAGGGATGAAGAAACGCTGCTGAGCTCCCCCGGGAGAAGCTTGAACTGAAGTGGGGTGCTGGGGGGGCTCTGGGGAACACCTCCATGTCAGGGCAGTTCCTATTCTAGGATGATTTTCTCCAGGAGGAGAGCAGCGGCTTGTGAGCTCCTCCTGCTGGCCCAGTGGCAGCTGCGGCGGCCCAGGCACCCTGCTGCCAGTAGCAGGGGGGACAACCTCAAATTAAGGGTGAGGCAGAGAGACACCAAGACCTGAGAGTAAGACAAGAGGGTGGCCCAGGCATCGAGCGCAAGTGCTGCAACACCRAGTGCACCAGATGTGGTCTAATAGCGAGCGCAAACTGGGGACGTGGGAGGAATGAGCCTGTCTAAAACATCCTGTGGGAGGAGAGGGAAGCAGCACAGGGAGAAGCTATCTTCCACATGCGCTCAACCAGTACGTCCATGCTGCCTTCTCCCYTGTCCTACCCTTCCCTGACCTGGCGCAGACCCACATATTAGGAGGAGGGACACGGGATTATAGCGAATGCCTCTGAAATCTGCTCACGGGCCGTTCTCATCTCTAGAAATCCTCTCCCAGTGTTCACCTGCTTCTACAGTGCAGGGACCACACTGCAGTGTCCCAGGGCGATTATTTGCATCTGCTCACGGAAGCTGGACCCGGAGATGGGCCCGCCCATCTGTAAGGCCAAGCCAAAGCTCGGCAAAGAGAGGTGATGTCCTGCGCTCCTTGGATCTCTCGGAAAGCAGCACCTACCTTGCCGGTGATCTCCGGTCGGAGGCCGTTGCAGGCGCTGGTCAGGGTGGTGGACTTGTGGATCCAGTCGGTGAGCTGCGCCGCTGCGGCAGCTGAACGGGAGGTCAGATTCAGCCTGGCTGGGGGAATTTTCAAGGGCATGTCCCAAGTTCCCAAAAAGGTGCCCCAGGGGGAAGCCTGAAAGGAAAACGGGGAGCAGAGCAGGGCTAC
Organism: Apteryx rowi; assembly: GCF_003343035.1. Lineage (NCBI taxonomy): Eukaryota > Metazoa > Chordata > Aves > Apterygiformes > Apterygidae > Apteryx > Apteryx rowi. Next base: position 116,503 of record NW_020450752.1, read on the forward strand.
GGCCCTGTTTAAGAAAGCATCTGTCCCACTCACCCAACGTTTTGCCGCTTCACCCAGGAGAGCGTGGCGCCGGAGCCCATCTGAGCTGGGTGCATCCGGCTCGTCCCCTTCTGCAGCACCACGGGTGCCACGTGGGGTGCTGCTGGCCCTGCAGCGGGCAGGAGACTCCCCAACACTAACCTTTGAACGGGGCACAGAGGGGAGCAGATGTCCTCGGTCATCGGCGATGATCTGCGTGTAGCCGTCCCGCGGCAAGGGGTGCTGAGGGGAAGCAAGGGGGGGTAGCAGGCAGGGTGAGCAGGCAGGGAGGGGAAAGCTGGTGGGTTATGGGGTGAGGAGGTAGGTAGGGGGCGGTGGGTC
>NW_020450752.1:117967-153411 GCF_003343035.1 Apteryx rowi
GCCCAGGGCCCCCGTCGCCGTCCCGGGCAGGGCCGGTGCCGCCGAAGCCGAAACCGAAAGCGGCGACCGGCGGCGGCGGCGGCCCGCGGTGAGTGCCGCAGCCCCGGCCGGGCCCGCAGGCTCGGCGTGTCTCGTGGCCGCCGTGGGGCTGGGCCTGGCCTGGGAGTGGGGCCGTGGCCGATGTCGGTGTGGGGCCATTCCCGGTCTTGGTGTCCCCGTGGGGCTGTGCCCAGCCTCGGTGTCCCCACGTGGCCATGGGGCCATGCCCGGCCTCGGTGTCCCTGTGGGGCCGTGCCCAGCCTTGGTGTCCCCATGAGGCCACACAGCTGTGCCYGGCCTCGTTGTCCCYGTGGGGCTGTGCCYRGCCTYGGTGTCCCCACGGGGCCATGGGGCTGTCCCCAGCCTCAGTGTCTGTGTGGGGCCACTCCTGGCCTTGGTGTCCCTGTCCACAAAACGTGGATGTCCCCATCCGGGCTGGTCCCTCCCAGCTCCCTTCGTGCCCCATGGAGGAGACAAGCGGTCGCGGGTGTCAGGGCATGGACCGTCTCCTCCTCGGATGAGTGCAAAATGAAGGTGCTGGGGCTGCACGGGGTGTCCTGGCTGATCTCCAGGCATTGCTGAGGATCCCTGGATGAGTCCACAGGCGCCGTGGGGCTCAGGGTGTCTGTGGGGACGGGGGGCAGACCCTGCGCTACGTGCCACCTCACTGGTGGGCTCTTTCCTCTCCAGATGCCCTTGAAGCCTTCAGCAAACACATGGAAAACTTCAGCTCCCTGGAAGTGAAGAGGCTGAGCGAGCACTTCCTCCCYGACATCATCCACGTCCTCGAGAGCGATCTTCACTCCATGCTGCAGGACCTCACCAGCGTTCACCTCATCACTGCTCGGCAGGCCCAGGTACCCCCTTCCCCACGGCACCCCGGGGCGTGCTTTCCTGCAGCCTCACCGCAACAGCTTCTTAAAAGTTGGCTTCTTAACACCGGCTTCTTAAAAGCAGGTAGGCGAGCTAGGAACTTTTCAGCAACTTAATGATTGCAAAGAAGAGCACAAGCTTAACTAACRCCACTGACAGGGCAAATGTGGCAAATGTGGGGCTTGCTTTCTCCCTCACCCTTTGGGTCACAGCTCYCTCCTCAGCAGTCCTGACTCTTGTTTAAGCTGTCTGAAATTTCGGGAGCTTAGACTGCGTATGCAGAGCTGAGCTTATGGTTGTTAGAAAGTCAGGTCCCTCTCAAGCGTGTGCTGCGTGCGTTTTAGCCGTCCTTCATCATTCACCACTGACTTTGTCTTTGACTACCTGCACGAAGTATCAGTTGGTTTTGACTATGCTGGTGGGTGATCCATCAAGTCAGAGAGATGTTAACAGCTATGTTCACTCTCTGCTGGTTTTAACTTGACTTTCTCAGGCTAAACAGATTTTGTTTCGATCCTGTTTGGGCTCAGAGAAATGAAGCATGGCCTATACAGACATCTTTGCCTACATCGGCTGTAATTCTGCCATCCCTGAGTACTTCAAAAGATGCAAGAGCTGGATCCAAGCCCACCGCCCTGGGGTTGCAGGGGAGGCTGGTGGCCGCGGAGGGGAGTCTCTCCCGATCTGTTTGAAAGGAGCAGCTCTGCCCGTGCCAAGTCCTCCAGGCCTGACGTGTCCTACGCATGCAGCTGTTGCCGCTGGGCAGGCGGTGCTGGCATGCACAGTCCTGTTTCATGCTAGGGGAGGGGAAAAGTGAATGCTGAAGATGTAACATAACCGATATGCAAACCAGCATGCTCTGAACCTGAGGACTGGTACCCGCGTTTGCAGCATGCCCTGACCCTGTGTCCCCTCTCTGGTTCCCTTATACTCTCCACAGCTTTGCATTTGTCCTTCTCTTTTAGTATTATGCAGACTGGGAGAAGGCTCATGATGCAGCCAGTGCTGCTGAGAAGCTGGTGGGAGATGTTATGATCCAGGGGCAGGTCGTGATGCTGGACCTCTGGGTTTACCTCTTCGAGCTACAGAACAGGTCGTCTCACCCCAATCTCCATGCCATGCTGGACGAAATCATTCAGAACGGTAACTGCATGTCACTCGGTCGGGAAAGGGACCGGGAACAGAGCGGGGCATCTGTATGAACCAAACCCTGAGGGTGGGAGAAGGAGAGGTGGGAGAGGGGAATGGGAGACGTAGTGGCAGAGAAGGAAAAGACTCTGTATGGAAGAGGAAACCTTGAACACAACTTCCTCCCTCTGTTCATGCAGCAGCAGGGGTGAGAAGATTGCCAATGGTGGCTCTGCCAGCTCTTGGAGAGGGTRGCTGAGATCTGTGGTGCTGGTGACATGAGACAACATTCAGGTGTCGTAAATAGGAAAGGGATTTCACAATTACCATATTCTTGTTCATTAACTGGGTAACACAGACAATACTGCAATTCACACTGCAAAAAATCCTGTGCCAGCTAACAGCACAAATTTTGCTTTCTCTCCTGCTCTCTTTAGGTCACAATCTGTTAAAGGAGCAATTCTTGAATAAATATGGACATCCTGTCGAGTCGGAGCTGCGAGGTACTGTGATAGGACTGGGCTTTGGATCACACAGAGACTGTATTGTGCCAGTACACAACAGAGCTGAGTCTGGCAGGCATCTGTCCATGCTGAGGAGGCAGACATGCCTGATCTGAGGGTGGCTCGAGGACAGGTTTGGGTCGGTGGGCTGCTGTTCTTAGTACATGTCATTCCCCAGGCCCTGGCTCTGTTTGTGCCCTGCCTGAGCGTCAGYGCACATCCCCACTCAGTTGGCATTTCCCATTTTAATGGAGAAATTAGAGTGAAAAACAACATGCTAAAACAGTCAATCGGACCAGTCCAAACCCAGAAGGTGTTTCTGGACTGAGAGGCTGGACTGGAAGAAAATTTTCATTATCTCTGAATGCAAATGCTGATGAACAGAAAAGAAGCCATGGACGATACAGGAGAAGAGATGGAAGTGCAAAGGGAGAYGTAGGGGATGGAAGATAGGGGTTTGTGCTGTGTCCATCTCATCCCATGTCTTGATTACAGTTTGCCAGAAAAAGCACTGAGAAACCCTTTGCGCGCTGACAGAGAAGCTCACAGAAGAAGCTTTTCCAGGGCACTCCAAAGGGAATCAGAGTTTCCCTATTTCCAGCTGCTACGTGGAACTGAAGGTGGTCTCAGACTGTCACTTCAGGAAGCCAGTCCACCAGGAACATGAGGTGCTGGAGGCCGCGGGGGAGTTGAATGAATATCGTCTCCACAAGAAAACCATGACGGAGCTGGAGCGCATCACTCCCAACTGGCTCTTTCGCTGGTGTGCCTGGTCCCATAGGGTGCCCGTCCTGGTGATGGTGAGCGGAGTAGCTGGCATGGGCAAAACAACRCTGGTGCAGAAATTTGTCTTTGACTGGGCCAGGGGAAGACACTACCAGAAGTTCACCTTCGTTTTCTTCTTCAAATTCTGGGAATTGAGTTGAGGAAAAGATGAGCCTTGAATCTCTGATCTGTAAAAACTACCCAGGCCTCAGGGGTACACTGAGCAGGATCCTGCAGGACCCTGAGAAACTGCTTTTCATCTTTGATGGCTTGGATGAGAGTAAGAGTGACTTGGCGCTAAGCAGAAGTGGGTCTCAGGGCCTGTGCACGAAGCCGAGGGACGTGAAGCCCGTCGTTGTGATCATTGCCAGTCTGCTGAAGCAGACGCTGCTCAAGGGATGCTCCGTGCTGCTGACCAGTCGCCCCAGCAAGCTGGCCAGTCTGGAGGCTGGAATCTTCCACAGGGTGGCCAGTATCGTGGGATTCCTCTCCAAGGAACGGGAGAGATACTTCACCAATTTCTTCAGAGATGACAAAACCTCAAGGGAGGCCTTGGCATATGTGCGGGACAGTCAGGTTCTGTACACGCTGTGCTACAATCCATCCTGCTGCTGGATCACGTGCACCGCGCTGCAACCCTGCTTCACGGCTGTCACCAGGAAGCTGCAGCCCATGCCCAAGACGATGACCCAGCTCTTCGTGAGMTACCTCACCCACATCATTGACCAGCCACAGCCAGACGCGGCCTGTGTGGGAGGACATCCGAGGCATCCTGGCTCATTTAGGGTGGCTGGCTGACTATGGCCTCACTAACCGCCTTCTTGTCTTCGATGACAACTATTTACAGGCTTTTGATGTGCAGAACTCTCCGTTCCTTACTGCCTTCCTGGTGGAGAACCCCAAGAGCTGGGAGTCGTGTGAAGTGACCTACTCCTTCTTTCACCTTACCCTCCAGGAGTTTTTCTCTGCTCTGGTACATTACCTTGATTACCAGGAAAACAACTTAAAATTYGTATTGGACAATGCCAGGTCTTGTAACTAAGGCAGCTATGAAATCTTCTCTCGTTTCCTGAGTGGTCTTTCCCATCCTGCAACCAGAGCTCCACTGGAGAGATACTTGGGCAAGTTTTCTGCAGAGGTGACTCGTCATGTCATTGGATGGCTAAGTAAGATTGATTACAAGAAACTGCAGAGTGCGAAAGAGCCCAAAGAGAAGAGGAAGCTGATAAATGTGTTCAGTTTGCTCTTTGAATCCCGGAACAGCCAGCTTGTGTTTGACGTGGTTGGCCAAGATGCTTGCATGGACTTTTCAGAGCTGTACCTCATGCCTGTGGATTGTACAGTCCTTGCTTATGTCTTGAATTGCTGCAACAAGATAGAGCGCCTGATCCTGGATTCTTGCTACATCCAAGATGAAGGCCTGGAGAAACTTGGTWCTGAGTTGCACAAAATCCGAGAGCTGAGGTGAGAAAGTAGCTGAGGAACAGGGATGGGATACTGCCTTCGCAGGAGAGTTTTTATGATGAGGAGCTACAAGAACCTCACCATAAGCCTTGTCCCAACCTGCCTTCAGCCCTAAAGCTTTGCTGTGGTGCTGCTGTGGAGCACTATCATCTGGGGACAGAGGCATTTCAGCATCTGGGAGAGACATGATTCAGAGGAGAGCTTGGAGGAGGCCAGGAGGAGCCAGGCTGTGCTGCGAGAGGTGTGGGGATGACAGCCTGGGAGCAGAAAGAAGGAACGAGGAATGGAGGAATGGAGGGATCTGAGTCTAGAATTGCATAAAACCTGCAGATCTTATTCCTTAATCCTGCTAGCTGCTAGATCACTTGCTGTGGTGGCCCTGGTGGGTCTAGCCCTGCTTTCCAGGCTTAGGTTTTCTTCTTTAAYTTCCACAGTCTCATTCAAAATGATCTAAAGGATACTGCAGTGAAGGACATCTGCTCTGCCCTACYGAAGCCGGACTGTCGCATGGAGAGCCTGAGGTACCTCTGATCCACCTGGGGCCACAGCCAGCTGCATCCCCCTGCTACAAGCTGCATTTCTTCAGGCTGCTGGTCCCTTGCCTTTTCTTTGGCCTCTCGCAGTAACCCCGCATAGACATGGCCRTACATGGTGGCATCCAGGCCATCCAGCAAAAACCTCGCGGGGGTCTCTTTCTCTCCCAGTTTGTGCTGTGGCTCGTATCTGTCTCTTACCTGTAACCCTCTGTGCCGTCCCTTCCGTTCTTCTTTTTCACCTCTCTTAAGATAACTGGTCTGTAGCCTATCACCAATGTCTCATTCCTGCCCTGCCTCATCTGAGCTGTCACCAGTCCTTTTTTGTCCTAATCTCTTGTAGTATCTCTCTTTCTAGCTTTCCTGTTTTCTCCCTTTGTGCTGTTCTGGCCTCCTCATTCTCATCAGCGCCCTCCTGTTCCTGTCTCCCTGTCCATTAGTCTAGAGGAGAATGCCTTCACCGAACTGTGCTGTGAAGATCTGGCCTTYGCCCTGAAGGAGAACAAAACCCTGTTGAGGCTTGACCTCAAGRAGAACAAGCTGCGGGACGAGGGCCTTTCCCACTTGTTAAAAGCGCTGGAGAGCCCAGGGTGCACGATACAGAAATTAGGGTGAGTATTGCCCAGGTGATGATGGGCCACATGGCCACATCTGATGTTGGCGTGGATCTCCAGCTCGTGTTTGTGTCCCATCTCGTGTTACGTGCCCCTCACTGAGCAGAAAGGGAAATTCACCTCCAGGAAGCTGGAGGGCACCACAGGCGCTGCCGCTCAYGATGTCCGCTGAGCTGGAGCCCGAGGTTGGAGGCAGCCGCTAAGGATAAGGCAATGTGGACAGTGCCTGGAGCCAAGGGGAAYGCTGCCCCTCTGTGGTGCCTGTTCAGTGGTAAAAGCTCTGTAGTTTTCAGCGGTCCAAACTTTTCAGACACAAAAATTTATTTCTGATCTGAGCAGAAGATAACGAGCCAGAAGGATTCACAGCGGGACAGAGGAACCTCCTAAGGGTCCCATTACATAGTGCTCTCTTTCAGGGAGAGAATRAAAGAAGCAAAACATCCTTCTACCCACTCCTTTGCCTTGGTGGGAGGAGATTTTTCATCAGAGCATCTGCTGCCKGCAGGAAGCTCATGTGCAGCTGGATGATCAGACCCATGGCTTTGGTCTGGGAGCAGCAGTGGGTGGGCAGGAGGCCAGCGAGGCCAGGGAGAAGGTCAGCGGTGTGGCCCTGTGAGGAGGGATGGTGGGTAGATGCTAACAGGTTYCCCCCGCGTTGGGTCCTTTGCAGGCTCCACAGCTGCAGTCTCTCAGATGGCTCCTGTAAGCAACTCTCATCTGCTCTTGCCCAGAACTCCAGCCTCCGGCATCTGAATCTGGGAATATTTTCACTGATCGTTGCACTGCTGACATGCAGATCCTCATCCAGAGATGTCCCAACCTCACTGAGATCCGGTAAGCTTGCATGCTCCAGCTCCTCCTGCCTATTCATCCACGCACAGTGGGATCTGTCGTGCATGCGTGGATCTGCACTGTTCAAGCCTTGGTGGTGTCGCCTTCATCCAGGGGATACAGGCCTAAAGTGACCGTCCCCAAAATAGGTGCCTCCCTCTGAGCTGATCACTCAGGGCTTTCTTCACATCTGGCAATATGGGAAGAGTTATTTTCAGCTGAAAGTTGGCATCCTTAGCTACTGCTCCAGAAGGACACAGGTCTTGTGTCTTCTCTGCCAGCCCCGAGAAGTCAACTTAGATATCCCAGGGCATCTCCTGTGGCACCAGATCCACAGTTTAGGCTGAAGCCCCTGGATGGGATTTGTTTTTGGGCCGCAGACCCCCACACATGCCTCCATGGCTGGCTGAGCTCTCGTACCAGCAGTGGTGCCTGGAGAGCGATGCAGCTCGCCCTGAAGTACAAACCTGTTCCTGCTCAGTTCCCCAAGGACCGTCGTGTCCCAACCTTYGCTCCTGGTTCAGAAAATCCCTGTACTGCAGGTTGCTGGAGGCAGGAAGGGTGATGCTGGGGTGATTGCCGCCTACGTGCCCTGTTCCTAAACACTTTCCTTAAGCACCTGCTTTTGGTGCCTGCTGGAAACAGCGCTGCAGAAGTAGATAAGGTTTGGTCTGACCCAGGAGGGCTGCTTTTATGTCCCTCCACTGTGTCTTTATGGAGTTTCTGTGGAAAGACCAGCTGTCTGCTTGTCCTCTAATGGCCCAAGCACCGTGCATAAGTATAAATATTGCAGCCGATCTTCTAGAGCGGCCCTAATATGACCCTGGGACCCCACAGGGTGGATGAGGGGTGAAGGTCTGTGGGAATGTCATTTCTGAGCCTGGGCCTGGGGGGTGATGGTAAGTGTGATAAAAAATGATGGTGGCTACGCTACCCCGGCGTGGTGGCAAACCTCGCAGCGCAGCTGAGCGGAGCCGGCGGCGGCACTGCRCACACCAGAGGGTGCTGCCGAGGCAGCGCGGGGACAAGCTCTGCTCAGGGAGGTGTCTGAGACACCAGCGTCGCGTGCGACGGAGGGTCATGGGGCTCCGAAGTTGCTTCACGAAGCGTCGCCCTTGTTCTCCAGGGTCTCCGCTCCCGRCTCTGCAGTGAGAGCGAACTTCCCCACTTCTCCGGCGCTCCCTGAGGATAAGCTCGCCCGGGTCTGGGATACTGGGATCCAAGTCCCACCTCTCCTCCTCTCTCCTCCTGCAGCCTGGGCTTGAATGATTTCACCTCCGCAGTGGAGCGGCAGCTGAAGAACCTGCAGAGAGACGGGCTGAAGATGTTTTTTTGATGGTCGCTCTCTGCTTGGGAAGCCCTACAGAGCTGGGCGACAGGAGCTCGTGTCTGCCGCAGGGAGCCCAGAGCTGCATTTTGTAACGTACGGGCGGGCGAGAGGCTTGGACAAYGAGATGCTCGCTAACGGGCAGGCTCTGAGCAACGGCAGCAGATCGCACATCCGCACGGTCCCTTTCTACTGCCGGTCCGTGTCCTGCGTCCTTTCCCTTGGGGGTGACGGCAGCAGCCTTTTTGGCTTGCTGGTGGCGTGGCGGGATGCTGAGGGAAAGGGATGGGAGACGGAGCTGYGACCAAATGCTCAGGCACCCTCGCCGTGTCCGGGCCTCCCCGAAGGGAGGAAGGAAGCCAAGAGGCGGCGCGTGGAGCGCCCCAGGGTCAGCACGGAGCAGTAACACCCAGATAAGGAAGCAGATCCGGTGCAAGACGTAATGACTTTGATTGCAGCCCGAAAGGGGTGGCAGAGGCCAGCAAGCCTTGCCCTGGCCCAGGGCGCGTGTTTACGTGCCGGTGCCATCTTGTGTGATGCAAGAGCCGTCTCCTTATTGCTACCCTCCAGGCAGCTTGTTTGATACCCGCCTGCCCCGTATCCCTCCTCTTCCTCACACCCAGCGGCTCAGGCTCCCGCCGAGTTACCGTTGTGGCGAGGGAGCGGTGGGGAGCCTCGCGCTCAGCCAAGGGCTCCCTCCATCCGGAGAGCTGGGGGCCTCCGTCCTTGCGGGGCTTCATCCGGACGCCGAGCCGGGGGTCCRTTCCCGGTGAGGGCGGCAGGAGGCTGGGAGACGTCTGCGGCCGCAGCTGGGCGGCCCACGGGTGTGGAGCGGCCCTTGGCCTGYGCCGGGTCCCCCTGGGATGTGGCACCGCCGCCGGGAGCCACGCGACGGGGTGACAACGGAGCTGCGCTCGTGCCCGAGCTCCGGCGGCGCCTGCTCCCGTTTCCTGCGGGTGCCCGTCCCCGAGGCCTGCGGTGGCAATGCCAGGACGGCCGCGAGGCAGAAGCGGCCCCCACCCAACATCTCCACGGGGCAGGACGGTGCCTCTGACCTCTGTCACGAGGAGAAGGGGAAGCTGCTCCGTTACCGCAGCCCGCCTGCGTGCGCCGAGCTGCGTGCGGCCTCTGCACCCTTCGCTTGCAGGGGACGCGTCCCGGGGGGTGGGGACAGACCGCGGTGGCTGGGGACCCTCGGTCAGGCTGTGCTGGGGACTTGCTGCCCCCCTCGATGCTTCCTCAACCCGATTAAAGAGCAGTTTCGTTTCGCGTGTGGGTGGGAATCGTTCCTGCCCCGGGAAGGAGAAGACTTTTCTTGGTGCTAAATTTAATACGCTGTCGTCCCTCCTTGCTGTGTCAACCAGAAAACGCTCCGGGAAGTTGGAGCCAGGGGAGGTCAGACCGAGGGAGCTTCGGACACCCCCCCCCCACCGGAGCTGTGGGAGGCTAAAACCCCCCCGAATCCYCATTTCCAGTGACGGGAAACGAACCCTTTCCGTTTCTCCCTCCCGCGGGAGCTGCGGTCACGCACGTGGCTTTTCAGCGCATCCCCATCCAAGCCCGGGGGTGGGCAGGGGTAAAATCCCTTGGTTTTGGCTGCCTGGTGGGTTCTTCCCCTTTCCGTGTGCTGCCGCTTCTGCTTTCACGCTCGCTTCCCCGGTGCAAAACCTGCCRGTGCCCGGCGGCGCCGCGGGGCTGTTCGGTTTTCCGGTGCCYGTTCGGGTTGAGGCGGCAGCAGCCGCTTGGTGCAAACGATTTGCTCTGCAAAACCCCTTTCGCCGCCTCTCCCGGCCTTTTCCTTCGGCCGCGGCCGGAGACGCCGTTGCGCAAGAGCCTCCGCGGGGGGAGCTGGGGCTGCGCCGCCGGCCAGCTCCRAGCCTGGCCGCTGTTTTCCGGGAAGAGCCGCCTGGAAATCCCCGCGGCCGCCTGATTTGGGGAATAGCCGGGAGAAGAGGCTCTTGGCGTGGATGGAGGGGATGAGCACGCGGGGCCGGCACGAGGGCAGGGGCCGGAGTGGGCCGAGGGGGGGTGTCGACGGCTCGTTTCTGAGCGCAGCCCGGTGTCACCGGGGCACAGCGAGGACATGGGGCCACCGGCCGGCGAGGCTGGCAGGGGCAGCACCCATGAGACCCCGGCCCTGGGAAGGGGACGTGGACCTGCCTGGTGCCCCCAGCACCCGTTAGTAGCCCAGGCAGCAGCGCCAGCTCCCAAACTCAGTGCTGCTGCATGGGGCAAATTCTGCACGGGGCAAATCCTGCATGGGGCAATGCCCATATGGGGCAATTTTTGCATGAGTAAATCCCTCTACGGGGCAATTCCTGCATGGCGCAATCCCTGCATGGAGCAATTTCTGCAGAGGCAATGCCTACAAGGAGCAGTCGCTGCATGGGACAGTTCCTTCATGGTGCAATGCCTGCATGGGGAAATCCCCTGTATGGGGCAACTCCTGCGTGGGGCAATTCCTGCACGGGGCAATTCCTGCATGGGGCAATTCCTGCATGGTACAATGCCCACAAGGAGCAACGCCTGCATGGGGCAGTTCCTCCCCGGGRCAATGCTTGCGGAGAGCAACATCTGGGCTGGTCATCGGGTGCTGCCGGCAGCTTCGGGCAGGAATTGCCCCCAGCCGAGCGCAGCGTGGTTAACAGCCCCCCTTGCTCCGACGGGAGCCGGGCCCCGGCGAGGTCAGGCGCTGCCGGCAGGAGCCTGGCTGCCCGATCCCTCYCTGCGCTGCCAGGGCTGGCTCCGGRTYGGCACCTGYGCGGTGCCGGGAYGCGCTGCGGCTCGTGCGCACCGCCGGAAAGCGCGGCCACGTTTGCAGGGAGGGCTGGCAGTTTCAGCTTTCCCTTTTATTTTTCTGTCGTTTCGTATTAACCCCCTGCTGTACAGCTCCGCTCGGATGCTCCCGCCCTTCGGCAACACGGAAAGCGCTTTTCTCCCCCGTTTCAGCTGGCGTCCTAGACGGCGTCGGGCTCGGCGTCGCGGCTGGCGGCCGGCAGCTCCAGCACGGGCTTCCCTGCGGAGAGAGAGGGCAGCCGTGGCTCCGCTGCAGCCCAGCAGCACCCATGGGTGCCGGGCAGGCAGGAGGCACCTACTGGCGCGGCGGCGGCAGCAGCGGTGGTGGGCGCAGGCCATGGCAGCGGCGATAGCGGCGGCGGCGGCGGCGAGGACCAGGAGCGGGGCGGCGAGGAGCAGGACGTCCCCGTAGTGGCACGAGGCCTCGGCCAGCCCTGCGCGGGGACGCCAGTGGGTGGGTGCCGGCTGCGGCGGGGGCCGCGCGGGTGCCGGGTGCCCGATGCCGTACCTGCGCGGCGGCAGTGCTCCCAGGGCAGCACGGCGGCGGCGGTGGCCCGGCTCACGGCGTTGGCCGCCGTGCAGGTGAAGGCGACGTGGCGCTCGGCCGGCGCCAAGCTGGCCTGCAGCACCCGGCCGGCCTCCCCGAGCGCGCGGCCGTCGGTGCCGGGTGCTTGGCCCCCGCTGCGGGCCCAGCTGTAGGTGACGGCGGTGCCGCCGGCCACTGTGCATCTCAGAAAGGCCTCGCAGGGCTCTGCAGAGCCGGCCCGGCGCTGGCTGGACATGAAAACCTCCACGGTCACCTCCGTCACCGCCTCTGCACACGGGGGATGCTGCGGCTGAGCAGCGGCAGTCGGAGCATCCCCTGGTCTGGGCATGCGTGCGCGTGTGCGAGCACATGCGTGCGCGTGTGTGAGGATGCGCATACATCGTGTGTGCCCGTGTGCATGCTGGCATCCGTGTGCATTCCTGCATGTGTGAGCCTGTATTTATGTGCATGCATGTACGTGTTTGCGTGCATGCATGCGGCTGTGTGTGGGGGCAGAGGAGGGATGCACGTGCACGCGTGTGCTTGTGAGCACAAGTGTGCATGCATCCACGCCAGTGTTTGGCTGCCTGTGTGTGCTTGCATGCATGTGCATGCATGTTAGTGCATGCGTGGGTGCATGCATGCGCGTGCGTGCGTGTATGCACGTGAGGGGTGCATGCAAACACATGGGTATGCATGTTTATGCGGGTGCATGCATGTGCATGCATGTTAGTGCATGCGTGGGTGCATGCATGCGCGTGCGTGCGTGTATGCACGTGAGGGGTGCATGCAAACACATGGGTATGCATGTTTATGCGGGTGCATGCATGTGCATGCATGTTTGTGAGTGGGGTGCATGCATGCATGTTTGCATATGCACATGTGCACTTGCAGGACGTCCTCTCCCAGAGCCCACCCCAACACCCCGCTCTCGCCACCCCCCTCAACCCGCCACTGTACCGTGCACCGTGAGCTGCAGCACCCGCGTCTCGGTCCGGCCCCGCGCGTCCACCAGCAGGGCCGAGAAGGTGCCGCTGTCGCCCAGCTCGAGGCTCAGGATCTCCAGGCTGAGGTTGGCGTGGAGCCGGCTGCGGCCGCGGAAGCGCGACTGGTACAGCGTCTCCGCCGAACCGCGGAAATAGGTGGCCACCAGCTCTTCGCGTGCCGCCAGCCACCGCCAGATGACGTCTCGGTGCTGGAAGCCCGGGCCGGCGTCGGCGGCCAGCAGCACGGCTCGACCCACCTCGCCGGCCACCCGCGCGGGGGACCGGGCCGCGGCTGCGAGGGGACGAGGTGGGAGCCTGACGCCGGGAGCCCCTTGGGCCTTTTGCAGGCCCCGTGTCCCCAGGTTTTAGCATCCCCCGGGGTGGCTCGGGGTCCCCAGCCCCTCGCGCGCGCGGCGCTGTGCCGCCCTTACCTTGCTGCAGCAGGAGCGTCAGCGCCAGGCAGGGCAGCATGTCGCCGCTCGGCAGCCGGCGGCGAGCCGAGCCCGAGCTCGGGCAGCCGTCGTCGCTGCAGGAAATCCCCCGGCTCCGAGCGGCGAACCTTGAGTCATCGCCCGAAACCGCAGCCCCGGGGCGGAAGCCGCCCGCAGAGCTCGCCCCCAGTGCCGGGGAGCCCTCGTGCGGCCGCCGGAGCCCAGGGCGCCCGCCGGGGCCTGGCAGCGGTGCGTCACGGTGCCCAGGTACGCGATGGCCGGGCTTGCTGCACCGTGCCGTGCCGTGCCCCGCTGTGCCCGTCCGTGCTGTCCCCAGCCAAGCCAGCTGTGCCAAGCCTCGCCGTGCCATGCCCGGCTGTTTGACACCATGCTGCACCCAACCGTGCCTGTTTGCACCGTGCCCGGCTGTTCCGTGCCGTGCTGCGCCCAGCTGGGATGTGCCCCGCTGGCCGTGGCGCTGGGACCGCGCGGGCGATGCTGCRGGGGGGGGCTGCAGCGCGTGGGGGTTTCTCCCTGCTCAGTCACGGGGGGGAATTTCCCCAAATCTAGGGCACGTCCGGCCGCCCCAAAGGGCTCTGTGATGGAGCCGGTGGAGGGGATGGGGACYCCGGCTCGGACCCCGTGGTCTCTCCAGCCTGGCAGAGGCTGAGACGAGCCCAGGGCTGGGTTGGTCCCAGCTTTGCTGGCGCTTGTGCTGCTTTTAGCGTGTTGGAGGYGAAAAAAGGCAGACGAAAGGGGAGCAAAACACCATCCTGCGAGCTGGTGTCATCCGCGTGTCCCATTGCAACAAGCCTCTCTATTAAACATCAATTGCCTTCTTTATTTAGCCGGGCTTTTGTTACCTCCTTAATTTGCTCTGGCCCTTGGACCCGATCAACCTTTCAATCGCTGCCTAATACCATCGGGATGAAGCATCACTTCAAAGCGGCAGCTCCAGGGCCGGTCCGACCTGTCCGACCCGGCCTCGGGAGCGGGGAAGGTTTCACGCCGTCTGGCTTTGCCGGGACGCTGCAGCCGCCTGCCCYGGCTTCTTCCTTAACGCTGTTTCTGCTCTTTAAGCGGTGACTCGGGTGGAAAAAGCCAAAATGGTCCTCGGGGGCTGCGCGGTTGCCTGGCAGGGGGCTCGGGCTCCCCGGGGGCGTCTTGGCTCCCGGCTGCCTGCTGCCACCAGCCCGCGAGAGCCCCGAGACAGAGACCGGCACCGGCTGGGCGCGGGGAGCCACGTGCCGGGCTCGCCGGCTCCTTGCTCCGGGGTGACCATTAAACCGGGGCCGATGAGCCGGGCAGGGCTGGGGGGGCCTGGGCTTCCCGGGATTTGAGCCAGGGTTTAACTTCAGTGGAACGTTTGGACCCGGGAGAGCTAGTCGTGGGCCGTGTCGGGCTGGGGTTCAGCCGCAGAGGCTCGAGGTGGGATTTGGGCTGGGGCCAAGAGCCAGGGCAGGGTGAAGTTTGGGGCTGGGGGGGGGTCTGAGCGTGGAGTCTTGGTGGGACTGAGGAGCTGGTGCTGGGCTGAAGCTGCGCTGGCCATTTTGGGGGTCTGGTTTGGGGTAGGGGGGACTGAAATTAGGGTCAGGGACGGGAGCTGAGGTTGCAGCTGGAGTTGGGGTTTTTGACAGCTTCAGGTACGAGACATAAGGATGGGGATATAGGTCGGTTAGGTTTAAGTTTAGGGTTAGGTTCAGGTATGAGAGTTAAGGCTAAGCCTGGTGTTAGGGTTAGGTTTAAGGCTGGGTTCAGGTATGAGGGTTAAGGCTATGGCTGGGGTTAGGGTTATGGCTATGCCCAAATTCGGGTTAGGGTTAGGTATGAGGGTTAAGCCTGGGATTAGGGTTAAGGCTACGGCCAAGTTTGGGTTAAGGGTAGGGTTAGGGCTAGGTAGGAGGGTTAAGGCTGGGGTTAGGGTTAAGTTCAAGGCTGGGATTGGGGTAAGGTTAAGGATATATATAAAGCTCTGGGCAGGGTTAGGGCTAAGGCAGGGGTGAGGGGAGCCACATCAGGGAGCTTTTTGGCTCAGGGCCTTGCAATGGGGAGTCTGGGCCCAAAGGCAGGCTTAGGGTTAAGACTACTGTAACAGTTAAGATTAGTGCTAAGGTTAAAGTTAGGGTTAGCACAAGGACTAGTGTTATGGTTAGGATTAGCGCTAGTGTTAACGCTAATGTTAGTTTTAGGGTTAGGTTTATGGTTTGGACTAGTGCTAGGTCTAGGATTAGCAGCAGGGTTTGGAGTTGTGTCCGACTCAGGGTTGGTGCTAAGGTTAACATTAGGGTTAGCAGTAGGTTAGGGTTAGTGCTAGGCTTCGGGTAGGAATTAGCGTTGGGGTTAGGCTGTACCGGACTCTGGCCACATTTGCCCTTTGGGGCTGGCTCCAGTCACTGTCCGGGCTTGTTTTTCCCATCTGACATGGGGACACTCAGGGACAGCGGCAGGTCGCCACCGCCCCCAGTATCGTCCCCTGCTCCACAGCTCATGGGGACCTCAAGCGGGCAACGGTGACGGCTTTTGGGGCAGGTTCCAGCTGCTGGTRCCTGGGTTTCTTGGCTCTCGGGCAGGCGTAGGAACTGGTGGGACTGGTGGGACTGGTGGGGACTGAAGCCACACGGCTGCGCCGGACTTGGGACGTGCCAGTTTTCGGTCACCGGCTGCCTTAATGAGAGGTAAGAGGTGGGTGAGAGCAGGAACGCATCGACTCTAAAGGCTGGGGAGCAGGATCACGGTTAAGACACGGCTTAATTTCAGGCTTTTGGCATTTGCGGTTGGGATGCGAGGAACTCCCTTTGGGTGACGGGTGCTGCCAAGACCGTCGCCCGTCCCTCAGGCTTTGCCCAGCCACCCGGTGCCAACACGTGCCCAGCTCGCCCCGAAGCGGCCACAGGAGCTTGCATCAGTAGCACCGACGCGGGAGGTTGGGATGGCGAACGTGCCGGGCGCCTTGCAGCCGCTCGGTCCGAGTTGGCTGCAGGGATATTTATGGGCTTCCAGCCTGCCTGGAGGAAAGGTTCAGGGCTGGGAGCGACAGGTTGAGACCCTGAAAACACCACCCGGCGTGAGACCCCCGAAGCCTGGGGTGCAAACCTCCCCCGGGATGGCGTTGCAGGACCTGCCTCCCAAATTAGCCTTTCCCTCCCCTCAATCCCCTTTCAATAAATCAGTGCTGCAGACACAGGAGGGCTCCGCAGCCCAGGAAAAGCCCGGGGCTCCCTTGGGTCTTTCCCAGAGGATGCTGCGGCCCTTTGAGGGCTGCAAACTTGGCAGCCTGGCCAAAAAGGGGGATGCTGCCGCTTCCCCGGGGCTCCTCCACCGGCCGCCGCGAGCGGGAAGGCTCCAGCTGGCAAAACGCAATGCGGCAGCAGGGTTTAATTCACTTTTGGGTTTATTTCATTTCGTTTTCCAAACTGCAAATCCTGGTGCCAATGTCAGCGGCGTCTCGAATAACACAGAATTGCTAAGCCAATCCTGGAGGCGTTCGCCGCGCCGAGGCGGGAGGCTGCCGGGCAGCGAGATTTGGGTGTTTTTGGGGGCTGGCGATTCTCTGCTCGACCCTGAGCAAATGCTGGGGATGGGGACGGAGTGTGGGGGGGAAATAAATATTGCTGAAATAGTGTGGGCCTGGCTGGGGGGGGGGCCTCTGGAGTGAGAGGGCTGCAGAAACGCTCCCAAAGCTCTTCTGTGGACAGGGGCGGGGGAAAAAATACAAAAAGGGGCCAAAACCAACAAAAACRTGATGAACCCAAATGACAAAATTACTAAGGGCAGTGTTAAAAATCGTGTCTCGTAAAGAAAGGAAGTGGGGGGGGGGGGAACGGACCTGAATTAATGACCTCAATTTGCATGGCGATGCCGGGCTGGGTGGAGGCGATGCCTCAGTGGCAAGGAGGGAGCTGGGGTCACCCTGCATGGCGGCCCGGGAGCCGGGCTGGAGCATCCCTCYGCAGTGGGTTACCCCCTCCTGGAGCGGTGCCCGCCGGCCACGCCGACCCGGCCCCGTGAGCTTGGCGGAGCGTCGGGAGCGGCTCCGCGCCTCCTGCTGTGCCGGGCAGCCCCGGCCGGGCTTGGCTCGCTGGAATCGCTTTGGTTCCGCGGCGCCACAGGCGCTCCCCACCCCGGGGAGTCAAATCGGGACGTTTTGGGGAGGGCGGCGGGACGGTGCTGGGGCGCTGGGGCCCGGCGTGCCGCAGGGCCGGGCCGCTGGTGGCAGCGGTGGCTTGGTGGCTCCGTCAAGTCCAGCGCTGCCGTTTGGGGCTCGGCGATTGCGGGTGCCGTTTACAGGGCCGGGCAGGTGACCTGGTGCCGGATGCCTTCGTTGCACATGAGGGCGGCTGCTCTCTCATCGCTGTCGCCGTGCTGGCACTGCATGTAGCTCATGCCGTGGGGTGAGTAGCTGTGGTGGCACACGTTGCACGCTCTGGTCATGGTGCCTCCCGTGCTGCTTCTTGGGAGGAAGAGAAAAGTGAGCGCTGGTGGCACCCGTCAGTGCCCAATGGCATCCATCGGTGCCTGGTGGCACCCATCAGTGCCCACTGGTGCTCAGCAGTTCTTGATGGTGCCCTGTGGCACCCGTTGGTACCCATTAGTGCCCATCAGTACCCGTTGGTGCACATCAGTCTGGTGGCACCCATCAGTGCCCAGTGGTGCCCAGTGGCACCCATCAGTGTCCATCAGCACCCATCAGTAGCCGGTGGTGCCCATCACTGCCCAGTGGTATGCAGCAATGCTCATTAGCACTCCATGGCACCCATCAGTGCCCATTGGTCCCCAGTGATGTCCATCAGTGCCCACCATTGCCTGGTGGCACCCATCCGTGACCATTGGTGACCACTGATCCCCAGGAGCCCCCAGCGATGCCCAGCAGTACCTGGTAGTGCCCATCATTGCCTGGAGGTCCCCTGCAGTTACCATCGGTGCCCAGTGGTACCCAGCGATGCCCAGTGGTGCCCAATGTTACCTGCCRGTGTCCGTCTGTGCCTGCTGGCCCCTTTTGGTTGCTGGCCCTGGGCACGCYGTGTCCACTCACCTGCAGTCGCTGGATGCCCGCTGGCACTCCTTCCGGCGGTAGTGGCTGACCAGAGCCCAGATGAGGAGCCCCAGCAGGGTGAGGAGGAGGAGGGAGCCCAGGATGGAGCCCACGATGATGCCCGCTTGTCTTCCTCCTGCTGTGGGAGCAAACCCTGTCACCGCCAGTCTCCCTGCCGGCTGCCTGCAACTGTCCAGTTCCCGGGGCAGCCCTCAGCCGGGCTGCCCCGGGTCTCGGTGCCCACAGGGCCCACCGCAGCACGCTGGCAAGCACAGCCAGCCCTGGGTGGCCCCCAGCTGCCTGAGCTCTGGATGGGGTTGGCAAACCTAGTGAGTAGAGCCAGCTTTGCCATCACCCTCCCAGCATGGCCTTCCAAAGCCTGCACCTACTTTGCGTGGGGTTGAGGTTGAGCTGGCACGTTGAGTAGCCCACACGGTTGGTCACGCGGCACTGGTACACGCCGGCGTGTGCCTCCGACAGGCTGCGGATTAACAGGTCGCCAGGAGCACGTCCTGCATGGGAGAGACAGGGTCCTGTGAGCCCCCACGGCTGCCACACRTTGGGACACGGGCACCCTCCGACACAGGCGCACACAGACACTGGCACCCATGGAGATGGGTGCACGCGGACAGGGAAACACACAGACGTAGGCACCCACGGATACAGGTTGCATGTGGACATGGGCACGCGTGGACATGGGCGCCCATAAACACGGATGCACGTAGACATGGGAGCACACAGACATGGGCACTCACAGACATGAGCACACACATACACACACACACACACGGAAACGTGCAGACAGACATAGGTGCACATGGACATGGGGACACATGGACACGGGCACCCACAGACATGGTTGCACAGGGACATAGGCACCCATGGACATGGGCACCCACGGATATGGGTGCAAATGGAGATGGGCACTTACAGACATGGGTACCCACAGAYGCCAATGGACATGGGTGCATGTGGACATGGGCAAATACTGACATGGCCACACATGGACATGGGCACTCCTGGACACAGGCGGGCAGCGACCCAGGTGCATGCAGACATGGGCACCCACAGACACAGGCACCACCAGACATGGGCACCCATTGCCTCCCTCCAGCCCACAGGGCTGCTCTCCCCAAGGGAAGCTTCCCGGAGTGCACGCAGCCCCACTGGCACCCATCACCCCCTCTTACCTTGGATGGTGCCAGAGGGCAGGCGGCCCCCGCCGTAGCCACTGGCCAGCTTGGCCCACTGGTAGGAGAGGGGGGTGGTCCCTCCTTGGCTGTAGCACCGCAGCAGGATACTGTTGCCCTGCGTCAGCTCCCCCTCAGTCCAGCACTGCGGGGTGGCCGGCTTCTCTGCAGCGTGAGAAACACCATCAGCGAGGCAGAACCATGGCGAGCAGGTGCCAGGGCCACACAGGGGACGGTGCAGCAGCAGTTGGATGCTGCACCACAGCCCCTGCGCTGGGGATACCTGCCGGGGCTCAGGGACAGGGACAGGGCTCACCTTGCACGGTGACGATGACTTCGTGCACGGCTACAGTGTTTTTCTTCACCCGGCACTGGTAGGTGCCTGTGTCGGAGACCTGCAGGTCGGCCAGGCGAATGGAGGCGTCGTACTGGCTGGGGTCATTCTGCACAAAGGCCACTCTGTTCTGCAGCCCCGAGCCGCTGCCATAGTTCACATGATGGTCGTGGTAGGACAGGAACTGGCGGGGGGAGCAAGCGGTGAGGCCGGGCAGGGCCAGCCCAGGCTGGTGGCAACCTGGGGCTGCTAGCCAGGAGGGGAAATGCCCTAGCTATTTCCACGAGACAGCCATCCTGCCTGTCCCTGCCAGACCCTGCTCAGCCCTGCCTGCACTGCCTGGTCCTTCCCAGACCCATCTGCACTTCCTGGCCCTGCCGGACCCTGCTTGCCCTGTCTGGTCCTGCAAGGTCATTCCCTGTCCTGCCTGCACTGCCTGGTCCTTCCCAGCCTTGCCAGCCCTGCCTGGTTCTTCCCAACCCTTTCAGACCCTGCTCAGCCCTGCCTGGCCCTGCCTACACTGCCAGGCTCTGTCTGGTCCTTCCTGGCCCTGCCCAACCCTACCTAGTCCTTCCCAGCCCTGCCCGTGGCTGCGGGATGCAGCTGGGCGATGGTTCCTGTGACTCTGCAGGTGCTGACACAGGGAGGCTCCCGAGGCTGCACAGGGGGCTCCCCCCCCCCACCAGCTGGGCAGAGGGGAAACTGAGGCACAAAGGGTGAGCCGAGCCCGGGAGCCGCAGTGGGCACCCAGCACACTCACCACGTTCTCCGGGTCTTTCCGCTCGGGCGTTATCTGGATCCACTCGATGCCCAGGTCCTGGGGACCGTTGTCTTCAGGCTCGAGGACGTAGGGGCAGCCCAGCTTCACGGAGTCACCCTTAGCCAGATACAGGACCTCCCGGCCCTTGCCGTTGATCCTCACAGCCAGCAGAAGAGCTGGGAAGAGAAAGGCACTGGTATCGCTGGCCGGGGAGTGCGCGGGCGCCCACGCAGGGCA
Organism: Apteryx rowi; assembly: GCF_003343035.1. NCBI lineage: Eukaryota > Metazoa > Chordata > Aves > Apterygiformes > Apterygidae > Apteryx > Apteryx rowi. The sequence goes on from NW_020450752.1 coordinate 138,337, forward strand.
CAGCCCACTCAGAGCCCTGGCACCCCGACCCCGCGTCCCAGCAGCACCTGACCCACTGGCAGCAGGGACAAAGCACAGCCCTGCAGGGACCCATCTGCCATGGCCAGGCATCCACTGGGTGCCAGGCACACGCCAAGGCCGGGCATCCACCAGGGCCGGGCATCCCGCYGGGACCAGGCATCCATCGGGGCTGGGCACCCGCTGGGGCAGGCTGAGCCGTTGGCACCGCGTGGAGGTGATGGGTTCAACACCGGCTGCCCGGCTTTGGACGTGGCGTGTCCAAAGGGTGGGTGTCTGGGCCTCCCTGAGCACGGTCGGCTCTGGCTGCTGGTGCTCCACCGACCGCAGGGTATTTCTGTCTCCATCCTGCCAACCCTCGGCACTGCAGCCCGGCCTGGCACCCCATGGCGCTCTAGGGCTGGGCAGGGACACCTCCATCCTCGGGAGCATCGCTGCAGGAGCAGGGCTGGGCGCTGGGCGCTTGGCATCCCTCAGTGGCACCCCGGCGAGGCGCAGGAGCCCRGTGGCGCCTACCTGGCATGAGACCCAGGAGCAGGAGCAGGCCAGTGCCGTGCCCTGCCATGACGCTGCAGCCGTGCGGGCAGTAAGGACGAGCRGGAGCGGAGGAAGCTCCGAGGCGACAGGGAAGCCCGGCCGCGTGGGGCTGCTTTTACATGCTGGGCCGGGGCGCTCCTCCCTGTGGGGCGGATGCCTTTGGGATGACTGAGTGGCTCCAAGCTGTGACTGAGCGATGCCGCCCTGCTCCACTCCCTACCTGCTAATTAAGTGCTGCCATGCTATGGGCTCCCTTCCAGCCGGAGCCGGGCTGGGGGATGCTGCAGGTGGCACAGGCAGGGGACACCCGGTGAGCCTGGGGGCACCCATCCGGAGGAGCAGAGCAGGGAGTGGGGGACCAYGGCCCCATGGTGCCCAGCTGCCAGCAGCCCCAGTGCAACCATCAGCAGGGATAAGCGTGGCCAGTGGGAAAAGGCTGCCTGGGACCTGCTGGGAGCAGCCCGAACTCGGCCTTGCGCCCCAGCTGCCTGAAGAAGGTGGCTTGGCTCAACACAGGTCCCCAAAAGATTTTGGTGTCCTAGCAGGACTCAGGGCAATTGTAGGAGCTTAAAGGTGTGGTTTGACCATGAGTTTAAGCTGTCCGAAGTTCCCTCCTCCAGTCCTGCCCCCCTCGGTGAGCGGGCACGGGGATGCTGGAGCCACGCAGGGGATCGGGGCACCCGCTGAGCCCATGCCGGCACCATTGGCCTTGCCAAAATGCAACGCTATGGCCCAGTTGGTCCCCCATGCCAAGGCTCACTGCACGGGGGTGTGGTGGCACGGCAGCTGTGAGGACAGCAGGCCCCAACCCATGCTCAGCAGATGGGAGTGGATGTGCAGCTCCAAGTGCAGTGGGAGAGCAGGGAAGAGCCAGGGGATGAGGAACAGAGAGGCTGAATGCTGGTCCTGATCTGAGGACAGGAGCTGGGGACAGGGATGCTTTGCAGCCAGGCTGGAAGATTTGGGGACAGGAATGCTCTGTAGCTGGGCTGGAAGACTTTGGGACAGGAAAGCTCTGCAGTGGAGGACAGAGGAGTTGGGGACAGGGATGTTCTGCAGTGGAGCTGGAGGATTTGGGGATGGGGATGCTCTGCAGTGGGAATGCAGGAGGCCAGGACAGGGATGCCCTCGAGCAGGATGGAGGAGGCCAGGGTCAGGATGCTCTGCCCTATGTGAAGGCCCTGGCCACAGATGCTTCTCAGCCTCTGTGCCCTCAGTCCCTAGAGCAGGCTGGGCCTTGGGAGCTCTGCGTGCAGGGATGCTCTGGTCCTGGGGGCCAGGGGGTCAGTCCCAAAGTCTGGTTCATCCCATGCACTGGCCTGCGGCACAGCACAGACCGCGATGGTGCTTTCCAGACTGCGACTGCCAAAACCAGCTTGGCAGCACCGCCTAGCCAGTCCCAAACACTCCCTGGGGCCACATGCTGCTCCATTTACTGGCCCCAAGCTGAGCTCACTGCTGCCAGTTAACCCTTGCCGGCACCATGCTGGGAATTGGGGCTGAGCGGAGCATGGGCTTTGCAGCGTCCATGATTTTGTGGCCCCCAGCGCACGGCCTGGCCCTGGGGCAGCAGCCAAGCAGCGAGGGCTGCTTTGGTCCCCGCCTGCCAGGACCATTCCCCGGTGGCGCAGTGCCGTTCCCGGTGTGACAGGGCCACGGCTCACTGCAGCTCGGGGCTCCTTGCCGGTGCGGCACCCAGGCTGCGCTGGATCCCCAGGCTGGTGACTCCTGCATTCCTCGGCACGGGGCGCCCCGCTCGYGCAGGAAGGGTGGGGAAGCCGCTCCACCCTGGTGAGCCTCTCGCCAGTGGTCAGAGCACCCTCTGTGAGACAGGAGCAGTGATTTTGAAACCCTCCAGGCTGAGCCTGGCCTAGAACAAGGCTGGGACTTCCTGGTCGAAGCAGTGACCGAGAGTGACATGGCTGGTGCGTGGTCACCAGGCTCTGAGGACCTGGATACTGACAGCGATGGAGAGCAGGGCAGTCGAGCMTGGCACTGAGCACCGCAGACACTTTCTGGACTGCCTGTCAGCGCCAAAGACCCAAGGGGACCTGGAGAGTATGGTGGCTGCTGGGGAATGCTTCAGGCTGGGTTCCTTGACTACCTGTACTACATTTTAGGTGGTGGAGATCTGTCCTGCATGCCCTGGAGCACCAGTGATGTGKATTCAGTGCATGTCCCTTACCAAGATGAACTTCACAGCCCAGCAGTGCCCAGCTCCATCACTACTTGGAGACACACAGCAGCTGAAGAAAAGAGACAGGGAAGAGATAACGAGAGGCTGTGACATTTCCTCATCTGCATTTATCCACCCTGGGGCAGTGTCAAGGCTCAAGTGGAGTCCTCCAAGCTGTCCCCCTGCCCTGGGCGGTCTCACCTTTGCTGGCTCTCCTTATTTTTCAGCTGCTCTGGCAATTAATCAAACCCAGCCCTCGGCCCTGCCTTGCCTCAGCAGCTGCTATTCTCCATCCAGATTGGTTTTAAATGTTTGCATCAGGCTCTGGTTTCTTTGCTTTGCCCCTGGAGAAGGCCACTGCAGCAGAGCCTAGAGGTGAATCTAGGTGAGAAAATGACACTTCCAGGGCTGATGGAGCTGTGGTGGCAGTGACAGCCCTGCACCCATGGTGGGCAGCCCTGGTGAGCCAATGTCAAGGCCGCATGCATGGAAAACAGCCCACCTGGTTCATGAGAGACCTGCCTGAGCCACCCCACGTGGGCTGGAAATACCCAGGCTGCTTCAGTTTGCTTTGGTGCTGATGCTGACAGATGTTGGGCAGCTAAACCAAGGGCCTGGGGACGCTCCTGCCCCCTCTGAGGACATAGTCTGCCTCTGACACCTTCTTCCTGCCAGATGTGGGGATACGGATATAGGATCAGCCTCCCATTCTCCCTGGGAGCAGGAGGGAGATCAGACAACGGGCCTTCGGACTCACTCAGGCCATAGAGCTACTCCCAGCCTGCGAACCCAAAGCAAGCAAATGATGAAAGACACTGACCGTTCCATAAATATCTCCCTTTATAAAATTTCAATCGAAGAAAATAGAAACTCTTAAGTTGCTGGGGAAACAGTGCTCTGTTCCTTGCATGGTTGAGCCAGACCAGGGGCTGCACCTGCTCCACTCAAAGCCTTCCGCTCCACCTGGGCACAGTACTTCTCGGGGATGCCAGAGGCTCTAGAAAGGGAAGAGAAATCATCAGCCACCCTGAGTTACACCAGAGTTAGGGCTTCAGGAGCACGGCCCTGGAACAGATCCTGTTTGAAGAGGATGTGAAGGAACCTCTTGCTTCCTGGGAGGTAGTCCAAAGGTTAGGAGATAGAGGTAGGCCAGGAAGGACTTACTGCGATGTAGGGAAACGGGCTCCAGGGAACCAAGTGGCCGCCGATGGTGTCTTACCTGAGCTCCTGCATCTTCTGTCGCTTGAGCTCGGTGAGGYGCTCACTGCGCTGGCGGGCCTCTTCCTGCAACCGCCGGCCCTCCTCGAAGGCAGCAACCCGCTCTTGCACCAGCTTCTGCTGATGCTCCCGCATCTGGYGCCGGACTTCATTGGCATGGGCGAGCTGCAGAGCTGCCCTTTGCACCTCCTCTGCCTTCTCCTTCTCAATCTGCTCCTGCTGGGCTCTAGGGGAGACCTCAGGGCAGATGAAAGGCTCCCCCACTCCAGCCCCTGCTTGGGTGTGATCCCTGCCACCTCGATAGCCTGCTTGCTGGGCCTTGGCCAGTGCCAGAGCTACAAGGACTGCGCTGACTTTTGTCACCAGGAGCTCATGCAGCTCTTAGCTCTGCAAGGCAGGGACTGGCCATCCTGCCAGCGAGCTCCTAGCAGCATCCATCTTACCTGAGGATCCTTTCAAAATCGTTGCGGTCCTGCTGCACCTGCACGGCCACATTGTGCTCCCGCGCGGCAATCTGCTCCAGGCGGCTCTGCTTCAGCTTGTTGTCTGTTTCTGCCTTCTTCTGGGCTGCCTCCTTCTCCTTCCGACGCCACTCTCGCTCAGCAGCCTCTTGGATGCGCTTGGCCCTCAGTGCATCCTGTGGGGGGGGACAGTGGTAAGGCTGGAGGGCCCATGGTACCACACTAATCAACATCAGAGCTGAGACAAGTGGGTGGGCAGGTTTGGGGGGGAAGTATGGAAGAACCCATCCATGGTTTTGCCTCTCTCCCAAAGCCACAGAGATGGCACCGCTCCCGCTCACCTCTCGGGAGGGTAAGCAGGGATCTCCTAGCAAACAGTGGAGTACATCTGGGGAAAGGGATGTGATGAAGCAAGAACTTAGCTCCCCACCTGCAGCTCTTTTGTGTTGGGAGGCATGAAGGGATCCTACTGCCCTATTTCTCAGTGGTTTGAGGGGTGGTGGGGCTGGTTTAACAAGCTGCCGTATATTTTTCAGGAAGTTTCCCTGAACTTCCCATCTCTCACAGAGGCACAGGTGAGGTGAAGAGCTCTTCAGCCCTGGCTGCTCCATCCTGCCTCTGGCCCAGAGGCCTTCACAGCTAGTGCCCAACTCAAGGACAGCACTGTTCTGTGCTGGCCTGGACCTGCAACACCCCAGGTGTACCAACCACATCCAGGAGAGCTTCCATGTTGCTGGAGTGGAGACAAGGGAGATGGCGAGAGAAGCTAGGCCTGCATGGGAGCGAAGCGCAAGTCACCAAGCTGCTCACCTTCTCTGCCTGACAGTCCTGGGCTTTCTCCTGCAAGGCCCTCAAGCGTGCTGTCTCCTTCTCCTTCTCCCGACGGATTCTCTCCTGTTCAGCTTCAAACTCAGCTTCCTGTGCCTACATGGGACAGAGCCTTGTGGCAACTCCCTCCCTTTGCTGTCTGCTGGATCTATGCCAGCACGAGCACATGTGCACACACTCGGTCTTACACCCAGTATTCATACACACATGTACACAGTGTTCACATACAGCACTGCATGCAGACAGGTGCCCAGAGTATGTACTTTATGCCAAAGCACATATGGACCACATGGGCCAGCTCATATAGGTGCAGAAATACTGAGGTCCTTGCAGAGGACCTAGGGGGGGACAGGATGGGATGGGACAAAACTGGAGAGTCTATCAGCCTGCTTCGCTTGAAGCACAGCAGGTTTCAAAGCTGATGTCTCTGTGCAGGGGTTGGTGATGCCATCTTGACTCTCCCTCTCCTAGTACCATTTTCTGCCTCTGATACTCGAGCATCCGCTGGTCTGCCATCTTCTCCTGCTGGAGCTGCTCCTCCTTGAGCCTCTGGTTTTCATTGTTGATACGTTTAATCTCAGCCTGGATTTTCCTTTGCTGCTCATGTTTCTGCTCCAAGTCCTGAAAAAGGTGCGAGGCAGAGGGTTGGAGGGGTGACAGGGAAAGAGCCACAGCCCAGAGTGCTCCCTTCGCCCCTCACTGTGGCAGCTGCCTGGCACCTTCCTTAGGGCCCAGCAACAACACTTAGGTTGATGAAGGGCTCATTGGTTCAAGTTCACTTTCCAAGGATGTCTCTTACAGCTTCTCCAAAAGACCAGAGCCTTAAGTCTGCTGACTGTTGTCTCCACACACTGAATCTAACTTACCCAGCACTGGGACATCCTTCCAAAGAGGTGAAAATCTAACTCCAGCCCCCTCTACTCCGCAGTGGCTCACTGGTTTCTGCCTGTCATACCTTCAAGTCTTCCATCTGCAGCTTCTTCAAGTACTCCAGCATCTCCTGAGCCTCCTGGTCCCGCTGCTCAGCTCTCATAGCCCTCTCCTCTGCATTCTGCTCAATCTGCTTCACAAGCTCCTGCCTTCCTCTGTAAAGAAGAGGCAAAAAGGGTTCTCTCTGGCTCAGCCCCACTGTCAGAAGCAGAAATGTTGGCACAGACATCAGGGGAAGCAGCTGCTATGAGTGCCCCTCTATAGCCTGACGCTCCCTAGTCTAGCTGCCGTGACTGTGGGAGGTGCGGCATGAAGCTGGCAGCCAGAGGTTATCCCAGTTCCTGTGCAAGGCCTGGGAGGAACGAGAGATGCCTCTATGGGAAAGAGGGACCCTTTCACTAACCTGATCAGCTCCTGCTTTCTTTTGTGTTCTAGTTCCTCCTGTCTGTCACTGGCCTTTTGTCTTTCCACCTCCATCATCTGGGCCAGGCGTTTCTCCTCCTCCTCTAGCTCCTTCGCAATTAGTTGCTTCTCCAAGATCTGTGTGTCACGGATCATGCGGCACTTGGCATTCAGGATCAGCTGTGGGGACAACAGGCCTCTCTGGTCTCCGCAATGGCAACAGGAACAGACTTATGGATGAAGAGGAGGTGGAAAAGGGAAGGAGAGAAAGGCCAAGGGCAGCGACAGGTAGAGCAGGGTTTGGATCTAGTCCTAGCTGTGCCATGAAGTGGCTGAGGGTCTTGAGGCAGCCTCCTTAATCTCTGCCCGTTGGTTCCTCAGGTGCAAAAGGACTGAAGGAGGGAGAGCAGGTTTGGGTGCTACTAGTACCACATGAAGCCATTCTGCACATACAGCTATTTCAAACACAGCCTGGTGCCAGAAGTCTTTCTCCTTGCTGGTGGGCAAGCAAAGCTTGCTGGAGGCTCTCAGCAGCTTGTTCTAGCAGACAGCTCAGGCAGGCCTTAATGCTGCCAGTGTTGCACCCACTCTGGATAAAGCTGGCCCCAAGCCCCATGAACCAGCAGGTATTTACATCGCCCCACTCTGCTAGAGAAAGAGCACCTGGGTCCCAGCTTGGCAGAAGGTCCTGCGATGCTGGGTGATGGTGGGGAAGTATAGTGGAGGGCAGCAAGCCCCTGGCCCTACCTCGCTGAACTCCTTGATCTCATCTTCCTGCTCCATACGCATCCTGTTTGCCCGCTGCAGCAGGTGCTGGGCCCGGTCCCGCGCTTCCTCCTCCAGGTCACTCAGTTTGCTCTTCTTCTGCTGCAGGATGGCCCTGTGCTTCACAGCGTTCTTGCGCTCACTCGCTGCTTCCTGAGGAGACAGGCAAGGCTGCTGAAAGCCGAACACCCTCCTGGGGCAGTCCCACCCCTCGCAGCTCTGCAAGGGTGACCATATCTTGTGCTGAACCTGCCTGAGGGTGCCGTGGGGGAAACATTGTTCACAAGGAACACACTCCAACCACATCGTGTTGCAGACATGGAGCCTAGGAGCACAGCAGGCTCTTCCAGCTGTGGCACAAAGACTGGGCAGCCCCTTTCCACATGCTTAGGGAGACACCTCMCTCCAATGCAAGAGCATCAAGAGGCCTCGCTACACCTTCGAAGTGGCAGAAAAGCAGCACAGAGGCTTCATCACAGCCTCCAGGACCACAGCAGAGCCAGACAGCTTGAGGAGCTGGTAGATGCAAGCAGTGTTGGATGGTTCCTCCAGCCGCAGACCAGGCAAACCCAGGGAATCCAGCACAGCCCTTCGTAGGCTGGACAGCGGCTCCGAGGAGATCTGAGATTTCAAGCTGGGCAGCCTCCCCTGCATGGCTGGCTCAGGTGACCTCTGGCAGCAGTCTGCCTGGCCGAGCAGTGACCGGGGCACCACAAGGCATGGGGAGCAGGGAGAAATGTCATGGTCCTCGATCAGAGCTCCAGCTGGCACCCAGCTGGGGTGTCTGACCCAAAAGGTTGGCTCTACCTGGGAGCATCCATTTCTACCAGCAGCCTGAGATCTGTCTACAAGCAGCTAAAGAAGGGACTGCAGGGGAAATGCCTACTAGAATGGCGTTCTTCTCTGCTTTGAGGGCTGCCAGCTTGGCCTCAYGCTCCTCCTTGGTCAGGACTCGAGATGCTTCTTTAATGCGCTGGAAATCCTCCAGGCTGATAACAAGGGATGCTGCTGGGTTCTCTGCAGGGACACTGGTGGCACAGGAAGCAGGGCACAGAGAGAGATCAGTCAATGGCACAGAGTCTCCTACACCTCCTCCATTCCCTGACCCACTGATCTTCCCGCCTGGCAGCAAGACCTGCCTGGACTGCCAATACAAGGGGTTACAGGAACGACTTTGCAACTAGGAGTCATCTGAGAGCAATGCAGGAAGTGTCTGAGCTGCAGGCTCCCCCAATGTGAGGAATGGGATGTGATTCTCCTGGTCTAGGAGAAGGGAGAAACAGAAAGTCCAGTGAAAGCTGCACCATGCTGTGATGCGTGGAGGACAGGAKGCATGGCAGGGCAGCGAGAAACCTCCCATGAAAACCCCGCAACATTCAGCATGGGCCTAGTCAGCCCTGATAAAAGATGCTGAAAGCATTTCAGACCTTGCCAGCTTTCATTTAGAGAAAGTATGACCATAGCCCTGATCTCTTTTCCAGTGGGACCTGCTACTCATCCCTGCCTCTAAACAGACTGTCACTGARACTGTGCAGTGGGCATCTGCTGAGCTCTCCACCCACAATGAAGGAAACCACAAGCTTACCCATATTGACCCTTTATGTCCCCTCTCAGCCTGAAACCTCTGTTCCATCCAGACAGATTTTGGGAAGCAAAAGCTGTCTTTTTGTTCTGTTTTATAACACGCAGCCTGGTCAGGCTCCAGATTTGCACAGCACAGCTTAGCTCTGGCTCTATTGTCCTAGGAATCCATCCTGGCACAACAATAGGAAATGCTGCACTGCCCAAACACAGAGCACCTTCTCCCCTCCCAGTGCTGGCAGGTGACCTTCCAGCAGCCACTGTGTCTTTGCAGGAGACTGCAAAGTTTAGTGGAACGAACGCCAAGCAGCAAGTCATGAACCCTACACGTGACTCGCATTGTGGCTTAGAGGAAATCACTGAAGCTTTTGGTGCTCCCATTTCCCCACTTGTAAAAATGTGGATAATAATATGGGGCTGTTTTCCAGGGGAGTTGTAGGGAGTTAATTACTCTTTGTATTACTCAGATACCATGGTGACGCGTGTGGTGCAGGAGCACATATTAACAAAATGCATAGAGTACTTTGAAGATGTTCAGGACTAAGAATTTAGTCATTATTATTATGTGTCACCTTTCATCCACCCCTATGAATATGAACAGATACCTGCATAATGATCATTCGAGTGACTGCATCACAGCATCGGATTCCGGGACGCTTTAAAGAATGGCTAATGGTAACAACGGCAGTAATAAATGTAATGATACATTGGCCACTACTTTAGTTGTCTCAATGTTTGGGTGACCAACTCGAGATGTCTAGGGCTTGATTTTCAGGAATGAAACCAGCACAAACAGTTTCCATTAGCTTCAGCTGTGGCTGTGGCTGGGCAGCACATCTGGAAATTGGCCCTCAGCTCCATCAACATGGCCAAATAAGAATTGGAGCATACAAAATAAGCCACCAGTCTTGAAAACCTGAATCAGTGGCTCTATCATTCCACTCTCCATAAAAATCCCCAAACAAAGCTATCTGTGGCACAGATCCCATGTTTGTTTTACAAGTTGTAAGAGCATTACATTATAGTTCCAAACAGGAAGTGAAGATGAACTTTGCACAGAGCTACAACTACAAAGAAAATTTAGGGAGGTAAAAATTAGGCTAAACTGGATCTTGCCAGGATAATGGCCTTATTCTTATACATGTGCTGCAGGCTTTTAACGAGGTGCAGTAATTAGGACCGGGGTTCTTGCAGTTCAGCCCTGCTTATAAAACATCTCTGTAGAGAAACACAGCTCCCTGCCGCGCATGGGCAACAGATGATACTCCAGTGCCAGCCTGCCTTTCCCACATGGGGATTTTCAGTATCAGGGCACTGGAGGAATTGTTTGACTGGTGAGGGAGGGCAGTTTGCCTCTTTGGGGAGTTATTTGGTCCCAAAAGAGCTTTTCTGGCTGCTGAGAGGGCTTTACGGCTTTATGTTGCTTTTCACTGGTTCTCATGATGATTCACTGCCTCTGTAAAACGTCTAGTGCTCAGCGTTGCCAGCTCCACTGCCGTCCAAGCCAGGCATATCAGATCATTGCTGTTCATTCCTCCCCTGAGACGTTCTTGCAAACAGGCGTGACAAGCTTAGCACACAGAGACGTTGCTATGACAGACACATGGGCCCCCAGTTCCTGAAAGCTCCTCAGAGCTGACACTCAGGCATGGACTTACACGAGGTCACGGATGAGGTCCTTGGTGACAAGACGGATGGTCTCAGGCTTGTGCCCACAAGCGGATGACGTTTTCCGAGCAGTCTGCACATCCCGCAGGATCGCAATGGGGCTGCCAGAGCGCGACTGCTGCAGGTTCTGCAAGGAAGAGTGAYGTTTGCTCCCTGCCACCACCACCCTGTACCCATCTCTCTTCCCCCTAACTGCTGGGCACAGAGGTACACCAGACACATGCCGGGCTGGAGATATGACGGGGCCACGGACTTCTGTCAGCTCAGTTTTCAGAGAGCATTCGTGATGCTTTCTGACAAACACCTTGTCGCACTACCAAATTCAATGAAGTCTGGGCAAGAGAGGTAGTTTTTGCCTCTGCAGCATCAGCTTCAACTTGGCCCCAGCTGCAAGGGCCTGGCCAGAGCAGGGAGAGAATTGAAAATACACCATTTTACCCCTGCAGCACTAGGTTTAATCTAAAAATTTGGGCACCAGTCTTTCTAGCCTGTTTTACTCAAATCTGAAGGAAACAACCAGGTAACAGATACTTTTCTGGGGCAAGACCCAGCAAATACACAAGCATTGGCTCACCTAACTTGAGCTGATAACAGTTGCAGTCTCCCCTCTCCTTATTTGTGGGGACTGGTACCTGTGTCCTGCTGACACCATGGGCTCTGGCAAGAGCAGGAAAAACACGGCAGAGATAAAGTGAGACTGAGTCAACCTCACCAAGGGCGAGCAGAAGAGTCCTAGCAAGAGGGAAGCGGGGAACTCCTTGAGGTCCGACTATTGCAGGACAGTAAACCAGAAGACAGCAACCTGCTTCTTGGCTTGCCAGCGCTGGATCCTGGACAGACACCAGCCCTCCCAGTACAACCTGCCCTGAAGTTGGTCCAGGTCCCTTTGCTCGAGCAGACACTGCCACCTAGTGAGGTGTCACACAGTCTCCAGGGTGACTCGGAGGCCCCGAGGGTGCTCCTGTTGCCTGCTCTGCCCACGCCAGACTGCGGATGGGTGCGAGGTGCCCAYGGCAGGGTTGGGAGCAGCCCCAGGAAAGCACACAGAGCCCTTCTCGATGCACATCTCCTCTGGCAGCTCTGTGGGGACTGCCACAGCCCAGTTCAGCCTTGAGGGAAGCCGCAAATGCTGAATACACCTGGCTCTGCTGAACTGCAGCCCTTCGGCTGGGTCACAGGCTCTCTCAAAGGCAGGAACACGCAGCCTATGTCACCCTGAGGTAAAGATTGGCTGGGCACAGCCCAGCATCAGAGCGGCGTTGGCTGTCTGGGCAGGAGAGAATACCCCAGGAGCACTTTCAAAACAACAGCAATTTGCAGAGCTGGGGAAAGCAAAGCTCCTTCTTCACTAAGCAATGGAGCTAGACAATCCCCAAAGAGGTGAGCTGAGTCTGACACAGCCGGTTTTGAGGTACAAGGTATGGCTTCCCAAAGCCAGGATGGCTTCCAAGAGTACAACCACAGGCGTAGGCTTCCCAGCTAAATCCTTACCCAAGAGGCTATACCACAGGGGTAAAAGGAACCACAAGAGCTAATCTGAGGTGCAAGTAGATGTGTGGTTTTCTTTGTGCTTCTATTTATTATTTCAGCTTTAGAATTCTATGCGGCTGGTAGAATAAACGCTTTATCTCCTATAACCAGGCTGGTGCTGAGCACAGTTTCTTGGTAACCTGCTGCCAAGATTTCCATCCTACTAGTCTGGTGATCCTGAAACAAGGACTCTTCCATAGCCCGCAACCGCAGATATTGGGGCAGTAAGATGCTGTTCCCCCTCTTTGTTGTCTAGTTCAAGGGAACAGGTTACCAGGATCAGCTCCTTGGCACATGCAGATTAAGGGGAAGACGTCTGGCTCCCAGGACAGGGGAGCATGCAATGCTCCATCTATAGGGAACAGAACAGGCTTAGCTCATCTAACAGACACAAAATTTGAGACCGAGAGAAATCAAGCCGGGATGTAGGTACAGCCACTCAGTGCAGCTAACCTTGTGTCGCCCTAGGAGTTTCTGTAAGGAACTTCCTGCCTTTTATACGTTTCAGTTCTCAGCAATATCAATCACTTACCTATCAGTCACTGTGGGCCCCAAGCGTGAAATGTTGAATTAAAGGGTTTAACACTGAAACACCCTTACAAACAAAGATAATAGTATTATTCATTGCATCAAGCCTTTATGTTTTCCTCAAAGCCAGGAGAACCCCTAGGAGTAGATGCAGATTAGTCTGTGCAATCACACATCTCCAGGAACATAATTAGCACTCAGATGATTATTGCAACATTTTCTATAACTACCTTGAAGGCCTCTGAGATAACAGATTATTAACCTGCCTTGGTCTCCTCTGGCTGGCAGTGTTTCAAGGTACTCGTTTGCACGTGAATTCAAAGACTCCCAGACCTTCGATCATTTGCAGTGCACACTCCCATTCTCCTGCACCACCAAGCGAACTGCTTGTACAGCCTCCAATTTCAAATTGGAGCTAATTTCAATATGCATGTTCTTCCTCTCCTCTGATTACTTAGAAAAGCCACGTGGGTTTTGGCAAGTCTTTTCTGAAAGTTTTGTTCTAAGCGATAAAGCTATACGATAGGAAGTTCCAGCCACAAACACACACCCACTTGGTGCGTGTTTGGAGAAATGAGTGTATTGAACACTACGGGCCGCTCACAAGCTGCAGCTAGCCACCGGCCACTTCAGGCTGCCGGCTGCAGCTGGCGAGCAGCCCTGCGGCTCCTGCGGAGCGCATCCAGACAAGAACATTTTTGCATCTCATTGGCCAGGGAGACAGTGAGCGTTGGGCTAAATACAGTAAGTGTCCAAATTTGCAGCCCGGTCCTTGTATCTCAGCCTGTGTCAAAGACAAAAGCAAAGACAATACAAAAGGGTGGGGAGAGCTCAAGGCTGCAGGGTGGGAGCCATAAGTCCAACCTGCCAAGTGGGGAAGCATCTGGGAGAGTCAATAAAGGAACTGGGGAAAAGAAGAGGTGGGGGGAGGTTGCCTAAAACATCACCTTTCTCCGGCATTTGAAGGCCCTGGTCACTTTGACTAGAAAATGTCATCTTCCACCTCAGAGTCAAGAGTCTGGAGCTCTTCCCTCAGCTTTCTTTCAACAGCCAGGGGAGAGCAGAGGTACAAGAGGGGAGGAAGTGAGCATTTTCCTTACAAGAACCAGAGAGGAAAGAGCTGTTGCTCTCTGTTTATCTGCTAACTCAACAACCAGGGCACTCAGCCAGGAGGTCAGAGACCTGCTTCAATTCTTTCTTGTATCCAAGGGAATTGAATTCATAGCTCCCAGAAGAAAACCCAAATCTGTTGGCCACAGGCTGCTCTGGAAGCTTCCAGTCCCTGGTCCAAAGACTCTTTTTATATCCCACATTAAACAACTACTGTCTAACGTACAGGCCCTGTAATGCGGGCTCCTCTCCTTTACCCGGGTGTCTCAACTACTAAGCTTGCTTAGTCTCAGTAATTAACTAATTATCTTCTGAGAAGTGAGGTGTTTCTAGTGGCGTCAACGAGGACGGAGCCACACGCAGCCTCCAGTCTGGTGGCTGTGGCACTCTCCTGGAAGGCAGGGATGGATTTTGTACCCTCCCTGCTCGAGGGAGGACTTGAACCTAGGTCTCCCACAATGTGGTAAGGAATTAACACAGCTGCGCCTCTGCGTGCAGAAACAGCGGCTCACCCACTTGCACACTGAAGGAAGGAAGTGGCCACCGCAGCCTTCTGTGCAGAGCCCAGCTTGGCAGCGACGCTCTGAGACAGACAGACCGTTACCACCGGGGAAGGTGATCTTGGGGTTATGACAGGTTCATGACAACGTCCGCTCAGTAACATCAAAAAAAAACAAACCCAAACAACCGTATCAAATGCTAGGAATTAGCAGGAAAATAAGAGCTGGATAGGACATCTTTCTCTGCCACCGTGCAAGTCCCTGCTGGCCCTGAAGCTGGATGCAGTCCTGGTCCCCTCAGCTCCGAGAGGACTCCAGGGAGGTGGAACGGCTCAGAGAGGGCCGGCAAGGACAGCCCACGGCGTGGGACTGCTTCTGTACGAGCAATGAGGATTTAACCTAGGAGGGCTGGCAAAGGGCTGATTGCAGGAGCAACACGGCGTTGTCAGTGGGACGGAAAGGGAGAACAAATCCCGTCCAATAACGGAGCTAGAGCGAGCGGGGTGTGGGCTCGGGGCCCACGAAAGAGGTGTGAGGACAGGGGTCCCAGGGAGCTCCCTGCCCCGGGGGGGGCAGATGCACCCCGCAGTTGGGGAGCAGGATCCCGATGCCTGCAACGCCCTGGACAGAGCGTGCCGGGGTGGGAGCTGCGACCCGCCACCCCCCCCTTCTCCCCGGGGGCTGCTCGGGGTTTGGACAGCCGGTGGTGTCCCCTCCCGGGCCCCCTTACCTGGGCCTCCCTGAACAGCGACTTGTCCACCTTGGTGCTCCGGGCCCTGGTCCGGTACCGGTCATGGTCCCGGCACCGGCTGGAGGCGGTGCT
>NW_020450752.1:153731-155094 GCF_003343035.1 Apteryx rowi
GGGGGGGGGGACATGGGGGGGCGGCGCCCCCGGATACTGTTGGGAGCCTGGAAGGGGGCCCCAGAGAGGCAGCGCCCCCGGACACCAGGGTGAAGCCCGGGGGGGGCCCGGGCACACGGCGTCGGGGACACCGGGGGGAGTCTGGGGGGGGCCCCGGGGAGGCGGCACCCCCGGACACCGGGGTTGGGGGGGGCCCGGAGCGGCCCGCACTCACCATCCCGCCGCCGCCGCCGCGTCTCTCGGCGGCCGCTGCCCGTCGCCATGGCAACCCCCTCCCCCGCTGCCCTTGGCAACCGCCGCGCCGGGCGGGGCTTCCCGCGCGCGCGCGCGCCCGCGCGCGCCGGGCGAGCCGGGGAGAGGCCAGAGCGGCTCGCGGCGGAGGGCAGCGCTAGGCTGCGGGAGGGGGCGCTCTATGGTGTACGGCCAGGGGCGCGCGCTCGTGCCCGCGCCGCCCCGCGTGCGCGCACCAGCACCCACGGGTGCGCGCGTGTCCACGGGTGTCCGTCCGTGTCCCTGCGCCCGCGTGTGATGCGATGCCTATGGTGCCCTGCTGGGCAGTGGTGTCCACGGGTGCCCAGCCCTGTCCCTGCGCCCACGTGTCACCCAACCCCGCCAGGCTGCCTGTGCACACCAAGCCGTGCTGCGGTGTCCATGTCTGCACACCAGCCCTGTTACCCTGCCCACGTGTCACCCTGCCCAGATGTGCCCAGCTGTGTCACCCTGCCATGGCACCCTGCACAGCTGCGTCATCCTGCCCATGGGTGACCAGCTGCGTCACCCTGCCCATGTGTGCACAGGTGTTTCACTCTGTCCCATCGTGTCACCCTGCCCACATCTGTACACCAGCCCTGTTGCCCTGCCCACGTGTCACCCTGCCCAGATGTGCCACCCTGCCCAGATGTCCCCAGCCGTGTCACCCTGCCCCATTGTGTCACCCTGCCCACTGTGCCCAGCCATGTTACTGTCCCATTGTCACCCTGCCCATGTGTGCCCAGCCACATCACCCAGCCCTGTCACCCTGCCTGTGCCCAGCTGTCACCCTGCCCATGTGTGCCCAGCTGTGCCACCCTGCCCAGATGTGCACAGCCATGTCACCCTGCCCATAAGTCACCCTGCCCGCTGTGCCCAGCCATGTCACCCTGTCCCACTGTGTCACCCTGCCCACATGTCCCCAGCCATGTCATCCTGCCCGCTGTGCCCAGCCATGTCACCCTGCCCCATTGTGTCACCGTGCCCACATGTCCCCAGCCGTGTCACCCACGGCTCCCGTCCCTCTCCCTCCACCAGGCGCCGGCACCAGGCTCCAGAGGCGACGGGCGCTTTATTGCGGCGGCGGCCAGGGGCCCGCGGGGGCCGGCGAGGC
>NW_020450752.1:155844-158711 GCF_003343035.1 Apteryx rowi
CTTGGGGAACCAGTTGGGGTCTCCCGCGAAGAGCCCGTCGCCCTTGGTGACGGCCAGGCTGCCCAGGTTCATCAGGGTGCGCTGCACGCAGGCCATGTTCTTCCCTGCAAGGCCCCGCGCCCGGTGAGCGGCCGCCCCGCCGGGACCCCCGGCGCCCACCCCACCACCACCACCACCACCGCCGCCGCCATTCACCTTCCCAGAGGTCCACGGTCTGGAAGATGTCGGTGGCGGCGATGCCRTAGCGTTCGGCCGCCTGCAGGAACTGCGAGATCTGCTCCATCTGCTTGAAGGCCATGGCGGAGGCCTGGATCTTGGCCACGGGGCCYTGACCCCGCGGGTGGAGGCTGTTGATGAGCCGGCACAGCACCTGCGCGGGAAGGCGGGTGAGCCGTGCCGCGGGGAAGGGGCGGCCGCGTTCCCCTCCGCCCCGCCGGCCGGCTCCGGGGGCTACTCACGGTGCCGTCCTTCAGCCACTGCTGGAAGTTGTCCTTGCCGGGTTCGGGCTGCTTGACGTCCCCGCCGCACTGAGCCAGGATCCACTGCACCAGGATCTGCTCCAGCTCGGGGTCGTACTGCCGGTCGATCTTCTGTTGCACCTCGCGGCTGAGGCCGTAGGACGGTCCCCGGTTAGCCATGGTGATGGTGCGGTGTCTGTGAACAGCGCCCGGCGCCGGGTGGTGAGCGCCCAGGAGCCCCGGCGCCCCCGGGGCACCCAGCGCCGAGCAGCTGCGTCCCACCAGGGGCGCGAGGAGGACGGGACACCCCCCGGAGCCCGAGTGGCCGGCAYGGGCCGCATCCTGCCAGCACGGGCTCTCTGGACGTCCGGACCGGAGCCTTATCGGCGGTGCCAGGYGCTGCCCGGGCTGCACCCAGCGCTGCCCGCGCGGGGCCTGGCCGGGGCGGAAAGAGCCCTCGCCGCTTCCTGCCCCGCGGGATCCTCGTGGGGATATCTGCTCCTTGCAAGGATCTYGGCACCCTGCAGGGACCCGGATGCTTGCAAGGACCTGGACCTGGGGTGCTCAGCACCCCGCGCTGGCCCTCCCCTGGGGCCAGCGGCCAAGGGAAACGCCGCAGCCCGGCACTCATCTGCACCCGAGGAATTTCACCCTGCCCGGGGCGAGCTCCACGCTGGGGTCAGACCCCCCCCCGGCCACCCCAGCGCCCCCTTTTTTTTGCCCGGCTCGGCCACAGCTCGGCCGCGCCTGCGGAGCAAAGACTTGGCACGCGCTCGCTGCCGGTTGAAGCTTGTTTGCAAAGCTCGCCGGTTTGCTCCGCGCCGCCAGGCTCGGCGCCAGATCCGGGAGCAGCCCAGAGCCGGCGCAAGCTCCCGCGGCCCCGCGCGCCCTCCGGGCCAGGACCTGCGCGGTCGCGGCCCTTGGGACCGCGGCTCAGCCCGGGGCCGACGGTCGTGGGTGGCTGTGCCGGGAGCGCCCGGGTAAGTCACGTGGAGGAGGGTGAGGCGAGGCAGCAGCGCCGTCCCACACCTGCCGGGCACGGGCCGGCTCCCCGGGGCACCAGCACCGACCTCATCCTGCCCGCGGGGCTGGAAATGGGCTCGCAGGCATCCCTGCTCGGCTCCAGCCCCCGTGGCTCGGCATCGCCGCTGCCAAAGCGCCTCTGACAGCGTCTCCCAGCTCAGCACCGGAGCCACCCGCCCTGGGAAGGACGGAGGTGGCACAAGGTGCCCAACAGGAGCCTCGTGTCCCAGCGCGACCCACGGAGACCGTGCGCTGCCCTGCTGGGAGAGCCGGGGTGCTCCAGGGCCCTGGTGGCCGGATCTTCTCCCCTTGTCCCTGCGCGAGCTGTGGCGCCCCGTGTCCCTCTTCGGAACAAGCACGGCGGCACCCGCCACGGCACGAGAGCGCGGCAGCGCTGGCCTCGGCCTTTGCCGCTCGCCCTGAAGCCCAGGGCTGCGGGTGGCCCCCCGTCAGCCCCGGTGGCCCGGTCCCAGGTGGGGACACGTGGCAGCTGCGGGCCCTGGGGGTTCAGGCCAACCCGCACCGGACGGGGCTGGGCTCGACGGGGGCGGCGGATTCGGGGCAGAGCAGGCAACCTCAGCTGGAGCGCAGGGCTCGCGTCACCCGGAGCCAGCGGAGGAGCGGCAGCTGGTGGCCGTGGCCCCAATTCCGGGGGAGGCGGGGACGAGTGTCCCTGGCCAGAGCACCAGGGCTCGTTCCCCGCTTCGGGACAGGAGGAAAAAAAAACCCAAACCCCATATATATCTATTAAAAAAGAAACTCGAAGCACAGGGAAGCGGCCGGCGCCTGCAGCACCCCGAGCTGCCCCCGAGCCCAGCGAGGCGACGTCGGCCGCGGGCTCGGCCGCCCCGGGAACGACGGGGGCGAGGCGGGAGCCCCGCGGGCCCGGGTGCCCCAGCGGGGAGGAGAGCTGCTTCCCAGGAGCGCGCTGGGAGCGCCAGGCCGGGGGCCAAGGCGGATTAGGAAACAAAGAGGAGCTGAAATTGGTGCAGACAGGGCTGATTTCCCGACACAGCTGGGGCTTGCCCAGGCGGCAGGCGAGGGGAGGGCCGGACCCACACGGCCGTCGGGGAACCCCACAAACACGCGGGAGCAGCGTGGAGGGGGCAGTACGGAGCTCGGCTGGGTTTCGGGCACCCCAGGGACCTTACGGGCACCCTGCGGTAGCAGGGAGGGGACCCCACCCAGCCTGGCCGGGTCACAGACACCCTGCGGACCCCCCCAGAGCCACTAGGCAGGGGACCTCTGGCTGGCACACGGCCACCCCGGGGACCCCACAGGCACTCCGGGAGCAGCAGGGAGGGGACAGCAGCCAGCGCGGCTGGGTCACGGCCACCCCGGGGACCCTATTGACACCCTGGGGACAGCAGGGAGGGGACCACGCTC
>NW_020450752.1:159532-161962 GCF_003343035.1 Apteryx rowi
CAGCGCCGCCGGGCGGAGCGGCCGCGGCGGCCCCGCTGTGCTGGCGGGGGACGGGGCGGCCGTGGGGACAGCGGGCGACAGAGTCACCCTGGTGGCGGGGGACAGGGTGGCCGTGGGGGGGACAGGGCGGCCGTGGGGACAGCGGGGGACAGAGTCACCCTGGTGGCGGGGGACAGGGTGGCCATGGTGGGGACAGGGTGGCCGTGGGGACAGCGGGGGACAGAGTCACCCTGGTGGCAGGGGACAGGGTGGCCATGGTGGGGACAGGGTGGCCGTGGGGGCAGCGGGGGACAGAGTCACCCTGGTGGCGGGGGACAGGATGGCCGTGGGGGTAGCAGGGGACAGAGTCACCCTGGTGGCGGGGGACAGGGTGGCCATGGTGGGGACAGGGTGGCCGTGGGGGCAGCGGGGGACAGAGTCACCCTGGTGGCGGGGGACAGGGTGGCCGTGGGGGCAGCGGGGGACAGAGTCACCCTGGTGGCGGGGGACAGGGTGGCCATGGTGGGGACAGGGTGGCCGTGTGGGCAGCAGGGGACAGAGTCACCCTGGTGGTGGGGGACAGGGTCACTGGGGTGGCAGTAGGGGACAGAGTCTGGCATACGGCAGGGGGAAAGAGTGGCCGTGATGGGGACAGGGTGGCCATGGTGGCCATGATGGCCGTTGGGGGCGGGACCTAGCTGTGGTGGCAGTAGGGGACAGGGTCACCATGGTGGCATGAGGGGATGGAGCTTGGCTGTAGTGGCAAAGGGACGGTGTCACCGCAGCGGCGGGGGGGGGACAGGGTCACCGTGCTTATGCTAGGGGACAGGGCCTGGCTGCGGTGGCAGCGGGAGGCACCACCGTGCCCTGGCTGTAGTCGCAGGTGGTGGCAGTGGGGACAAGGCCCGGCTGGGGACACCGGGGGGCTGCGCAATGGCGAGGGGGGGCACAGGCGGGGCAGGGTGGCGGTGGCCCTGCCGGGGGGGGACGCAGTGGCCCCGGCGGGGCAGGGAGGGACGGTGGCGGCAGCGGTGGCGGCGGTTGCACAAGCCTCGTCTCCATGGAAAACGCAGCCCAAACAACAAACAGAGCCGGAGCCGCGGAGCCACCCGCCGCCTCCGAAACGTGCCGGGCGGCAGGGCCACCCTGCGCCACCCCCCCCCCCGGGCCCCCCCTGCTCGAGGGACACGCGGCGTCGCGGGGGACCCCCAGCTCGGCTGGATGGCCGTGCCCCCCCCCCCCAGGCCCCCCGGGACAGTGTCCCCTGGGCACTCCGGCTCTGTCCCCAAGCCGGGCTGAGGCTGCGGGGACCCAGCCCGGCTGGGGGGGGGGTGACACTGGTGCCAGGCTGGGGGACACGGGTCAGGTAAAATGGGGGTGACACATGGGACAGGGCTGGGGGACAAGGGTGGGACAGGGTAGGGAGAAGGTTGAGGGTGGCACAGGGGGGCAGGACCCATGGGTGACATAGCAGGGGAGGGGTGACACAGGAGTGCAGGATCCATGTCCGGGGGGACAGGCACAGGGTGACACTGGGGTGACCCAGGAGCAGGGCCCCAGGGAGATAGATCTGTGGGTGACACAGGGGAAGGACCTCCAGGAGACATGGCCAAGGGTGACACAGGGCAGGACCCCTGGGTGACAGGACTGGGGAGACACAGGGCAGGATCCCTGGGGCACATGGCCACAAGTGACACAGGGGTGATGCAGGGCAGGACCCTGGGGGACACAGCTGGGGGTGACATGGGGACAGGACTTCCAGGCGACACAGCTGGGGGAGACATGGGGTGACATGGGAGGGGAGCCCTGGGGCACAGGGCTGGGGGTGACACGAAGTGACACAGGACAGGACCCTAGGGGGACAGATTGAGGATGACACAGGGCAGTCCCCCGAGTGACAYGGAACAGGACTCCCAGGGTGACATGCGGTGACAAGGGGTGGAACCACCAGAGGTGACATGGGCAGGGCTTGGGAATGACACACAGTGACACAGGGTGATACAAGGCAGGACCCCTGGGGACAGGCTGGGGGGGACATGGGATGGGACTCCAGGGGATGACATGGAGTGACACAGAGGGGACCCCTGGGGTCGGGCAGGGGTGACCCGGGACAGGATCCCTGGGGGTGACACAGACAAGACCCCCAGGGTCAGGCAGGGGGGACCCGGGACAGGATCCCCGGGGGTGACACTGGACGAGACTCCCGGGGGTGACAGGCAGTGACGTGAGGCAGGACCCCCGGGGTGACACGCGGTGACGCGGGGCGGGTCCCCGGGGTTGACAGGGGGCGGGGCCCGGGGTGACGCGCAGACCCCCGGGGCGGGGCCGGGGGTGACGGGGGCGCTCGGGGCCCCGCCCCGCCCCGCGGGCGCCCCCGTGACGCGCGCACCGCAACATGACCATATAAGGGCAAGGAGGCGCGCGGGCCCCGCCCAGCGCCGACCCGCCACC
>NW_020450752.1:162482-179451 GCF_003343035.1 Apteryx rowi
GCAGGGAGCAGGGAAAAGGGTGCAGGGAGCAGGGAAAAGGGTGCTCCCTGGGCCTCGGCTCCAGCGCAGCCAGGCGGGCAGGGCCCCCGCCCGCTGGCTCAGGGCGCACGGGGCCGCGCTGCTCTCACGTCTCTTTATTCGGCTCACAGCAGCCTTCCCCCCGCTGCCACCCGCCCTTCCRGCCCCCAGCTGAGCCAGGACCACGTCCCGTGGCGCCGCACCGTGGGATGCACGGCCTGGGACACGCCGCGGCCCCTAGAGCAGCGTGGCCAGCTCAAAGTGCTCGGCGTAGCCGGCGCGGGTGGCGAGCCGCTGCCGCCGCTGCCGGGCTGCCTCCCTGCGGCGCCGGTAGGCCAGGAACTCCTCGCGCAGGGCCGTGCACCGGGCCTCGGGGCCGCCCGCCGCCTCCAGSGCCTCCGCCGACTTGGAATTCACCGGCGAGGCGCCCGGCCCTCGGGGTTCTGCGGAGAGACAGGCAGGGTCCGGCTGGACATGCGGATACCAGCCCCGCCAGACCCCACAGCCCCCTCCCGAAGGGATGTGGGAGCCCAGCCGGAGCCAGGTGCTGCCGCCCCTGTGCTTCCCTTTTCCCCACTCGGCTTGCGGAGCCATGAGATCCCCGAGAGCCCCATGGACAGGGCCCCGCTTCCCCTTTCATCCCGGCCCGACACCGGGGTGCTTCCCACCCGAGGGGGCACGGGGTGGCACGCCGCACTCGGACCCAAGCGCTGGCACTCACTCTGCCTCTCCAGGTCACGCATGGCGATGGTGGAGACGGGCCGCGCAGGGTCCCCGCTGCGGTACAGCTGCAGAGCATCCAGGATGTCCGACTCCAGCGCAAACTCCGAGTCCCACTCRTAGTTCTCATCCACGGACGTGTTCCTCCTGCGGGGCACCACGGCGCCATCAGCAGCAGGGCCTGTGCCCGCACACCCCTGCCCCCCTCGCCAAGGCGCAGAGCCTGTGCCTGACCCAGAGAGGTGCCAGGGTGAGCGACGGGGCAGACAAGCATGGGGCCAAACCTGGGCCCACGTGGGAAGCAAGAAGTGGGCACGAGGCCACGGACAATGGGCTGGCCCCAGCCAACCTGGTCCCCATGACCCGCAGTGACCTCCAAGGGCCAGCCTGAGGCTGGGCACCTCTGGGGCTCCCTCGGTGGCCTTCAGYTCATGAGCTGTTTCCGCTGTGGGTCCTGTGGGACGCCTGCTCCGGGTTGCCACGYGTGCTGCAATGTGGCCGGGCRGCTCCGCGCCCCACGCTGGGGCATYCCGGCCAAGCACCGTGCAAAGGCGGCAGGCTGAGTGCAACACGCAAAGAACGGGACGAGAGGTGCCCAAGCATGAGCCAGCTTGCCCCCACCATCCTGCCCRCAGCTCACCTCTTGCCTGCGCTGGGGAGGGCTGGATCCTTCCTCAGCCTGTCCTCCTCCGCCGCAGATCCTCCGCTTTGCCAGCCGCTGCCTTCCCCAAGCGGGGTGCCAAGAAAGTTGCCCCCGAGGGCCGGTGCCAGCGAGGGGGGCCGCAGGAAGGAGGCGCTGCCCCGGCCGCTGCTCTGGCTGGTTAAACTGCCCCGTGGCAGCTTCTCCAGCGCAGTGGGCTCCTGCTGCCTGCATGTCTCGAGCTGCCCCGCCAGGCCCAGAGCCCAGCTGGGCTCCGCGGGGACGGCCGAGGGCACGGCCTCAGTCCTGCCGCTGGKGGGGGACGCCTGGGTCCAACAAGCCGGCTCTGTGGCTTGGAGGGGGCTCAGGGAGCTGCTCCAGGCGGCAGTGCCGGGCAGCGAGGCCTTTGCAGGGCCTACCTGCTGCTTGGGGGGTTTGAGGAAAGCCGTGGCTGGAGGTGACGTGGCGTTGGCACATGTGTCCATATAGTCCGGACAGATTGTCCGCTCCATGCTCTCTAGGGAGCCCCCGGTCCCCAGCATGGTGGCCTCCAAGCTGCTTGGAGGCTCTGGCTCGCAGGGGGGCTGGCTTGGCTCACTYGCCTCCTCCTGGGGTGGCCAGTCACCATCGACGCACATCTCCTTGAAGAAGGGCAGGCTCAGGTACCGGAGGATCCCGCTCTGCGCTGGGGAGTCACCTTTTTGCCGGCTGCTCCGGATGCTGGGGCTGTCTGGGGGGGCGAGCCGGAGCAAGGGGGAGCCCTGGAGGGGCAGCGAGTCCCACAGCACGCTGGTCGTGCTCTCACCGGGCTCGGCGCTGCCCGTGCCGTCTCGCAGCTCCTCCACGGCACCGTAAGGCAGGGTCGCGGCGGATGCCACGGGGCTCAGGTCGACGATGCACAAGGCTGCGCCCTCGTCCGCAGGGCTGCTGCTGCCGTAGCCAAAGTAGTGGCCCTGGCGGTAGTTGGAGGCCCTGGCTCCCTGGCAGGCCTGCCCTGTGGCCCGGGGTCGCAGCGAGACCCCTTTCCGCCAGATGGGCTCTTTCTCCTCCGAATGGACCTGCAGGTAGGGCTCAGGCTGCTGCGCCAAGGGAGGTGCGGGCGAGGGGTCCCGCTGACGGTACAGCTCTGTCTCGGCGTAGGGCAGCGCCTCAAAGCTGCCCTCCTGCGACCGCTTGTCGGTCTCCACCACGAAGCGCCCATCGGGGCCCCGGCAGATCCGCTCCAGGGGCATGTGCTCCCCGACGTGGCTCTCATACACTGCGTACTTGGAGCTGGCCCCAGTGATGCTGAGGCCCAGGCTGGTGCCTGCCTTCTCGCCCCACAGCAGCGTCTGGCGCAGGCTCTGGTATGGAGATGCCTGCAGCTTCAACTTCATGGTACTGTCTGGGCTACCAGAGCCATGAGAATTGCTGCAAAAAAGAGAGGAGTCACTTGAGCATCTCCATCCTGGCTCCTGGGCTTGTCTGGCTGCACCCTGTTATGGGGCAGCTTCCGTCAGGCATCTCAACAGGTATCACGACCCTGCACTGCTGCCATGGGGTCTAGAGTCCAGCTTCTTTCTCTGGCTTCTGATCCTTTGCTCAGCCAAAACACCCGGCAAGGGTGAGCAGAGCACCAGGAGGGAGCCCTACGCCATAGCACATCCTGACCCAGCACCCCTCTCCCAAAGACCCCTCAACGGCCAGCTCTTCCACCTGAGCCAGCAGCAGTAGGGAAGGCCAGGCTGGTCCCCCTGGCCCATCCCACACCTGCCCTGAGCCAGCAGCGAGTGGATGAGGGGGAGCGCAGTGAGACGTCAAGGGAGTGAGACGGGGAGGGAGCATGGCATGGCGTGACTTACTGTGGAGGTGGAAGCTTCTTGCTGGGTGAGAAGACGAGTGGTGGATCTGGAAGGTCATGAGAACACAAGGGGATCACATGGCAAGCAATGCAAAGTGATGATGAGGAGACAGTGGCACCCACTCAGCCCTACTACCACCCTTTGTGAACCTCCAAAGCCCTGCCAGAGCCTCCCAGCCCTGGGCTGGCCTTGTCCCCTCCCTGAACACCCAGCCAGCCAGCCAACCAACCAGGTCCCGTCTCCCTGGACATGCTGGTTTGAGCTCTCTGAAAGCCCCGGGATCCAGGCATCTGCATCCATCCAGCTGGGTCTTACCTTGCCTTCGCTTCTGAATGCGTGCGGCACGCCGGCGGTTCATGATGCAGGCTGCCACAGTGCTGAAGATCACMGCCACGCTGAGGAAGCAGATCCCACCGATGACCCCAGCAAGCACGGGCTGTGGCAGGAACTCTGGGAGCTGGGTACGAGACGGATACACCTCCATGCCTGGGCCAGGACAGGAGACACTGTTAGACATTTGGTTACCTGCAGAGCATCCCGGCGCAGTGGGCACGCTGGCTGCACAGCGGCCACACCACCAGCACTGCAGGGATAAATAGTAAAACTTTGGCTTGCTTGCCCTTCTCTGCC
Organism: Apteryx rowi; assembly: GCF_003343035.1. Taxonomy (NCBI): domain Eukaryota; kingdom Metazoa; phylum Chordata; class Aves; order Apterygiformes; family Apterygidae; genus Apteryx; species Apteryx rowi. The sequence continues at coordinate 166,332 of NW_020450752.1, forward strand.
CCTTGGGGCTTGTCACCTTCAGATGGACCCACAACCTCCACTGTGCCAGGCGGTGGGAGCAGGGATGCTCTGGACAAAGTTCTCTTGGTATCTAGTCCATCACATCAATATCATGCAAGTTCCACACATGGAGATGAGCGTTCTCACTGTGTTAACCTTGGTGGTCCTACTCCAGGGCCACTCTATGAGCTGCATCCCCTGGTCTAGCAGTAGGGACACTGGGGGTGGGAGCAGTAAGAAGAGGTTTCTATTTGGGAAGATCCTAGGCTACACTGGACACCTAGTCCCTTGGTTTCTGTCTCCAGGCCAGGAAGAGCAAGTGGGTTGCAGCCCAGGCCTTACCTGCTGTGGAGACGTTCACTGTGTTGCTAGGATCGCTGATGTAGCTGCCAGCAAAGGCCACCAGTCGAAACTCATAGAAGGCGTCCTGGGGGAGCAGAGAGCCATCAGCCTTGGCATGGTGACCAGACAAACCTCATCCCATCAGGCTACGGAGCTGAGCGGCCCTGCTGCATCGAGAGGGTCCCAGCTTCTCCCAGCACTGGACAGCAGCAATACCAACTCCTGCCAGGGGTCAACCCCCTCCTTGTTGCATCCCTGCACTCGTGCAGAGCCGCCCCTTGGGGGGGGGGGGGCACACAGCAAGGATTCCCCTTGACAACTGCACCTTGATGAGTCCTGGCACCAAGATCTGGGTCTTCGTGCTGGGGATGGAGCGGTCCAGCACCTCCCAGCCACCCTTGTCCTGTCGCAGCTCCAGTGCATAGCCGCTCAGCGCCACTGAGAACTGACCCGGGGGCTCCCACTGCAGCAGGACCCCACGTGCAGTCTCGTTGGCAGTTAGAGCCCGTGGCGGGGACAGGAAGATGTGCATGGTCATGGCAGGTGGCTCTGGAGGCACTGTGGTCAGCGGGAAGCCTGAGGAGAAAAGGGACATTGATGTGGGATGTGGGATGTGGTGGCGAGGGGAGAGCAGGGCAGAAACAGGAGCCTCCCATGCGTGTGAAGGTGCTTGGGGGAACTGGGGGATGCTGTGGGCAGCACCACAGCCCACTCTTACCCCTGGGCACGGAGGTGACAATCTGGCTGAAGGGGCCACTGCCCAGCTTGTTCTGGGCCAGGACGCTGAACTGGTAGCTCGTGTCTGGCTGGAGATTCTCCACCAAGAGGTGTTGAGCCCCAACTGGCACCGGCAGCGTCACCCAGTCATGATGGGCCCGAGGCAGATGCTTCGCCCTGAGGAGATGTGGGACCTGTGAGCCCAGAGCTGAGGGACAGGACCCTCTGCTGCCAGGTGGGATGGATGGGGCACAGGCATACTACATCCCTGCCCCTGTGGGACTCACAATGGTGTGTACCAGACGCTGAACCTCTGGAAATAACCTCCATCAAACCCTGGCTCCCAGGAGATGTTGGCTGCCAGCAGGAGTGGGAGCACAGAGACATTAGTGACGGCATGAGGACTGGTACCTGGTGGASAAAGCAGAGAGAAGACACATCAGACAAGGGCAGCTCAGACAACAGATGCGTGAGGGCATTTCCATCCCCTTCCAGTACAGTGGGACYGGGGTCGTTCACCCCACAGCTGCCCTCTCTATTCTTAGGGCACCCCAGCTCCCACGGACCAGGCCTGCCTGCCAGGGATGGGCGACTCACCCAGCACGTGGACAGAGGTGGCGGTGCTGATACGGGCCACCTGGTTGCTGGCTGTGCACTCCCAGACCCCATGCTGCTCCTTGATGAGTGGGCGGAAGATGAGGCTGCTGTTTGCATCCACCTGGGCGCCGTTCTTCCCCGCRCTGCCCAGCTGCACGGCAAGGCACAGACATGCTGAGAGCGGGCAACTGACTTGACCCTGCTGCAGGCCGGCTGCTCTGCAGCGACCCTGCCCATGCTGATGCAAATGGGACCTGACGTGCTTTAGATCCACTGCCCTGGGGGCAGTGTGGAAGCAGAGGCCAAAGAAGGGGCAGGATTTTGCCCTTGTTTCTTAGGGAATTGAGGACAGCACTAGCAAAGGGCCCTGGGCCTCTTCTCCAGCAGGAAGCAGGCTCTCAAGAGAGATGTGACCTGCACAGCGGCTGTGGGGACAAGGACATGGAGACTGCCCTGGGACATGAGGACTGATGTCCTAGAGGGCAAGAGTAGCATCAACCTCCCAGGTGGGCTCAGCTGGAGCCCCAGACCTGTGGCTCTTACCTTCACCCATGTGATAGTGGGTGGAGGATCCCCGTGGGCCATGCAGGGGATCACCAGCTCCCGGCCCACCTCCTGGAAGTATTCCTCCTTGGGGCGCACAGTGAAGGCAGGAGGGTCCTGGAATACAGTCAAGCACGGCGGTGGACTTGGTGGCAGGATGGATGGGGGCAGACCCATGGTAGGGCAGGCCGAAGGGCACCGTGGCACATCTGTATCACTGCATAGTTGGGTTGTTGCAAGGGTGGTGTGGCAGCGCCCATGCCAAATGGGTGCTTGGCCCAGCAGGGTGGGAGCAGATGGGGCAATGGGCTCAGGCAGTGTCATCCATCAGCCCTGCCTCACCTTGAGCAGCACACGCGTGGGCCGGGACTCGCCGGCTGTGCCATAGCTGTTGTACGGGGTACAGGTGTACACTCCCAGTGCATCGTCGTTCCCCGTTGCGATGATGATGGAGCCGTCAGATCTCATGGACCAGCCAGGGAACTAGGAGAGGGGGATGCTGGGGTCAGGACGAGGGGCTGGGGGCAGTGGGAAGACAGGGGAGGGTGCAAGCAGCAGTACCTTGTCCAGCTCCAGCGGGCGCCCATCTCTAGTCCAGCTGACAGAGAGCAGAGGGGGGTTGGCCCTAGTGGGGCACCGGATCACACCCTGCATCCCCTTGGGCAGGTGGGTCTCTGGGAGCATGGTGGTCACCTCCGCTGGATCTGTGAGGACAAACAGGGCACCAAGGCCTGTGTGAGGATTGCAGGAGGCTCATGGTTCCCACCAAGGCAGCTGAAGGAGCACCCCCTTCACACCAGGGCCTGCAAGACCTGCTGGTCTGGCCCATGGGCGCCTGGAGGGGTCCCTACTCTGCTGAGTCCRAAGGAGCCTTTTCGTGAGAGGAGCTGGTCACAGTGTGCCCTGGGCTCCTGAAAGGCAGCATGGCCTGCAAGGGGCTGCAGAACCTCTTACATAGCACTGTGATGAAGGCCGAGGCAGAAGGTGGCTTCCACAGCCCATTGCTAGGGATGCAGGTGTATTTGCCAGCGTCGTCTGGGGTAGTTCTCTGGAGCAGGAGACTCCCATCCACCAGGACGCGGACTCGAGCCTGGAGGTGGCTACAAAGAAAGGAGAGGGGAGGAGAATGAGCAGCGCAGCTGGGACCATCCCCACCATCCTGGGGTGAGAGAACCTCCCTCCTCAAGCCACCCAAGCAGCTCACTGCCTGCCTGTAGCGCTCAGGGGTGCCTGGATCCAGGCTTTGCGGGGCCACAGCAGCTCCTGCTGTGCCCCAGCACTGCCAGCCACCTGGGATAGCCAGCAGGAGCCCATGATCACCCAGTGTTGTCCCCAGCCCCCTCCTGCCACCCTGCTCGCCAGAATGCAGTGGGTCCCATTCCTGCCATACCTGAGATGGAAGACGTTGCTGTTGCCCTGTAACCAGGTGTAGGTGAGGTTGCCGGGATATGCCTCGGCCTGACATGCAAGGAAGGCGTCTTGGGAGATGTTGAYGGTGATGTTCTGAGGTGGTACCACGATGATGGGTGGCCCTGCAGTATGGTGCAGAGAGGACAGTGAGGGCTGGGGACAAGGGACGGCCCCAACYGCTCCAAAAGCTGGTCATACCTGTGCTCCTCCCAAACCCATCCCCTGTGATGCGGCTCCCTCCGTGCCCCGGGGGAGCAGGGTGTCCAGCACCCAGCGGGGTGGCCCATCTGGTCAGGGCTCAAACAGCACCCACTCTTACCCTGCACGAGCACACGGGTGGTGTGGGTGATGGTGCCCTCCTTGCTGGAAGCATGGCAGGTGTACGTGCCTGCGCTGGCCCGCTCCACGACAGCGATGCTCAGCGTCCCGTTCCTCACCTGCAATGGCACCCGGCACAGCCTCGTCAGCACCACCGTGGTGGCGAGAGAGGGACCAGTGCCACCTGCCTGCCTCTGCAAGCTGCTGGGCTGCAGGAGGAGCTCCATTGCGGCAGCACAGCCTTCCCCTTCCTGCAGCGAATTCCCAAGCCCTTCACCTGCATCAGGCTCAAAGGCTCTTCCCTGGGGAACAGCCCTGGTGCAGTGTCTTCCTGGCTGGCTGGACCCTCCCTGGGGACCCCGGGAGTCATGGCATGGCCACCAAGGGACAGGACRCCCTCAGAAACATGGCACCATGGGCAGGGCCGGTGGCAGGAGCTGGGTGCCGCCCTGGTGAGGCCAGGCACATGCTCTCCAGCCGAGCAGAGGCTTGTTGCTCTGTATGCCTGGGTGCCCCACAAGACCCTTGCCGAGATGGATGACACATGACGTGGATGCCTGGTGGTCACAGCTCCACGTCCCTTGGCACGAGGCTACCAGAGACCTGCCTTTCTCACCTGCACTGTGCCCCCACTCTGGACAGCCAGGTCGCTCCTCTTCCAGGTGACAAGGGGTTGGGGGTTGCCAACAGCCGTGCAAGTAAGGCTCAGTGTGTCCCGGTCTCGCACCTCTACGAATGCAGGGGGGGTTTCCAGGAAGGTGGGGGGTGCTGCAAAGACATAAACCCAGAGTCTCACCCCTGGGTTGCTGGCATGGCTTGACTGGTCTTAGAAGACAAGTGGATCTAGCCATGTGTGGTCTTTGCTGGTACAGGGCAGAGCAGTGATCTCTGGAGCAGGATCCAGATCTCTGGGAAACAAACTGGTGGCTGACACTGATCCCAGCTCTGCTATTGCAGTAGCTGCTCTTCCTGCCCTTGGGGAAGACAAACTCCTCCCCACTGTCCCCCCCATCCTCACTGTCATCCTCAAAATGGGGCAGCAAAGTGATGTGGAGCAAGTGTAGGTGCAGGGTGGATGTATGTGCGCAATGTGCACAGGGAAGGTCCCTCCCGGCAGAGCACACAGGAGAGCACAGGACAAAGTCTCCCTTGCTCAGGGTGTCAGAGCAGCACCATCTGCTCTGCGAGGTCCATTCTGGCTTCCCACAGGCTAAGTGGAGAGCCTGAGGAAGGACCAGGAACAGCCCCATGGCTGGTGAGCAGGCCACCTGCCCTGACAGCTGAGATGCTCTGCCTGGCACTGGCCTTCTCTGTAAGCTGCTTGGGTCTTCCCAGAGCACACGAGTTGCCCTACAATCCATCCTGGAGCTAGGACTCAGACGGAGGGCCACAAAAAGAGCAGATACGAGAGCAATTTGCAGCAAGGGGCAGAGCTGGCTCAGGTAGGCAGAGCAGACAGCAGCCTGGGCTCACTCAGGCACAGCCAAGAGCCCAGCCCAGCGCTTGGAGGTTTCAGGAGCAGTTTCGGCTCTGCCTAAGCCCTGTTACCTTTCTACATCACACCAACCTGACCAACTGCTGGCCCTCAATCACACTCCCAAGGCCATGCCTGAASAAGACAGATCTGAGGCAACCTGAACCTGCCTCCAGGATCCCAAGCTCTTGTCACACCATATTAAACGTGCACATGAAGGCAGCCACAAACCCTGAAGCCCATCCCTGAGACTCATAACAGCACCTGCTGCTGAGCAAGGAGCTGTTAAAACTTCCATGCCGACTGCTGCAGGAGCCCACACACACTGAACATTGCCCCGGCCGTACCGTTGACGGTGAGGTGGATCCAGGTGCCGTTCTGGAAGTCGTCGTCGGTGCTGTGCCGGTCCAGGAAGAGCACGCGGCACTCGTACCAGCCTTGGTCCTCGGCGCGCAGGAGGTCGATGCGCAGCGAGGCACCTTCTTCAATGCGCACGCGACCTGCCGAGCAAGAGGTGTCCGTCACGCGAGCGCTGCCAGCTCGGGGATGGCCATGTCCTCGGGCCGCCTGCCTCCCTGGAGCGCCCACCCAYGCAGCGCAGAGCCCAGCCTCTGCCAGCCCTCGCGGCGCGCTCAGCAGCTTCTCCGGGGAGCGGGGCCAAGTGCCCCACTTGGCAGCGCGAGGATCTGCCCCGTGCAGCCGGGATGCGCTCAGGCTGCTTCCGCCGCGACTGGCAGCTCCCACCGCGGCTGGCTGGCTCTGCGGGGGGCTGGGAACGGCCTTGCAGACAAAAGCCGGGACAGCCACRCTGGGGCGGAGGTCAGTCAAACCGACAGTTAGTGCTACACGGCTTGCTGCTGTTGGGGAAACGGGCTGGAAGAAGTAGAGATCAGCTCTGCCACCCACTCCCGTGCAGAGCAGTCTCAGTGGGAACCCCCTAGACTCCTGGCAACGTGGTCCCCATGCCCTGAGCATCRCTCCCAGCAGCTGCTGTGCCCCCGGGGGGCCGACCCTAATGGCCCTCTGCCTCCCCCAGACCCAAAAGCCCCTCGAGCTACCAGCCTGCCTGCAAAATCCCTCCCTGCACCCTTCCCCATTGCTTCCTGGCTCGCTGGGTGCCTTTCAGGGATTGTCCCYTCGGCCGCCCTTTCCCCTCAAGAGCCCCCCCGGCCGTCTCACCCTTAGGAGCCCTGCTAAGCTCTGGGTATGCGAGGCACCCCCGCACCTTTCCCTTGCCCTGCAGCACGCAGTCCAGCTAGCCCAAACCCATCACCAGCCTGGCAAGGACTCGTGGCACAGGCGTTACRACCCACGCCGGGGCTGGCCAGAGGCACAGGGCTCTCCCGAGCCGCAGGGTCCTCGYTCTGAGCCCAGGGCAGCCAGCGGCCCCGCACCACACAGCCTTTTTGATGAGGAGGAGGATAAGGACCTAGAGCAACAGCGAACACAGTCCTCTAATCCCCTGGGCTATTATCAGAGCCGTAATCGGCTTAGAAGTGCAGCAGGCAATTGGCTCAGCACCTGGGCCGGGGTGCACGGACAGCACCCCGGGCACAAGTACGCACCCCCAGACGTCACTGCACACACCCATGCTCCAGAGAGCTCCCCCAGGCCAGAGAGGTGGGCTCAGGGCCTCGCGCGCCATTGCCCCACGCTCCGGGGGGCTGGCCCGGCAGCACGGCACATCGCGGCAAGATCCAGGCCTGGCTTGCGCGCAGCCGGGGTGGTGACACCCTGCACCGCACACACGGCTCTCGACTCTCCCCAGCCTCGAGACGCTTTGGTCAAAGGCCCAGAGCTCCTCTAAATGTCTTCATGAAATGTTTCCAACATAGTCGGTTTTGCTGGAAAACACATCAGCTCTATCCAGGGCACCTCCCCRGGATGGAGGCAGCCTTTGGAAACGCTTCAAGCCAAGTGAGAGCGGATGTGTTCAAGCGCCTTTCCCTCTCAGACATGACCCACACCCGCCGACCCACAGCGCGTGCCCACGCACCAGGCACTCTCAGGATTACTTGCACACGCAATTTAACGCTGCTGCCTCGGTGTGGCAAGCCCCGAAGCCAAGACAGAGCCGCGCAGGCAGCTGAGGGCACGCGCATGGCTGTGGGAAGGAGCTCAGCTCAGCGCTTTGCAGGTCAAACCTGCTCCCTGGGGCTGCGGTATCACCAGCTCAGCATCACACACAGTCTCCACGCGCTGCTTGAGGCCACAGGAGCCCAGGCTTCGGCACCGCSTGGGTGCTACAGGGCAGGATGCTGTGATCACACCCAAAGAGCCCGGGAAGAAGGGGGAGAAGTGGCAACACCAGGGCAGGCTGGTTTGGGCACAGGGGTTGGACAGTTTAGGGACAGGATCGTATGCTGGGGCCAACAGCCCTGCGTAAACCCAGCACATAGAAACACATACAAACCCTCCCCATTGGTGCCTGGAGTTTTGTCCAGCCTCTGCAGCCACCCTCTGCCCTCTCCCCAGCTCTCCCATCCCTCCTGCTTCTCCCCACAGCCTCCAGTCCAGACCCACGGCATCTCCAGCAGCAGATGCCAGGCACAGTTGGAGTTGGATGTATCTGGGTGCCTCTGGCTACATCCACCACTCCGCACATGGAACAACACCCCAGGCAAAAAAAAAACAAAAAAACCCAAAAAACCCCACCCTAGGCACGTGCCAGTGGCACATGTAAAGGGGAGCAGCCGTGCACAAACTCCGTGCAGGACTGATGTCCGCCCACGGWTGGCCTGGCCTGAGGCTTTGCTTTGGTCTCGCGAAGGAAGGGCTGCGAGCCTGGCTGGAGCAGGGCTGCGAGCGTGCAGTTTGGCCAGGCAGCCGGCTGCACGCGCGAGCGAGTGCACCCCTCTGCGCGCACCTTGTGCGGCTTGGCACCTCGCTGCAAGCCGTCAACGCGCTCCTGGGGCCCGGGAATAGCTGTCGGTCCCAATATGACAGTGGCTGGCAACATCTCTGCTCTTGTATCCCTGCTGGACCCTCCAACCTATGAGCCAGAGCTCAGCTAGGGACACGCAACAGGGGCTAAAGAAGGGTTGTAGGAGCAGAGACGGGGATGGGAATGAAGGCAAAACACCTTTGGGACAAGGAGCCCTTCCCATTTTGTTCCCACAGCTGCTCTTTAGCAGGCTGAGCACCCCACCTTCAGCCCTGGTGAAGCCAGGGCAGCTTCAGGGAGTGCAGAAAAGCTCCCAGATCGCCGCCAGTGCTGCTCCCCACCGGCAGCTGCCAGCTTGCGGCCTCAGGAGCCAGCCGGGAGCAGCAAGCTCCCAAACAAAGGTCCTATTGGAAAAGATCAGAGTGCCCTGGGGATACACCCCCCCCAGCCTCCCTCTAATCCCCCGCGCCGGCCCCAGCCCCCTCCTCCTCATTCACCACCCAGCCGATAACAAAACTGCCTTTGCCCTCCTGCCACCGGCATCTCCCAGTGCCTGGCAACCACCATTCAAAGGGACACAAAAGGGGGCTAAAGCCCCATCCGTTGGCGGCTGTCGCTCTCGGCGTCACGAGGGGCAGGGGCCGGGGCGCCCCAGAGCAGGCAGCGGCTAAGCCAGGGACTGCCAGCCCCCTGCCCTGCTCTGGGACAGCGGCCCGTGACACCACGGGGGACAGTGGCCCCTGGGGAAGGCCGGCTGAGCGAGGGAGAGCTGGCCCCGTTCCCCCAAGCACTGGAGGGGAGCAGCCCAGGAGCTTTCACGGAGACAGATGCATCCCACCCCACTTGCATCCCACTCTGGGATGCCCCAAACTGCCCCATGATGGGAGCGGGCAGCAAAGGGGGGCTTCCCTGGGGGATATTTGAGCTGCTCCACCTGGGAAGGGCTGGAAGGAGGAGCTGCCCTTGGCAGCTAYGTTGAGCCTGGGCTGCTCCGGGCAGCCCCTGCCCATCCCTCCCATCCCTTCCCAGCCCCCCAGGCGCCGCAGAGGATTGAAAATAAGCAGCCTGCTGCCATGGTGACAGCCACCAGCCCCCCTCGCCCACCCACCTCGCCCTTGATACAGCCGACCAGGCCCGCGAGCGAGATCCCCTTCCCCCAGCAGGTCCCCGTGCCGGCCCTCGTCCCCAAGGGCCGAGCACTGGGAGCACCCAAACCTGCTCCCACGGCCCCCTCGGGGCTCGGGTGACACCAGGACAGGTGCCGTGGCACCAGGTACAGGGCCAAGCACCGCCAGGAGGCAGGGGAAGGGCCGAGAGCGCAGGCAGGATGCGGGCAGGTCCCTTCTGCTGCCCTCGCGGGGGTAACCTGAACTCCCTGTGGCTGAGAGGCCCTGCAAAGCCCCCGGGCTCAGGTAACAGGAGCGAGACGGAGCCAGCGCGGAGCAGCAGCCCAGCATGGGCCTCCCAGGAGAGCGAGTGCCGGAGGGTTTGTTGTCACTGCTGGTTCGGCAGAGCCAGCGTGGGGGCGGGGGCCGCCCSGGCTCGCAGCGCAAGGCGTCCCCAGCCCGCGGGTGCAGGCTGGCGGGCAAGAGAAGCAGAGGATTGCTCCGAGATCGGCCCTCTCCTGCGCAACCTGCTCTCGCAGGCTCAGCCTTTACACCCAGGAAGGGGCAGCGTTTCTCCGCCTGTGCCCATATCCAGCCAGGAGCGGGGTCAGTTTGAACCCCAACACGTGGCACTTTTTTTTAGGCAGTGGCCAGTTTTGCTTATGGAGGTGGGATCCTGCGACTAGAGCCCGAGAGCCTTGACCTAGGCACAATCCAGCCACCTGCCCATCCCTGCCGCTCCCACGGGAGGATTTCAGCACGGTGCTGCCACAGGCTGCCAGCCCTTTCCCCTCCTCCGCAGGAGACGCCAAGCCTCTCCCTTAATTATGGGAAGAGCCCRTTGCCGTCGCCTCTGCATTTGCAGGGATCCCTCAAGGTCTGCCACTGCTTCACTTTAAATATCCCATAAAGAGGAGACTATCCCCCTCCCACGCCACAGCCCTTTCCCAGCACAGCTTTGCTCCAAATCCCAGCCAGCCCAGCGCTGCCAATTAGCAGCTTCGCTGAAATCCCCTCCCCAAGCTCAACCTTCAAGCGACCCACATGGGCCGAAGCGACGGCGTGGCAGCGTCCGGTGTGTCCGCAGCCCGGCAAAGAGCTGGGCGTCAAAGGGAAGCCCAGCAGCAGGGCTCCCCGCTCCCACCAGCTCTGCTCCAGCGGCCTGGCACAGCCCACCGCTGGCCTATGGCAAAGCGAGACACCGGCTCCTGCAACAGCCATGCTCCCACTACTGTCCCGGGCAGCCTCTGGAGCTCGCAGTGATGTCTCTTGAAGGATTTCACTTCTGCCCACGCTCAAAGTGAGACACGAGCAGGGCTGGCTTGTGGGATCAGACAGGACAGCACGCAGCCTGGCAGTAGTACCTGGCTCCTTTTGGACCTGGCGGACAGGATAAGAGAGCCCGGAGAGCGCAGCGGGCAGTGCCACGACGCAGGAACACTGACTGGCCCCAAGGTGCCCATCAGGCAGCGCCCACGGCTGGGCCACCTGCCTCGGAAACCTGCAGGCCTTCCTGGAGGTCCCCTGCCCAGTGAGGCCAGGAGCAAGCTTCCCCRGGAAGCAGCCCACAGGGGGATTAGAGCAGAGACCCAGAAGCAGCATCAGTCCTGCCTTTGACCCCAAGGAACGCCCAGCCTGGAGCCTGCAGGCACCACCCAACCCTGAGCAGGGTCTGGACTGCCCTCTGCCACCATCCTGCTCCCAGTGTTGAGGAGCAGGGGATTGGCGATGGAAAGACGACCATGTTTTGTGCTGCCTGCAGGTCAGAGCGGATCCAGACCTGCCGCTGGCTTCCCTGATAAGGGATTTTGCAGCATGCACTAGGATGGAGGCACAACCTGAGCACAGCGGAGCTGCACCACATAGCACCCAACACCCAGGAGCTCCTACGCCCAAGCAATCAGCCACACCAGTTCCCAAGCAGGTGCTGCTGGGGGAGGGGAACCCCTGTAGCCAGAGGCCACATCGACAAGCTGCGATCGCAGGTGTGCCGGGTGCTTCCTGCCTCAGCCGGCACCACCAACATGTGCTGGGAAGCCTCTCCCACCCCACCGCTCTGGCAGGGGCAACCTCCCGCTGCAGAGCCGGGGACCTCCGGCTCTCCTGCAGGCTGCACACCCAGCACTAGTGGGTCCCAAATCCCCTCTGCCTCCTCCTCCTGCCATCCGTCAAGTGGCTGTGCAAGGCGGGGGGGGGAGGGACGCTCAACCCCAGCACGGTGACACCACCCCCCTCCCCAGCCCTCTCGCTGCTCCGGGCCGGAGGGAGAGCCCCGCCGGGTTTGCTGTGCCGCCCCACCACCTCGGGAGCATGATTAATGCACTCTGACAGTGGCAGCCCTTGGCTGGGGCCCAGCCAAGGAGAGCGGGGAAGCGAGCAGGTCGCGTTCCCGTCGTATGCCACAGGCGGCCTGCCCGGGCTCACGTCAGGGTCAGTCCCAGCCCCCCAAGGCCTGGGCCAGCAGGGCCTTCCCAGGACCCACGGCACAGACCCACAGCTGCTGCCACAAAGCCACAACGCCCCAGGCGCAGGACGTGCTGCCGGCTGCGGGACTTACCGATGTACTCCGGGTCCACGCGCGGTGAGTAGAGCCCAAACTTGATGAAGATGGGCAGGATGAAGCCAAAGCGGACCCACTCGATCACGTAGAGAGGGGGACGGGTCTCCTGAGCGTCCAGGAGGTTGCAGCCCAGGACCGTGCTCTCTCCAACCCGTCCGACCACAGCCTGAGACTCCGTCTGGCTGTTACCTGCTGGGGCCAACACAAAAGGGTCAAGTGCTTGTGAGCGGGACCACCGAGGTGCTGACCGGGGCTGCGGCTCAGGGAACGCTACCTCTTCCCGTGAGGCCAAAGCAAGTGGGATCGGCAACGCCACGACCCCAGGTGTGCCGGGCAGGAGAGGCAAAAAGGCCGTGTGCCCCCGCTCTGCCCACTCTTCAAGCCCGCTGCACCCAGAGAGCAAACGCAACTTTTTCCCCCTATCCGCCACCGGAGAAGGGCGAGCGCCGCGTGTAAGCACGCCTCACCCCCCAGGGACGCTCCGAGGAGCCCGGGGCACACGCCTGAACCAGGAAACACGCCAACACCTCGCTTTGCAACGTGCTAGGAGCCAGCACCCCGCTCCCAGCAGGGCAATGATGACCCCCAGCTCTGGCTTCTCGTGGGCTCCCACCTTCTGGAGCAGAAACACGCACACCACCGCACCGCGTGCCTCGGCGGGCCGGGAGGGCACGCGGGGAAGGGGCGGCAGGCGAGCGCAGCCCCACAAGCTCGGCGTGGACCAGCAAGGGGGGGGGGGCAGAGGAGGAGGAAAAGAAAAACCCACGGACAAAGAAAACCTCAGAACACCCACGCGCGTGTTGGGGTACCAGCAACCCAAACGACTGCCCAGCCCGGAGCCGCCGGGATCCCCGCTCGGAGCCAGCCGCACCAGCCCGTCCAGCCGGAGACGACCGCGACAGCGGCAGCGCGTCTCGCCGCCGGGCGGCTGCTCCGGGCCCCGCAGCGCGAAGGGACCCGCCGCGGCCGCCTACCCTCAGCGCCGGCGAGCAGGCTGAGGAAGGCAAGCCAGAGCCGCCACCGCATAGCACAGCTGCCCCGTCGCACGCCGGCGAGCGGCTCCCTCGGCGGCCCCGCGGCCTCCGCCGCCGCCGGCGGAGACCGGTCGCGGCGGGGCGTCAGCGGGTGGCGCTGGCGCGGGGCCGGCGGTCAAGTGTCAGCGCGGTGCC
>NW_020450752.1:179851-183409 GCF_003343035.1 Apteryx rowi
AGCGGCCCGCCCCCTCCCGCCGGCCCCCGCGCCGCCCGTTGCCACGGGGACAGCCAATCGGGAGGCACGGCGCCGCGCGCCTCGGGAGGCGGCCAATGGCAGGACGGGGCGGTGGGGAGGGAGCCGCGAGGGCTGCTGGGAGTTGTAGTTCGGGTGGGAGTGGCAGGGGACATGGATGAGGGGACACGCGTGTGGGACATGGGCGGGGGGCTTGGGTGAGGGGCAGGGGTGAGGTGTACAGGTGGGGGACACGAGTGTGAGGAGACAGGTGAGGGGACACAGGTGTGGGACACAGGCAAGGGGACACGAGTGTGGGACATAGGTGAGGGACATGGATGGAGGACGCAGGTGTGGGGACATGGCTGCAGGACACGGGTGAGGGGACACAGGCGTGGTTCATGGGTGAGGGACATGAATGTGGGACATGAGTGCTGGACACGGGTGAGGGGCCATGGGTGGGGGGCCTTGGGTGAGGGACAGAGGTGAGGGGACACAGATGCAAGATGTGGTGAGGGACACAAGTGTGGGACACAGGTTTGTGACAAACATGTGGCCACTCTGGTGTGGGACATGGGTGCGGGACATGGGTGCGGGACACGGATGTGCCCCACAGCGCTGGCCGGGAGCAGCTGTTGCCATGCAGTGCCCGCCCGGGGCTGAGCTGTGCCGAGCCGTGCCGTCATCCCGGGGTTCCTTTCCCAGCCTGGCCGTTGCCTCTCTAATCCCCTCCTAAATGCGTCCCCAGGGAGGGGGGGGCCCTCCAGGGCTCCTGGCGCAGAGGGKCGATGCGGGAGGGGGCATCCGCCATGGGCCCGGCGCTGCAGCGGTGCCTGGCCTCCAGGCCGAGCGCGGCGGCGGAGCTGAGAGGTGCTGAGCGCCGGGGAGCGGCCRCGCCAGCGCGCGTCCCTGCGTGCCGGCCGCCCTTTTCCTCGGGCTTGGAGGGGTCTGCAATGCCCCCCCCCTCCATCAGCTTGGCCTGGCCTGGCCCTCTGAGCCTGGGTGACTATTAAGGACAGAGCTAAAGTAAGAGGAGTTAAGAGTAAATAATACTGCGGCTAAGCTGCTTTCCTGCATCTCACGGGTGGACGTGAGTTCGGCTCCCTTGGGCAGCGCCTGGCCCGGCCCTGCCCTGTCCCTGGCTACTCCGGGGCTGGCGGGACCGCTCGCGCTCCGGCTCCTGGTGCAGGCACACACCATGGAGGCCGCGCCGTGATCACGTCCCCCCCAAAAGGCGCCAGGACCCCGCATCTCCCCTACCCTGAGAACGGCGGGGTCCCCTCCTGCGCRGCCCCCTCCGTCTGGGGCCACTGCCTTGTGCTGTACCGGTGGCACTGGCACCCTGCCGGCACCTGGGCTCCTGCAGCATCCAGCCCCAAGTGTGGGACGCCRTGGTGCCTCTTGGGGCACGCAGCCGCCCGACGCCCTTGCTCGCAGCTACTGCAGCCACACCGGTGGCTCCTGGCCCAGTGCGTGAGGATGCTCCGACTGAGGAGAGGGGATGACTTCGGGCACCGCATGAGCGGCAGCTGCTTCTGGCCATGTGCTGCTGGCCCGGGAATGGGGATGGGGACACTTGTTGCACTTAGGATTTAAATGCCACCAAGGTTAGGAGCAGCTGAGAAGAGATTTTCAGGATTGGACTTTTGGACAGAGATGCCTAAATTCCAGCTAAGCTTCCCTTCAAGCATCAAAGTCCCTTGGATCTGACATCTCGGCAGCGGTTCGGCCCTTGCGTACTCTCTGATGTGGCCATCCTCAGCACCTAAATGGAACCCGATGTCAATGCTTTGGTGCGCAACCAGCTTTTTCTGAGGCTTGGTTTCTGGTGCCCAAAGCGGAGCTGCTCATGATTCCCATAGGGATGGGGCTGGGCAAAAATCCAATGGCTGGCACCCACAGGAGCTGCATGCACCCCAGCATCATGCAGCTGCAGACCAAGGTGAGAGGTGCGAGTGAAGGCCACTGCTCTCCAAGACCTATGGGTGCCTCTTGGCCAACACCGCCTGGGTGCACCCTCAGGCAGCCCTAGAGTCCTGGCAAGACCTTGGGACCTGGGTGACTCTTGGATACCAAGCAGTGATGCTTGGAGGCAAAGGGCTGCTCCCTTGCCCATCCGCGGGGATGATGCAGGAGGCAGGGATCACCTTGGAGGTGGTCCCAAACGCTGTGTAGCCGGAGGGAGACGCTCCCAGCAGGCTGGGACAGTGGCCAAGAGGAGTGGTGCTACCTGGTGAAGTGGCAATCCTCCTGACAGGTGGGATGGGGCAGCCCTGCTCGGGCTCTCCCGCTGGCACTGGGTGCATGGCCCCAGGGCTGGGGGTCTGGGGCCTTGCCGGGCTCTTCCTTCAGAGCATCGTTGCCAACGGGCTCYGTGTGGCCGATGCACCGAGGCGGCTCGGAGCCCATGGGAGCTGCAAGCGCGTGTGAGCTGGCTCCCCAAGCACAGACCTAGGCATAGGAGAGTCCTTTAATGACAGACCGGACAGACAGAAGCCCTCTGAGCTGGAAAAGGCTCTCCCTCCATTTTCCGGCCTGATGGAGCAACCATCTCCACCCATCTCTGTCTGGCACATGCTGCCTCCGAGGTGATGGTGACCCTCACGCCTCCTCTCCGTCCTTGCCAGCCCTGTGGCAGGGCAGATCCCACCAACAACATTCCTCCGGCTCGCTGTGTCCAGTGTGAAACGCCCCGCTGGCTGTGGCCCCGGCGTGGCACGGCGGTGGGAGACGCGGAGTCGGGGCCGCACCTATTTAATGCGCTGGTAGAACTGGATCACGGCTTTCTCCTGCTCGTGCGTCTCAATAGCGCCAGGCCGGAGTCTCCGGATCTCTTGGATGGCATCGATACCGCTCATCTTCTGGGCCTTCACGAGGTAGCAGGCCAGCATGGTGCCCGTGCGGCCGTTCCCCAGCAAGCAGTGCACCGCCACRGCCTGGCGAACGGCGTGGTCAGCCAGCGCGAGCTCGGTGCCCGGCGGGAGCCGAGCGGGGAGGAAACCTGGGTGTCCCGGCTGCGAGCAGCGCGCAGCCTCACCCGCGCTCCCCCACCTTGGCGTTATCCCACAGCATCACCTCCCCTTGGTGCCAACCTCTGAAGTTACCCCTTTGGCGTTACCTCCCCTTGGCGCTACCTCCCCCCTTGGTGTTACCCCTCCTTGGTGTCACCCCCTTTGCCATTCCGCCCCGCTGGCGTTACCTCCCCCTTGCYGTTGGCCTCCTCCACGAGGTGCAGGAAGCTCTGGATCTGCTCGTGCGTCGGGGGGCTGAAGTCGGCCACGCGGAGCCGGTGGAGCTGCAGCTCGGGGCAGGAGCCGTGGTGCGGGGGCGCCCGCTCCGTGAGCGACACCAGGTGCCGCACGCCCTGGCCCACCAGGAACTGGTAGTGGCCCGGTTCCCGCGGCATGGCCAGCCCGGCCAGGCGCCCCCGCACCACCCACGAGAAGTTGGGGGGCTTGGCCGTGCCCATCGCCTGCGGGGACGCGGCACCGTGGGCCCCAGGGCCCGAAACCAGGCTGCCCCTGCCCCCCGGCCAGGCCGCCCCGACCGGGAGCCCCCTGT
>NW_020450752.1:184269-199905 GCF_003343035.1 Apteryx rowi
GGACTGGCTCCGGGGACCGGGACACGGGGCCGCACCGGGGCTGCCCCCCCACCTTGCACCAGGACCTGGTGCTTGGCGCCTCCGTGCACGGGGGGGCCCGGCTGCACCCCTACATGCCCACGCTCCCGGGGCTGCACCCCACCCGGCTGTGCGGGCCTGCGCTGCTGACCGTAGCCACGATTAGTTTTCCGATGAGCGGTTTCCCAAGCGATAACCGAGCTCTGTTTAATTAACTGGCGATCGAATTTGTCCCAGGTGGTGCATGAGGGCAGATTCCAGGAGGGGGGACAGCGGGTTTCCCAGGTTGTCMTTCCCCCGGGCTGCACCCGCAGAGCTGGGGCGCCGGAGGGACAGACTCCGGTGGGCCCCAGGGACTTTGGACGACACGTGGGGGATGACCGTGGCRGCCTCGTGTCCCTGAGCTGGGACACGGGCTCGAGCTGGCTGGTGCGGCTGGGGCTGCGGTGGCTGCCGCTGGGCTGAGCTGGCATGTTCCCGGCCGGGGACGGCRGCACTGGAAGGCAGAAATTCTCCCTCGTGCCCCGCTGGCGGGAAGCAGGGCACGGCACTCCCCAGGGATGGGCTTGCGGCGTTATTTTACGGCACCGAAAGGCTGCCGTGCTGGCTGGCTTGTAATAAAATGGCCATTTTCCCAGCTTATGTCGTCTGAATGATGCTTTTTGTTAGCAACGATTGTGATTAAATCATCTCTTTTCTTCTCCAGATGAAGAAAACTTCATTCCAGAAGAGTAACAAGACACGGGTATTTTTTTCCTCTGATGGCTACTAAAGTGGGAATAAAAGCTGTTCAAAGCTTTGCTATGAGGAAGAAAATGTTATTTAAAAAATGCAGCCGGTTTTGATGGAGGGGACTTGGGGCACGTGTGGGCACACTGAGGCACTGAAGGAAGAGGAGGTCAGTGTGCTAAGAGAAACGTGAAAAAAGGAACGAACGGACTCAAAATGCAGGATGCCGTGAGGRGATGCTGCTGGGCCCCCGGCGGGGTGGAGCATGCACAGCTAGAAAGGGGGATTTGCACCAGAGCGGACATTCTTCTCCTCAAATCCAAGTTTCAGCTTACGAATGCTGTCACTTTGGTGTTCTTTCTTCAAAGCAAACATGCCTTCAATTTTTCCCTTTGTGAGATGCTGCTTTTAGGGATGTAATTGCAGTCAGGTGTTAATGCCGTTGTTATTAGTGTTATCTTTTAGCCGGGAACAAAACCCGGAAAAGTCGGCGAGGGGAGGTTGACGGAAATTCCCACTGCCACTGTGACAGGGTTTTAAATCAAGGCCAGTGGCACTGAGCCAGCAGCTCTGCCAAGAAACTTTAAAGCAAAGGTGGGGGTTTTTATGGGCTCTGGCAGGGGCGATGGCGGGTGAGGAGCCGGGTGCAGCCGCGTGGAGATGGGTGATGGGTGCCCTCGGCACGGCCTGGGCGTCGGATGGGCTCTCCRACTGCCAAAGCTCCCGGATGTGGTGGCTGCGCGGATGGTGGTGTTTATTTTTAAAAAATGCAGAAAGGAAGGGGGAGAAATATTGTGGGGAAGCCCAGGTCCAGGCCACGCRGGGGCCAGAGCAGGCCAGCCCTGCCCCAGTGTGCTCAGCCCGGTGCTCCTGGCCCACCCGAGCTTGGGGCAGGCGATAAGAAAATGCTGCTGGGTGGGACTTCCCAGTGCTTTGGTGTGAATAAATCCCAGCGTGGGATTTCCTTCTCCTGCAGGCATGGCCGTGTCGGCTGGGCCTGACAGCGTGGCCAGAGCTGTGGCTCGCAAAGCCCCCCACTCCTTGCTTTTGAGGTCCCACGGCCGTTGTGGAGCTGCAGTCCTACCCATGGGCAGCTGTCCACACCTGCCTGTGATCCCTCCCAGGTCCAGCTCCTSAGGAGGTGTTGGTGACACTTGTCTTCCCCACTGTGTAGGAAACAAGTGGGATGAATGCCACTCTGCCCGGTCACATGCGGTCGTGGTGGCAGCAGGCAGATCCCCCATCGCCACAGAGCCCCATTTGGTTCCCATCGTGGGTATGTGCAGAAGCGTGTCAGCCCTTGTTTCACCCAGACATGGATGAGGCTTCTGTTGTGCTGGGCGTAAAGCTGGAATGGCTACTGCAGGGCTTCACTGGGTCCTGGAGATCCTACATGGACCTTACCTGGCCCTACAGCTTCTGTTGACCAGGCCAATGCAAACTCTTGGGGCAGAGCCCCATCGGATACGAGGTGGGCATGGGTGGACAGCAGCTGTCATTTAGGGACTCACCTGTGTGTTGTGGGGCTTGCTGGATGGGAGACCCCATGCCCAGGAAAGGAGCTGCCAGGGACTACATGGATTAGATGGAGCCCATTATCGCCCCCGGACGTGAGGAGGATGCCAGTGGGGGCTCCTTCAATGGGACCCAGGTGTTGGGGGGGACGAGGTGGAGCGTGGCAGAGATCGTGCCACGTGTGTGACATTTTTGGTAGGGATGAGTGGTTTGGGAAGTCCCAATCTGACCCTGCTTGACCCCCTAATGGGCAGATTTTGCCATGGCCCCCTTCTCCCAGAAACCTTGTGTGTGTGTCCCAGCTTGCCACCATCCACTCCCAGGTGGTAATGCTGGATCAGCTGTCTCTCCTGCCTGCTGTGCCTGGAGAGGTGATGTGGTTAGCCCAGGAAAGGCTGGCCTAGGAGTATGGAGGTTGCCATGGGACAGTGGAGAGGTTGGTGGCACTGGCACCCGCTGTGCCGGTCACTCTGGGAAGGACAGGGTGGCAATAGGAGGAAGCAGCGGGGATTTACCCTGTCTGAGTGCCCTTGGCTCTGTTGGAGTGGCTCCAAGCATGGACACAGGGGTGCTGGCTTGGTTTGACTTACGCCATCCATGTGCCCGTGATTTRTTTGCTCACGTGCAGCACAGACGTCAGACCCTGTGTGTGCTGTGCGTGGGCAGAGGGTCTCAGTTACAGACCCTGTAACCCAGCCCTGGGCAGAGGTGACACCTTGGGTTTGTCCCCGATGTCCTGGTTAAGAGGAAGGGCTCCTTGCTCACAGACTCCCAGGTGCCACACTGAGCTTTGGCAGGGAAGAATTTGGGCAGCAAAGACCACTGCTGCTTTTCAGATCCGTTTCTTCGTTAATTTGATGCCATGTGGCCAACAGGGGCTTACAAACTGCAGACGGGGAAGGAGGGACATCAGCACGGTTGCATGGCAATCACAGCTTCCCCAAATGTGGCCAACCCCTATTAGCAATAGTATAGAAGTGACAAACAGCCCTGTGCCCTCTGTGTGGCTCCAGGCTGGGTCTGGGCTGTGTCAGGGCTTCAGATACACCTCTCCCTCGATCTTGTAGGGCAAGTTTCTCCAGCCAAAGATGGGGGCTTCCATGGGTGAGTTGTACATGGCTGATATCACTTCTCTGGTTGAGAGCCCCAAATCCCACATGTACACATCTGAGATCTCCCCTACGAAGGACTGCCTGATGTCAAACCCACCCTCGTAGGAGTCGTGCCCCTGCCCCAGCACGATCACTGCCTCGTGGCTCACGGTGTAGCCTTTCTGCACCCCCTTGCGGGGCCAGGGCTTCCCGTTGAACCAAAATCCCACGATGCCCGTGGTGGACTCCCAGCTGGCGCAGACATGCTCGCTTCCCATTGGGGCCCCTTTGGGGACGCGGAAGGACACAAACTTGCCCCCCACGTACAGCCGGTACTCCTCAGGCCTGAGTTTGATGAGGACGATGTCATTGTCCTGGGCCTTGGTGGCATAGGAGAAGAGGCTGTAGGGCCGAGTGAGGTCCGTGTAGGACCTCAGGCACACGGTGAAGTTCTGCAGCGGTTGCTCCGGTGTTGCCTTAACCAGCACGTAGGAGTCATTGGTCTCTTGAGGAAACACGAACACTTTGTTGAAGAGGTCTGGGAGAGATGGGAAAGGGGTGGCTGCTCCTGCCATGGCAAAGGCATCTGGTTGCCTCCCAGCCCCTCCGAACCGGGGCACATCTCCCAGGCTAATTTCCCAGGGGGAAGCAGGAGACCAGCCGAAGCAATGAGCCAGCAAGGAGGCCACCACCGGACCCGGGGCTGGGTGCGACAGCGAGGTACCTGCCCTACAGACTTTCCTGAGTGGGCCACCGGGGCTGGTCACATGTGGGCAGTGACGTGGGCCATGTGTGATGGTGACACAGGCACACAGGCCACACGGTGCTGGGGCCAAGCTGGGGAAAGGAGGGGAAGAGCCTCATCCTCCAGCTGCCCCCGTGATCGGGGTCACCCTGTCCCTACCGTTTATCCACAGGTCGTAGGTGGCCACAACGCTGCCCTTGGAGCCGGTGGCTGTGCAGATGTAGGTGCCGCAGTGGGTCTTGTTGAAGGAGGGGATGAGGAGGATGTTGTCCGGGCCTTTCTGCAGGGGCACCTTGCTTCCTTGCTTCTCCCACAGGAACTGCTGGGGACTGAGCCAGGCAGGGGGTCACCCAGGGGTGGGGGCACCCTGGGGGTGGCTGTGCCGTGGGGTGTGGGGACATGAAGCCAGCACAGCACTCCTGCAAGCCCCCTCAGCCCTGACCCGGCCCCTTCCCCTCCCGCTGCCCATGAGGATGCTGGAGGATGCCTTGTGCCGGGCCTCGTGCCAGCACCGTGCCGGAGGGACAGGAGGAGTGGGGAGAGCCTTACCTGGGGTCCCCAGAGACCTCGCAGGACAACATCAGCTGATGGTACTTGGTGGGCGCCGGCGGGTGAGCCTGGATCCTGGCAGTCACTTTTTCTGCAGCACCGTGAGGGAAGGTCTAGGCTGGGTGGGGTGGGGTCTCCCTGGGCTGCTGCCCCCACCCATGGATCCCAACTGCACCAGGGTTTGCTCAGTGCCACTGCCTGTGCTTGCTGGTCCCCAATGGGCATGGCTCCAGCAGCCAGCCCGGCCTCCCTGCCACAGATCCTGCTGTGCCCCAGTGTCACCCCTCGCAGTGCCCAGCATTGTGTCCACACTCTGCCCCACTGTGCCCCTGCTGCAGTGCTCCGTGTGCCCCACTGGGCTCTCACTGCACTGCCACTGCATCTCTTCCTTACATCTCCCRCTGCACCCGTTGCACCCTTCACTGCACCCTCCCAGTGCACCCACTGCACCCCTCACTGCAGCACTCGTTGTGCTCCACTGCTTGCCGCTGCACTGCCACCGCACTCATTGCACTCTGCCGGCGCACTCACTGTGCAAGCTCAGTGTGCCCGTTGCACCCTTCACTGCACCCACTGCACCCCTCACTGCTGTGCTCAGCGTGCTCCACTGCTCCTCCCTGCCCCTTCCCCTTGCACCTCCGACTGCACCCTCTGTGCTCCCCAATACAGTGCTCCGTGTGCTGTGCTGCTCCCCCCTGCTCTGCCACCGCATGTCCCCTTGCACCCTCCTGCATCATTGCACCCATTGCTTCCCTCGCTGAACCCATTGCTTCCCCCTGCACCCCCCACAGCACCTTCCCCACCGAGTTCCCCTGGCGCAGCCCCTCCAGCCCTACCTCGTGGGGCAGAAGGGCCAAAGAGCCCCATGAGAGCAATGAGCCAAAGCCACAACTTCCCCATGGTGTTTGGCTGCAGTGATGTGCCCCACTGCCCCTGGCCACCTGCAYCTCTGTGGGTGAGGGTGAAATGAAGGGCCACAGCGCTGTGCACTTCCCAGGCTGAGCTGCGTTGCGGGCAGCGAGGGCGTGCCTTGATGGCAGCATTGCTACGCAACGGTGTGACGTTCATTGGCAACCTTTGCATCCAAGCGCACGGGGGAACTGACTGCCATGTGAAGTCCACAGGGCTTTTGGGAAATTTGGAGATGGTCCCAAGACCAGACCATTTGCTTGGCAGTCTCCGGACCCAGCAGGCTGGCAGGGAGCCCTGGGACAGCAGGACCATGTGTTGGAGAGAGGGCAGAGGATGTGGATGTGCTTGAGGACAAGCAGTGGGGGTCCTCTGGAAAGGCTGTGCACCGTCATGGCAGGGCTTGGCGGACCTCGGACAGGCTGTAGGGCATCTCCCCTTCAGCCAAGGAACAGTTGCAAAAACCTCCGGTTGGGTTGCACTGGCACGCTGAGCCCACAGGCACCCAGCCCTGGTGCGCTGACTGTGGGAAACTCTGTGGTTGCAACAATTCAGCTAATTTGTCAGAATGACAGGATGAGGGGAGGGTTGAGAGCAGCATCTTGTCATCTCCCGGCTGCGCAGGGCCAGTCTGGACAGCCTGCTGGAAGGAGTGGGGCTGCTGGGCTGCCAGGTGAGCAGCTTTGCCCTACTGGCATGGTCCCTGCGGACTCTGGCATTTCGTGGATGTCCGAAGGTCCTGTGGTGGGACAGCAAGGCAGATCCCATGTTCAACCAAACTGATGCACAACATCAGGAGCGGTAGCAGGACAGACCCACAGCTGGGACATGGGGAGGCTTTGCCCAACCCTGGCTGAGGGCTTGGAGACAGAGAGGGACACTGGCTAAGGAAAACTGAGCAGTAAAAGCAACTGGAGGGACACCCCAGGAGCATCTGTCCTTGTGTCCTCTCCTGGGGATGCTCAGGGACCTCAAGAGACAGGACAGGGCTGCAGGGCCCTGAAGCAGAGTGTCAGCCAGGRCACAGATATGACTGGTGAAAGGAGTGACCCATGGGAGTGGTTGGCCTTGGAAGTCCCTGAGCTGAAGGGAAGCTGCAGAAATAGCAGCAGGAGGTGCGGTCCCCTGGCAYGGAGGGAGCAGGAAGTGTGATGTGTGGGAGAGCAGCAGGGTGGGGGAGAGGTGGGTTTGCAAATGAAGTGGGCAGACGTACCAGGGTCCCCCTGCTCTTTCCAGGGACAGATGAGATGGAGCAGACTGCAGGGGTGAGTTGTGCCCTTGCAGACAGATGAGACTCCCACCCAGTCCTGCTCAGCCCTGACGCTGGCTCCTGCCAAGACCCCAAGGCAGGGGAAAGGATGGTATTTCATCTGCAAGGGGAATCGCAGGGAATAGATGAGTTTTCTCATTTTTTCTCAGGGAATAGAGGAGTTTGGACAAGCTGCTCTAGAAATGCATTTCCTGGGGATGCCCAGGCATCTTGTGTGGACAGCTGTCAGTGCAAAGACATCCCAGCTCCTCACAGCAGGGAGTTCCCTGGGTCGCTGTCTGGTGGTAAAGAAACACTGGCTTCTGTTTATTTTGAACCTGGCTCCTCTGAGGTCAGTTATGGTCCCCTGTTCTGGGGTGGGAAGAGAGAGGGAATGGTGGACTTTGCGTTTTGGAGCCCTCTGTGACATTCCCCTTGGATGTTTCCCAGCCTGAAGGGTCCCAGCCTGCTTGGTCTCTCCACATGCAGACACTATCCCCAGCTTTGATCTCCTCCTCTGAGCCCTTCCAGCCTTCTCATCTCCTCTCTGAGATGAGGGCACCAGAACAGGGCCGGGTACCACAGCCCGGAGGCACCAAGGACTTGCACCTTGCAAGGACTGAGACCAGCCACGTCCCTGGCTGGTCTCAGCTATTCCTGATATCTCCCAACATTTCATGTGTGTTTAGGCAGCTCCTGAGTGCTAAGCGAAGACTTGCATAGCCTGTTCATCCTCTCCAGGGCTGTATTCCTGACTGATGGCCATCGGCTCAGAGACCCCATTTATCCACTAATTCTAGCCTCCATTACAGTYCCCCCTGCGCCCAAGGGACACACACCAGGCTTAAAAGCCTGCATTTACCCGGAGCCCCTGGGAGCTATTTAAAGCTTTTTCTTCATATTTGCCCCCCTCCAGTGTCCAGGCACTGTGGATGTTGTAAGCAAGAGGCTACACACCGCAGTTTGGCTGTTGCATCCTCAGGTTGCCTTACAGCTCCCGGGAGATACAATCTGGTCCTGGTGATTTATTCATGCTCATCTGGTTGGTTTAGCCCATTCCCTCTTGTACAGATCCCCCAATTTCAACTCAGGCTGAGCACCCTCAGCCTTGGGCAGGATTCAGGGTGGGAATCTCCCCAGCCTTGTCCCTGGCTGACCTCCACGCAAATCATTCATTAGCAGCTCTGCATCTGCCTTTTCTTCTCTCGCTGCTCCTTTCACCCTGACCACAGTCTCCCTGGCAGCGTTCTTGTTCCTCATGTGTTTGAAGAAGGGTTTAATGTCAGTGTTGGTTTCCTTTGCTGAAGCGGAGCAGAAAAATGACTCTTTGCAGGGCTGCAATATTCATTTGAACACGCGGAAGCCATCCTAGGGCCAATGGGGCATCCTGAGGGACCTGGAGCCAGAGCCAGCTCAGGGCTGGTTTTGGGAAGGGAAAAGGTCTCCAAGGCTCTGGGGAAGAGGTGACGGGTGCTGGGGCTCAGTGAATCCAGGCGGGTCAAGGCAGGCTGAGGTCATGCCTTGCTGAGTGACGAGGGAATCTGCCAGGCTGTGAAATGTCCYGTGCTCTCTTGGCTTGAGGTGGTGCATTTGCAACCCTCCCCAGCTCTGTCTGAGCCTTGTTGCATAGGATCCTGCTGAGCTGGGTGCTCTTGGCTCCCTTCCCACCAGGAGCTATTGCTCTCTGGGATGTTGCACAGCCTTTCTCTTCCCCATGCCAGTGTGTGCAAGGACACCACGCTGAGGCATGTGGATGACACGTTCATCTGGAGGTATAGGCAGTTTGTAGAGGCAAAGTGGGTGATGGGACAGATCAGACAGGGAGGGGATRTTGGGGGCAGAAGCTGTTCCAGCCCCGGATCCGGGCTGTTCTTACAGCACCAGGGCCTCCCGCAGCCTGGGTTTCACCACCACGTCACCCTTCATTTCATAGCTCAAGCTCTTCCACGCCAGGATGGCGGGCGGCAGGCGCAGAGACTGGTAGGCAGCTCTCATCTTGTCTGGTGAGAGCCCCCCGTCCCACAGGTACACGTCTGCCAGCTCGCCCGTGAATGAGTTGTACAGGTCAAAGCCGCCCCCATAGGCGTCCTGCTCCTGCCCCAGCAGGATCACAGCCTCGGCGCTCACCGTATAGCCCTTCTGCAGCCCCTTGCGGGGCCAGGGCTTCCCATTGAACCAAAACTCGGTGAGGCCGGTGGCCGACTCCCAGCTGGCGCAGACGTGCTCCCAGTCCCAACGGCCCTCGGGGACGCGGAAGGTGACAAACTTGCCCCCCACGTACAGCCGGTACTCGCCGGGCTTGGGCTTGAAGAGGAGGATTTCGTTGTCCTGGGCCTTGGTGGCGTAGGAGAAGAGGCTGTAGGGCCGGGTGAGGTCCGTGTAGGACCTCAGGCACACGGTGAAGTTCTGCAGCGGCTGCTCTGCCTGCGCCCTCAGGAGCACGTAGGCATCGCTAGGGTCATTCCGGAAGACAAACACCTTTCGGTACAGGTCTAGGAGACGAGACATGGGACACGGCAGGAGCTGGGGCCCAGGTGGCACCCAGCCAGGTGGTCATGCAGCCCCCTTTTTACCCTCTCCCAGCTTTCCTGCGCCCTCGCATTTCCCCTGGGTGACTTTGGATCCCCAGTGCCCACTCTGCTGACCTCGGTCTTGCCCCGATTCGCTCCCCAGGGGCACACATCCCCCAGCCCCACTGACCGCTGCTTACCGGGCCCTTGCATAAACTGAGGGCTCCAAGAGGTCCTGCCAGGTACCACCAGGACCTGGCCAAGAGGGATTTTGTAGGGGGCTAAGCATGCTTTGGTGTGGCCAGGCCTTCAGGTGTGGCAAGCATTATAGGGTCCACCACAATGCCGTCTYGCCCTGGATGTGCAATCTGGGCAAAGTCTAGCTCAAACAGAGCAGAGTCATTGTTCTGAAGTGCCACATACCAAACTGAGGGTGCCCTGGGGCTGTGATCGGGATCTGGGTACCTTTGGGTGAGAGCATCCTTTCTGGGCCCTGGCATGCCTCCACGGTGCCCTGTACCCCAGGGAGATGTCCTCACCCCGGAGCCTGTGACCCAGTGGTGCCTCCAGCCCATGTATGGGTCCAAAGCTCCCATCTGCCAAAACCACCCTGACTGCAGACACAGTCTGGTGCAATGACTGCAGGATGGGGCTTGGGAGTCCTGGAAGCATCTGGCCTGGGACAGGGAGGATGCTCCTCTGATTTCTAGCTGTGTTGTGGTCCCTATCCCCGCTATCTGCCCACACGTAGGCTCCAGTTCCCCAGAACAGCCCCTACCTTCCTGGGCCATGATCCCTGAGAGGCCAACAAGGACGGTGAGCCAGAACTGCAGCTTCCTCATGGTCCTCGGTGCAGGGAACCCTGGATGGTGGCTGGGGACAGCAGCAGCAGTTAGTGCGGGGCTGACGCCTGCCTGGTTTATCTGCTGGATGGGTGGGAGGGAAGATGCCTCCCTCCAATCCTGTCCCTAGCAGCCTGGCACGGCCTAGGAGAGCGATTTCACGCTGTCATGTGGTCATGCTGCGAAGCTCGTGAAAGACGCTTTCTCCCTCATCTGCACGAGGCTCCCCCTTGGAGCTGTGCCCTGGGTTTGTGCCCAGCCGACCGGCTTGCTCCGGCAGCCAAGGACACCCTGAGAGTGAGATTTTTTTACCTCCTCTCACCCCATCCCTTGGCAAACCCCCTAGGAAGAGCATCCTGGTTTGAGCCTGGCTGGTTTGAAATGCTCTCAGGGAAGGAAGATGAAGCTGCGCTCCTCCCCAGCAACCTCATTCACCAAGGCAGGAGCYTGGAGAGGTCCTGCCTTCTGGCTCCCAGAAACATCTGCAGGCTCTCTTGGTGCTCAGTCGCCCCAGAGTTGGGCCTTGTGAGACAGCTGCAGCACCGGGCAGCCTTACTGGGAGGGCTGGAGACCTCAGGGGAGGAACCGTGCCTGGCCACACCATCAAATGGAGGATGCCTCCATGCAGGCCACGGGGGATGTTGGCGGGGCTGGTGTCTCTCAGTCCTGCCCCTGCTGTGGGGCTGGTGGCCGAAGCCCCTCTCCTCGCCAGGAAGGCATAGCATAAGATCAGCTCTTCCCAGCCTGAGAGCCCATGACAAGGCCATTGGGACAGAGCCAGAAAACAAAGCTCTGGGCACCAGGTGGCAGAAGAAACCACAGCAAACCTGGTGCACCAAGCAATGGAGGGTCCTGGAACCCTCCGTGAATCCTCCTGCGAGGGCAGACAGGGCTGAATGCAGCCAGGAAGYGCAGTCCAGGTCCCACTGGGCAATCTGCTGCCCATAGGAGTTGCAAACCAGTTGGAAAGGGGGAGGATTTCCATCTGGGCTGTGAATGGGAATGGCCAGAGGGACACACAGCAGTCCAGACAAATCCCTTACGACCCTTGGGACTTTCCTACCTGGAGAGATCCTGAGGGGCTGCACAAGGCAACAGGGCTTTAAGGAGTCCATAAGCCTGTGGGGCTGCAGGCATTTTAGGAACTAGGGTGGCTGTGGGGGCCAAACTGGGCTCATTAATAAAGATGCCAGGCTAGATACTGAGCAGGGTGGTCCAGAGGGACCTCATGGTGCAAACTAAGCCTGAGTACGGTGCACCACTGCCAGGCTAATCCCCAGATTAAGAATGCAGAGAATCAAATCACTTCGGGGGAGATAAATGTGATAGCGCCAAATTTAATTACAACCCTGCAGGCAGCTGGAGGGGGCCATTCAYGGCATTGCTGAGCATCACCGGTGGTGAAGCATGGCCACTGTGGGCATGTGCTGGAAGGACGGGGTGGCAGGGCAGAACTGGGCTGCTTTTGGCCATGGGTGGCAATCTCTGGGGAAGATGCGAGTGATTTCTCCATCCCTTCACTTAACAGCTTGGCTCAGCTGGGAGCAAGGGATGAACCATGAACTCACAGGGCTCGCGTCAGCTGGAGCAGCTCCCTGTGTTTCTTCTGAAGGGCTGAAAATGGAGTGGGTGAGTGCCYGGCCAAACTCCCCGCATGCCACCATGGCCACCACTGGGCCATGGACCCAGTAGGTGGCAAGACCTTGCTGTCCTGGCCATGGGCCTGCGCCTCCCTATCTCCTTCTTTCCCCATCCAGAATCGCTCCCAGCTCTCCTTCCACATTGATTTTGTAGCCTGTGCATCTTGTGACTGCGCGCGGAGCCGTCCCTAATCGGAATGGATGAGGGCTGGTTAACTGCCTCCAGTGCCGGATATAAATCACCCTGTTTCCCACTAATAGACTGGAGAGCTTCTCTGCCATTATTAACTTTTCTCACTAATTTGGAAGCACGAGGAGCGTATGCCTCCCGTTTCCCGTCAGCTGGTCCTGTGGGAGCCCTAATCGCGGCGTGACCGGAGGTGATGGATCTCATCATAAGAACCAGCGCTTGGCAGGGCATGGCTGGGCCAAACATCCTCAGGAAACGCTGCCCCTGGCCCGCGCCACCAGGTCAGCATGACCTTGTCCTGTGCTGTCCTCTGGGACCTCCCTGCACCCAGGGATGGAGGGGAGGGATCCAGGCTGCTCCAGGGGGATGGTGGTGAGCCGGTGGCACAGGCGACTCTGAGCAGACCATGCAYCCCTGTGCACACCGTGAGGGCAGGTCTTGGGTGCATTACTGGAAGGCTGTCTCCTTGGGACACTGTGGCATCCCCTTCCTGGCATCTGCAGGGTCCTCCTGGTTTGTGCTGAAGCTTGCAAGGTGCACAGTGCTTGGTTGCCTTCCCAATGGGTTTATAGCTCTTTCCTCGCCAGTCTGCAACATCCCTGCTGCAGTTTTAAACTCTTCAATGGGTCTGATCCTCCCTTCCCAGGGAGAAAAACAACCCCCAGCAGCAGTGAGGATGGACTGCAAGCTGCAGAGCCACAGGATGCTCCAGAGACAGCAGTGCGGTATAAGGACAGGAACTGACTGCATGTTTTTTGGGGGGACCAGCTTTGGGCTGTGCATATTAGAGAGGCAGAGGTGGGGGGAACATGCCTGCTGGTGTTCCAGGGGGGCCATGAGATTTTGGGCTCTCTCCTCTTGGGCCTTCACTTTGCGACAGTCCCATCCTTTTGTGGGATGCATGTATTGGACTGCCAGCACCCTCCCTACGGAGTCATCTGCCTGGGATGGCATGGGCCCATTTTGCTCCCTCGCAGATGAGCGGGCACCCAAGGGAGTGTGTTTGCAACTCACCCCTGCAGCTCGTCGCTGAAGACCCTCAAGCAGTGTGTCCTGGTGGCACAGCCAGCCTGAAGAGTGGCCCTGGCTGGGCCTGTGCATTCCTCTGTTCTGGGAGGATGTGCCTGCTGCTGGTTTGGTGGGAGCATTTTGGAGCCGTTTGCTATTTCATGGGTGACAGAGCAGTTGACAAATTATTAAAAGCAGAGCTGTGCTTGCAGTCCGTCCGAGTCCGCATGTTCCGTGCACTTTTCAGCACCTGTCATTAAATGCAGGCTGACCCCAGGAGAACAGGGCCTGACAAACATATGTATTGTATATAATCCCCGCCGGTTGATCTCTGACATGACGTTTATCTCTGCTCGCCAGGAGAGAGTGAATAATCCCCCTTCACTTCACTCATGGAGATAAACGCTGGTGCGGGGATCAGCAGTTGCTGCTGCCCTTTCCGCCTGCTGAGATCTCCCGGCGGCGTGGCTAAGCCGGCCGAGGCAGCACGCTGGGGAAGCCCATGCCGGCCCCGGAGCCGCAGGGCTCTGGGCTGACCCTGGGTCAGCTTGGCCCTTTTGCCAGCCCCACCAGCTCTCCTCCGCCCTGAGGTCCGTGAAGACACCCCCAAACTGGGGAAACTGAGGCACGGCTCACCCTGCAGCCTTGCAACCCCACGTCCCCACCATGGCCATTAGGCTGCACTGCCTTCTCCTATCCAGAACCAAGACTTTGCCCTGGACTCGGGATGCAGCACCAGCACGGGAGCACTGATTTTTTTTTTTGGAGGGCAAAGAGGGGCAGGCAGGGATCGGCATAGGGCAAGGGCAGGATGTCCTCTCCGCATGGAAAAGGGTAATGTGAGCAGTGGGGCTTTGAGCTGCCTGCCAGAGAGCTGGGGGGGTGCCAGAGTGGAGCTGAGCAGATCAGTGCGTCCAGCCCCAAACGTCCGGGCTGAGGGTGCTGAGAGCCCAGGGGTGGGGGGGGGTGGGCAGAGAGGTCCATGGGGACCTGGCAGATGCCAAGCCTGGTGCCCGTGATGGGCTCTGATGGCCAGGCTGATGCTTTCTCGTGGCACTGCTGACGTGGACAGGATGGGAGAGCAGCCAGCTCCGAGCTACCCCATGACAGCCAAAGGGCCTGGAGCAGCCCCGTGCTTCCACTGGCTTCATTAACTGCAGCCAGCAACAAAGAGCTAAAGAGGAAGTCATGTTTCTGGGCGGATTTCACCCGGCTTCCTCAATTATGGCTGCAATTCAGAAGAAATCAGCAGATCAGTGAGGTCAAGCCGTGAATCCCTGCAGTGCGGGGCCGAGCCAGCCCAGCGTGACAAGGAGCCCCTCTGTCCCAGGACGGGGCTGGTAGGAACTCACATCCTGGCATCCTTGGGGCTGGTGACCTGCTGGTTGATAAAGAGCAGAGGTGGGATGGGGAGGCGGTATCTCACCTGGCCTCCGTTGGGCTGACAGCTATAGTCCGCTCCTGCTCTTTGCAGCATGGATCAAACTGGTGCCCTTTCCCAGCCCAGCTCATCTGAGAGGCAGCTGGGTTCAGGGATACATCTGCAGAAAGAGGATCTGCTTGGGGGGGGTGGCTGAGAAAAAGAGCGACCAAACTTCCTCCCGGCGATAAGAGATCCTCTGCCCATGGAGATAAGGATGCTAGAAGCGAGGACAAAGCACCGCGTTCTACAGCCATGCGAGTGCTTAAATCAGAGCAAATTCCAGTGGTGCCGAGCTGTCGTATTTGTGATTGCATCACTAGAGCAGAGGCTTCTTTCTCAGCACGGGGAGGATTTGTGCTGTCTCTCTGCAGAGCTGCAAGGCTGTGGCCGTGATTTCTGCCATCCGCTCAGGCCAGAATTACTGTGCTTGTCCCACTGATCTTCTTATTGACGTTTTGAAGGATCATTTTGGCTTCTGAGGTCCTTAAAATCCAAGTGGAGCTGCCAGGAGGAATGATGAGTGCTTGCTACATTCAAAACACTGTCAAGAGCACGACAAAAATGCAGGGTTGTTTCCTGGCACGGGTTCTGGGGACACGCACCCTGCAGGGAAGGCAGGGAGGTGAGCACCAGGATTTATACAGCTCAGGAAAGACCTGGGCTCATCCATCTCCTGCGGAGCTCGGAGAACTTGGATTTCTCCTGTATGTTATCGGTAAAGTCCTTCAAGGCAGGATGTCTTAAACTTAATTTTACATGTCTGCGGTTCCCACCACCATCACTCTCCACAGTCAAAGAAGAGACACAAGCACTTTCAGGGGCTGCGATGGATCCAGCTGGGGCTGGTGGATGCAGCTGGCTGCATTTCCAAGGCTGGTGATGAAGGCAAGCTCCGATGCCTGCGTTAGGTCAGAGATTCCCATCCTGTGAATCGGGAGCACCCAAGATCTGCCCTTCCTTGCAGCTTTTGTAGCTTTCCTGATTGCTCCATGTCTGCAGCTGAGAGCTCTGCTCTGCGTGAGTGGGGGGGTTAAGCAGGGTGGTGGAGACAGATCACAACTCCTAACACAAATGCAGGCTCATTCCTGCCCTGGCCTCCACATGTGGTAAAAACCCGCAGAAGAAGCAAAACCATGCATGGGAGACGACTGCCCTCCCCTGGGTGCTGGGGGTGAGCATTGCCCTCCCCTGGGTGCTGGTGGTGAGCATTGCCCTCCC
>NW_020450752.1:200741-205013 GCF_003343035.1 Apteryx rowi
CTGGGTGCTGGGGGTGAGCACTGCCCTCCCTGGGTGCTGGGGGTGAGCACTGCCCTCCCTGGGTGCTGGGGGTGAGCACTGCCCTCCCTGGGTGCCAGGACGGTTTCCCCATGGCTGGTTCCTTTTTGGAGCAATAAGGCTTCCCACTTCGTCCCCGGATTTCTTTGCCTCCTTTCCGCTTCGCGGTGGCTGCTGTGCCTGGCGAAGCCACAACATTTTGCTCTCCGCTCCGCAGGGCTCAGTTCTCGCAGCGGGACAGCGAACGGTGCCCTGTACCCCTCTCGCTGCCCTTTTCACGCCCAATTAATCTGCTGCGTCCGAGGTGAAAGCCTTTTCCCCTTTCGGTTGCAACGAGCGGCTGCTGGCCGGGAGGGATTCCCCAGCGCCCAGCAGGCAGGAAAACGCAGCCAAGAGGAGCTGCCTGAGCACTGCCCACTCATTACCCGAGTGGGCAGGAGATGCCATGGGGTCAGGAGCCTTGGTGCTGCCATGCAAGGGCAGAGCTCGACCTTCACCTGGCCGCCTGCGCCCACAGCTGTGCTCCTGGGAGGTGGCAGAGAGGAGGCGTCGCACAGCGAAGACGGGACACGGGCGACGCGTGTGCTGCTCTGTGTTGCGCGCCACACGCTGTGCGCCTCGCGCTCTGCGCTGTGCACCAAGTGAGTGCACCTTGCGGTGCGCACCCTGCACTGTCACCCGCCGCGCACGCTGCACCGTGTGCCCCTCGCTGTGCAACTCGCACCGTGCTCCTTGCGCTGGGCCATGCGCTGCGTCCTGCGTTGTGCGCCATGCACCACGTCGCACCTTGTGCAGCAGGCACCGTGCACCCTGCGCTGTGCCCTTTGCGCTGAGCACCAYGGACTGTGCACCCCATTACCGGGTGTCATGCTGTGTGCCACACATTTGGCACCCTGTGCTGTGTACCCCACACGGTGCACCTTGCTTTCAGCACCCTGCACTGTGCAGCCTGCCCCGGGTGCCGTGCACTGAGGAACTCAAACTGGGTTCCTTGCACTGTGCTATGCACGGTGCAGCCTCTGTTGCGCACTCTACACTGTGTCCCTTGCAMTGAGCACCCTGCGCTGTGCATCCGTTACCATATGTCATGCGTCGTGTGCCATTTGGCACCCTGCACTGCGCACCCTGCACGGTGCACCTTGCATTGAGCACCTTGCACCGCGCACCCTGCACTSTGCAACTCCCCGTGCTCCTTGCGGTGCAGCCTGCGCTGCGCGCCCTGCAGTGCGCATCCCGCGCGGCGCGCCCTGCTCTGTGCCCCTTGCACTGAGCACCCCGCACTGTGCACCAGCACTGCGAGCCATGCGTTATGYGCTGTGCGCCGTGCCCCCTGTGCTGCGTGTCTCCCTGCGCGCTGCAGGCTGCGTGCTGGGGCTGCAGCCCCCAAGCGGCTGGGAGAGGAGGATCACACAGGTGTGCAGGGTGGCTGCCCCTTCCCTCCTTCCCCGGCCCTTGGCTCTCGTCTGCCTCCGCACATGACGCCCTTATTGCTTGCTGACCCACTCCTTCCCCAGCCTTTACCCGAGTGACAGCCTCTGCCTTGGTCTGGGRAACATGCATTGAGCTGGGCAGTTCTTTGCTCTCTGTGTGCTTCAGTGCTAAGCAAGGCTACAGGCAGAGGTGGCCCCTTTCGGGGCTTTTCCGAATAAGCCAGCCAGAAGCCACACGAGTGCCCGAAGTGGGGACGCTTTATTGTCCATTTTGCAGAAGAACTGGGCGCCTGAGGTGGGAGGTGGGCTTTGCYGGTCCTGCCCCGCCGCACGGGTGCCTTGGATCAGCTGAGCGCTGCTGGATGGTGCAAAGGGGCCGGCGGCGCTTGGCTGCCACATTTCGGAGGCTGTGGGGGACCGGAGCAGTGACCTTGCCACGTGCCTGAAGGCCAGGAGAAGGGACGAGGCTTGGGCAGAGCCTGGTGCCTGGGCGCAGGGCAGGGAGGGCAGCGGACCACGTTGGAGGGACCCTGTGGAGGGGAGAGCTGGGCACCCTTGGTGCCCTGCGGACGGGTGCCGGTTTCCTCACCCTGGGGTGCTGCACCGGCYGCTCAGCCTCTGCTGCCGGGCCCCGTCCAGTGGCGACGGAGCCCCACGGCGAGGAGCAGCAGCGGCCCCAGGCAGCAGTGCAGGACGCCCAGGGCTTCGCAGAGCCCCAGCACGAAGTCGAACTGCTCGAAGGTGCCGCAGGTGAGCTGCAGCAGCTGGGCGTGCAGCAAGAAGTCCACGGYGAGCCCCGCGCCGTAGGGTGCCCAGAGGCCGAAGAAGAGCCACGGCACGCAGCTCGCCGGCTCCCAGCCCTTCCCGAGCCGCGGCACGGCCAGCGTGCCCACCGCCAGGGCCGCCGGCAGCAGCAGGAAGAGGCAGAGGCAGAGGGTGAGGTGGGCCAGGTACGCCGGGGAGAGGATCTCCACGTTCCTGAGGACGCAGGCCACCTCCGGCGCCGGCGCCGTGCCGCTGGTGAAGGCGGCCGGCGTCGCCAGCAGCAGGGCTCCTGCCCACACCGCCACGGCCAGCCACCGTCTCGGGGGGGCCCAGCGGCTCCACGCGGTGCTGCACAAGCCTCTGGCCACCAGCAGCCCCTGGGCAAAGAGGCTCCAGTGCCACAGCGTGTGGGCGAGCTTGCACAGCCCCGGCCCCAGGCGCCAGCCGTGCTGGGTGCCCGTGGCGAAGAAGGGCAGCAGCAGGGCGAAGAGGCCGGTGCCGACCGTCAGCTGGGCCACCAAGGCTTTGCTGTGGGGCCGGCCCCACGCGTGGGGGCACTTGGCCAAGGCCACCAGCAGCGCCCCATTGACGAGGGCTGCCAAGGCGCAGGCTACGGCCAGGAAGACGGGGGCAGTGCGCTGGAAGACGGGGCAGTAATGGTTGTGGCAGGGCTCGACGTCGGCGTAGTCCAGGCTGCTGARGTAGTCCTCGCTGTAGGAGAGGTTTTCCATGATGTCCATGAGATCCAGGGAGGTCTTGTTCCCCAGGACGCTGGGGCTCTGCAAAGGAGACGAGCAGGCGTCGCGCTCGGGTGCCCTTGCTCAGCCCGGCGGATGCACCGAAGGCAGGTGCCCGTCCCTGAGCGCGGCCCCAGGGGCTCCCCTGAAGCGTCCCCTCCGTCTCCATCGACAGTTTTGGGGCTCCCTTCTCCTCTCGTGTCCTGGGGCTGTGTCCCTACCGCGCTGCTGCTGAGGGCGTTCGCGACACCTTGGAGCCCGGCTGGTGCCGCTGCCAGCGCCTCGCTGCCGCCTGCAATGGGTCCTGCCACGGTGCCGCCGAGCTTGCACCGTTTCCGTGCGGAATCCAGGCTCTCCARTATCGGGAGCTGAGCCCAGCACGGCCGGGACAGGGCAAAGCCGGGTCTCTGCTCCAGTGCAACACGCAGCACGGAGCAAAGGAGCCGCRGGGGTCCCCGGTGCAGCCGCCGTGGCTAACCGCGCTGTCAAACGCTCTTTTTGCAACGCTGCCTTGCGGCCAGGCTGCAGCCAGCGAACGGGGATTTATTTACAGCCGTTGGGCTGTTTGCAGCCAGTTGATTATCAGGGAGAGACATGCGGCTTGGGAGAGGGAGCGTGGGGCCGGGCTGGAGCTGATACCTCACCCCGGGCCAGAGCCCGCAGGAGGGAGCAGAGCCCCGACTCCTCCTCGGGCGTAAAAGCCACAAGTTTCTTACGACTTCAGAGGGGCAAACTGAGACAGACCCTTTGCAGGGCTTTGCAGGGCACCGGTTTTCCCAGGGGTTTTGTGTGTTTCGGGGAGGGCAATGGCCTCTGGGGACATGGGAGCCCGTCCCTGCAGGGAAGATAACTCTTGGCTTGGAAATCCTCGTGCAAACATCACTGCAAAGCTCTGCTGGTGTTAGTATCCGCTCAAGTCTTAATGCYTTTATCTGTAGGAATTGCTGCCTGGCACTGCTGTGTCCTTTAGACTCTTGACAAGCTTTTTGGGGCTGATGTGCGAGGCAACCTGTTTTTTACTGTCCTGCAGCCGACTCCAGGCGCTTCTCAGCGGCTGAGAGCAGCCGGGACTCTGCAAGTTGCTTTGCTGCGAACCGCCGGGTGTGGGGACACGCTTTGCTGGCGTCAGGCCATCGGCAGCCACGTTCTCCCTGCCCGCCGCTGCCCTTCCTGAGAGCTGGCCTCTTCCACACGGGCATAGCACAAGCCCTGCAACGGCTAGGTGCAAACCCCACAGCGGCTGGGTGCAAACCCCCAATGGCTGGGTGCAAACCCCACGGTGGCTGGGTGCAAACCCCACAGCGGCTGGGTGCAAACCCCAC
>NW_020450752.1:205335-250200 GCF_003343035.1 Apteryx rowi
CGGTGGCTGGGTGCAAACCCCACGGTGGCTGGGTGCAAACCCCCAGTGGCTGGGTGCAAACCCCACAGCGGCTGGGTGCAAACCCCACAACGGCTGGGTGCAAACCCCCAGTGGCTGGGTGCAAACCCCAGAGTGGCTGGGTGCAAACCCCACAACGGCTGGGTGCAAACCCCACGGTGGCTGGGTGCAAACCCCACGGTGGCTGGGTGCAAACCCCCAATGGCTGGGTGCAAACCCCAGAGTGGCTGGGTGCAAACCCCACAGCAGCTGGGTGCAAACCCCACGGCGGCTGGGTGCAAACTCCACGGTGGCTGGGTGCAAACCCCCAGTGGCTGGGTGCAAACCCCCAATGGCTGGGTGCAAACCCCACAGCGGCTGGGTGCAAACCCCACAACAGCTGGGTGCAAACCCCCAACAGCTGGGTGCAAACCCCACAGCGGCTGGGTGCAAACCCCACCAAGCCGAACGCAAGGAAGTGTTTCCCAGTGGTGCCAGCTCGGTGCCCCTGTCCTGCTTGCTGCCCTGTGCCCCCCCCCAGTGGGAGGCGGGTGAGGGCTTGGTGCAGGGTGCCCTACGCTGGGGACTTGGTCCTGCAAAGTCCCTGGAGAGTGCTGAAAGGATCTGGGAAGCACTGGGAGAACTGTGAGAGACGGAGGCGACCAGCAGGTATGGAGGGGTGGCTCGGGTACGGGAGAGAGGAGCGGCAGAGAAAGGGGACCCTTAGGTCCCTTGGTGGGGGGGGTGGCAGGAGGGGGGTCAGCACAAGAGCTGAAGGAGGGAGAAGGGAGACGAGGGGACAGGAAAACTAGAAATGGGAACCCATTAGAGGAGGTGGTTTTCTCTAAACCGAAATGCCTCAAGATGCTCCTCTAACGGGACGGTTCTGGGCAGTGCCCACCCCGTGTCCAGGGTCTCGGGCCACATTTCTCTTAGCTGCCCAGAGCACAGGGCAGTGGCGAGAGCCCGGCACGTGCATGCAAGGAGAGCACGCGGCGTTGCTGTGGAGGCTCGCCCACCGCCCCTGCCTCCAGCCCCTCACTTCCCAGCAGGATGGAAAAGAGCAGGGAAAAGGGGGTGCACTCACCACAGGGATGCAGTTGCCCATGATGTCTGTGTGCCAGGATCAGCCCGCGCGCCTTCTGCGTTTCGGCGCTGTGCGCGACGGTGCACGCTCAGCAACACACGCTCCCCAGCGGGTGCTTTGCACCCCGGCGCATGCTCAGCCCCGCGCGCTCTCCGACGGTAGCTTTGCGCCGACGGTGCACGCTCAGCCGCGCGCGCTTGCCGTCGGACGCTGTGCGCGACGGTGCACGCTCTGCACGCGCTTGCTCCCTCTCCGCGGGGCTGCAGCAGGCTCTCTCCGTCTCTCGCTCCGAGGGGAGGTGCATGACTGTGCTAACGAGCTGGCTTTTTAATAACGTGCCTTTTGCCCTGGCAATCCCCCTTTGCCACAGAGTGAAGGAAACGGGTGGGCCAGCATTGCCRGTAAAGCCGAGGAGCCAGCGTGACTGAATTTCTTGGGCAGGAAGCAATCATTTCTTGGCAGAACACCCCAAATTCATTAGGAATTTTATTTACAGGTAGCCACGCAGACGCTCAAATTCC
This sequence comes from Apteryx rowi, assembly GCF_003343035.1. Lineage (NCBI taxonomy): Eukaryota > Metazoa > Chordata > Aves > Apterygiformes > Apterygidae > Apteryx > Apteryx rowi. Next base: position 206,941 of record NW_020450752.1, read on the forward strand.
TGGCCCTGACAGCCACGTGCAGAGGCCTGACGTGCTCATCACCGGGATGTTGGAGGATCCAGTGACAAGCAAGCCCTCCTGCAGGGTGCAGGGACTGCTCTGTCCCCCCGACGTGGCGCTGCTGTAAGGGGGGTGTTGCAAAAGGTGGCCGGAATATTGGGGTTGTGGAGCACGGAGCAGCTTCCCTGGGCTCAGGGCAGGGCTTTGCGGGGAGCACAAGGTTCCGGGCACTGGCAGCCCCGTCGGCGTCAACACCGGGGAGGAAGCAGTGACGGCGGGAGCGGGACAGGCTGGTGCCTCCCTGTGCYGGGAAGGAAACAGCGGAGCAGCTCAGGCATGAGGTGCTTTCCAGCTCYGGGAGCACAAACCGTTGTTCCACTGTGGAAAAACTCAGCGCTTCCTCGGGACACCTCTCCCGGCTCAGCCCCGGAGCAGGATCCTGCGGCCGCCCTGGGGCACCGGACGCAGCCCCAGAGCCGGCTCTGTGCCAGGCTCATCCCTGCAGAGGTGCTGGCCTGGAGCCAGCGGCCGGCTGGGACTTTCCCGAGAAGCCGAGGCCGTGCGTGCCGGCAATGCTCGGCGGATCCCTGTCTGAACGCAGAGGCAGCAAAACTGAATTTTAAACAGCTGCTCAGCTGCAAATCAGAGYCTCTGACAGCCCCGCTGCTGCTGCGAATGTGGTGTTAAAGTACGGCTGCAAATATCGCAACGCTGTCTCCTTCCCCGGAGACTCCCTTCGCRTTCATGAACGGATCTGGAGATGGATGCTCCCCTTGGATGCAAACGCTGGGAGCGAGCTAGCGAGGGCACAGGGCGCATCGGTGTTTCCTTGCCTCCCGGGCGCAGCGTGCGGCAGAGCCGATGCTGCCTGCCTGGTCCCGCATTGCCCCGTGTCACCCGGTGTTGCCCCATCCCACGTGTGTCTCCGCTCCCTCCAGCCTCTCTGGCATGGGGAACGGCTCTGGGGGTCGCTCTGGAAGCGCTTGATAGCTGCAAGGCAGAGAATCGAATTATTTAGCGTCTCTGTTCTTTAATAAACCAAATTACCTATTTTTTGATTAAGAGAGCCCACTAAATAATTCACTGCTTTGCATTTCTCTGTTTGACTGACTGTTACGGTGAATTACCCAAAGAACAAGCAAACCTGCTTGTCAGGGGCTAAATTATTAATTCTCACTTATATTTTTTCAGTGTTTTTATTATGTGCAATAAAAGAGCCGCTAAAGAGAGAGCTGGCCAAACAACGTCCGTAGCTGAAACACCTCCTTGGCTGCGCACCTCTCCAAGGGGATTTTTTGGGGGGTTGCAACAATGCTCAGCGCTGGGATGGGATCCTGCCTGGCCTTCCTGGGGACTTGGGGCACATTGCACTGTGGCAGCAGCAGGGCTGGGGACACCAAAGGCCACATTGCACCGTGGCAGCAGCAGGGCTGGGGACACCAAAGGCCCTAAACCTTCTCTTGTCCAGGCTCGTGTCCATGCTGGGGGGGCTGTGGCAGTGGGGCTGTAGAGGTGGGTCCCCACCGAGCCACTTGGGGCACCCAGGAGGGGTCTTTCTGGGACTGAGCAAGGGGCAGAAATGCAGAGCCAAGTTTCGGACCCTGCTGGAGCTGAGGGCTCTGAAAATAAGCCAGCCACGGGGATGGGGATGGGGGGGCCGGAGCTGTGGGGCCAGGGAAGTGACCAAGTCCTGTGGGTCTCTGTGGGGTGCAGACATGGCCCTTTGCACCTCCAGGCACCCCGTAAAAGCCCCACAAGCAAAAGTGCTGCCCTGGGCCAGGCTGGGGGGCTGGGGGCAAGAGGGGCTGGGGGTCTAGGCACGAGGGGAACTGCCATTTGGGGGACTGAGAGAGCTGGGGGTCCAGGCTTGGGGTCCAGGCTGGGGACCCCAAGGGGCTGGAGGGGCCAGGGCTGAGGAGGGCTGGGGGGCCAGAATGAGGGGCTGTGGGGGGTCCAGGATGGAGGTCTGGGATAAGGGTCTGTGGCTCAGGATTGAGGGGGCCTGGGAGGTCCAAGTTGGAGGTCTGGGATGAGGGGCTGGAGGGTCAGGACTGAGGGGGCCTGGGAGGCCCAAGTTGGAGGTCTGGGATGAGGGTCTGTGAGTCAGAGCTGCATGGGCCTGGGAGGTCCAAGTTGGAGGTCTGGGATAAAGGTCTGTGGGTCAGGACTGAGAGGGCCTGGGAGGTCTGGGCTGGATGGGTCTTGGCTGAGGGGGGCTGGGGGTCCAGTTTTGGGGTCTGGGATGAGGGTCTGTGGGTCAGGATTGAGGGGGCCTGGGAGGTCCAAGTTGGGGGTCTGGGATGAGGGGCTGTGGATCAGAGCTGAGGGGGCCTGGGAGGTCCAATCTGGGGGTCCAGGACGAGGATCTGTGGGTCAGGGCTGTGGGGGCCTGGGATGAGGGGTTGGGGGTCCAGGCTGGAGGGCTGAGGGGGTCTGGGGGTTGGGGGTCTGGGAACTGCAATGTCCATGAGCCCGAGTAGGGCATTTGGGCTTGCCCTGTTTTAGGGGACGGGAAGCGTGCAGGGGCGGCAGCGAAACCGCGGTGCAGCTGAACCAAGGCAGCAAAGCCTTTGTGCCCTGCGATGGCAACGCAGCCTGGGGAGGGGGCCAAAGCCATGCTGGGACCCCCGTGCAGCACCCTGGCTGCCCTGAGCCGAGGACCGTCGCGCTGGGTGCACCGCACGCCGCTGCGCTGGGGCTGTGTCCCGCTCCCGGCCCTTGTCGAGCTGATTCATGTTTTGGGCTGGGTTTGGACATGGCAGATCACGCGCTAGCTCTGGGCTGCGTTGGCTGCTGTGCCCAGATATACGGCATCCTTGAATTTCCCCAGGATCGAAGGAAAGCTGTCCTGCCTGCTGGGGCGGCCCCCTCGCACTGTGCACTCGTGGGAGGCTGCTCACGCTCTGGGCAGGCTTTCAGGCTGGAGCGGAAGCATGTTGCCTGCTAAAAAAAATCATAATCCAGCCGCGAGCCGGTGCCCTTCGGGAGAATCTGCATTAACCTGAAGACGGATGGTCCCTGCAATGCTGTGTGACTTCCCATCACTCATCGGACGGCGCTTCGCATCCCCGGAGCGGCCAGGGACGAGCCCTCACCCGCATAATCAAACAGAAAGGAGAGTCTAGCGAAGGGCTGCAGAGGAGCGGTGGCTCTCAGCGATGCCGTTGCATCTACCGCTGGCCATAAAAACAGCAGAGGGTGGTCAAGGCCGTGCTCGGGGGATGCTCAGGGACTCTGGGGGGAGGCAATGCCGCACCTCGAGGGACGCTGTGATCAAGCTGGTGGGTGGCAGGGGCGCTGCGGAGGTGCCCAGGCTGGTGGGCATCGCTCTGGGTGCCAGGTATGACTCAGGGCCCGTGGGTTTGCAAGGGTTCACAGCTCTGCGTTGGAGCGGTGCTGTGCTCGCCRCTGCATGATCCTGGTGCTGCTGAGCGTTGGGAGGGTTGGGGAGCTCCTGCACGCCAGGGCCCAAGGAGCATCCAGAGCCAGCCACAAGACCTGTGCCCCAGCTCAGGCTTTTAACTCGGTGTTACTGCTCCGTTTCTCTAGGCCTTACCAACACCTGCGCTGAGGGTAACATATTTTACTCTTTTTATAGCCCAGCTGTCACYGCGTTGCGCTGGGGCTGGGAGAAGCAGTAGAAAATAAAAATCACCTCTTCATCTAGGGAAAGGACGTGCTATGTAAATGGAGCACTGCATATTCATCACRATACCAAGTGCTCTGGTGCAAATTTGCACACCAGCCATTTCGGGCTCCTGGGGAGGTAGGTGCCAGGAGAGCTGCCCCCCTCTACGGGCTGCGTGATGAGCTGAGCTGCRTCCATCCACAGGACATGTGTTGAGATGAACTGTCCCTCCGTCGGTTGTATGTTGAGATGAGCTGTGTCCCGCCATGGGCTATTTGATGGGCTCAGCTGTGTCCCTCTACAGGCTGTGAGATGCGCTGAACCGTGTTGCTCCGTGGGCTGTGAGTTGGGCTGAGATGTGTTCATCCATGGGATGTGTCCCTCCACGGGCTGAGCTGTGTCCCTCCTGGACTGTGTCTTGGGGTGAGCCATATCCATCCACAGGCTGACCTCTGCCTCCCCCTTCTTCTTCTGCCCTGGTGCCCCCATTCCCTGCAGAGCTCCCTGCCTCCCCCTCCCCCTGCACCCCATGGCTTTCCCTGGCACTGCCGGAGGGCATGGCAATGGCATGCCATAGCCTGGAGGAGTCCGGATGGGTGCTGCCATCTGGTCACAGCCATTTACAGGGCCCAGGCCAGGTGGGCACAGCGCAGCCATCCCCAGGATGCCCACTCATGGGGTGGCATGGCCCCACTGTGCACGTGCCAGCACGCTGATGAGTACGGCAGGGCAAGACAGTTGGAGAGAGCTGCTGATGAAGAGCAAAGGGTGCCGCGTGAACACGCAGAGAGGCTGCCAGGTTGTGGGTGAAACCCTGTGGGTGCATGTGATGGGCAGACAAAGCCTTGCTATGTGTGAGAGACCCGGCGTGGGGGAGCGCTGGAGAGGAGAATGTGCGTGAGCGTGGCCTGAGGAGGACAGGGGCTAGCGCCCCGGTGTGCATGCGTGCAAGAGGGAGCTGGAGGCAGCAGGCAGCACTGCAGCGGGGGCAGAAAGGCACGCAGCTCCACAGCAGTGTCCCAAGGGCCGAGCCCTGCGAGCGTAACACGTGCACGGAGAAGCAGAGAAGAGCAGGCAGATAACGTGTGTAATCCAGATATATTTATAGGATTATTTTCCGAGATTAGCACAGGATATTAGAAAGGTTATAAAGTAACATTGACGTTCGTTGTCTCCCTTTATGTACATACAAGAACACAGCACAACAACACAGACCGTCCTCTGCCCTGCCCCGCTGCCCACCCCTTGGTGTGTTCAGAGCTCAGTACAAATATGGCTTTCGTGGTCTATTGAGAGTTCAGTGCTGGCCGGGAAGCATCCAGAGCGCCTGAGGGTTGCCAGCTGCCGATGCCCTGTCCCCAGTGGGGTGTCCTGTGGCACTGCATGTGGCCCTGAGGGATGCTGCTGTTCGTGCTGCCCAGGGCCTGGTGCTGGGCTSACCCACTGCTCCCCTCGGTGCTGGAGACCGCCCTGCCTCCCCTCCTGACCCCAGCCCCAGCCCACTCCTCCTCTTTGGGGGTTGCTGGTCCATCCCTGGCTGAAGAGCAGCTTTCCCAGCTGATTTCTGGCCCATTGCCATGTCTGTGCCCAGAGGAGATGCCCCCATGTCCCCATGTCAGTGAGCTTGGCCACAGCAGGGCCCCCGAGCCCTCACCAGAATGGAGACGATGTGAYCAGAGCATGGAGCATCATCCTGCAAAGCAACAGCCCCGACCCAGGGCCTGGGCACGCAAGGAGCAGAGATGAATGGGGACAGATCCAGAAAAGGGGTGCTCAGGCTGGTAGAGGGCTAAGCAGGAATTAAAATGCTTGGCCACRTTTTGTGGCCGTCGCTTTGCCGGAGAACTTGGTCTCACCCGGAGTAAGGGGTCCTCAGTGCTCTTTTGCACGTCCACACAGCTGTCAAGGAAGCCTGAGCTGCAGCCAAGAGGCCCCCCCCAGGGAGGATGCTCTCCAGGACCGGCCTTGGGCACACTGACCACATGGGCTCAGCCCAGTGAGGGTAGACCTGGTGGCAGATGGTAGACACTGGGCTGAAGCTCTCCTGGAGACCCACCAGCCTGGCAGCAGGAGYCCTTTGGTCCAGAAGTGGCACCTAGGTTTGACAAGGCAACTTGTGCCCTGAACCGTACTACCAATGCAGTGACACTGCCTGGCTCTACTGGGTGCTGACAGTGGTGGGCATGAGCTCAGTCCTGGGTGTCCCCTCTCCATTGTAACAGTGCATCCCCTCATGTCACCACACTAGTGACACCGTGTCCCATCACCTCCTCATGCTGCTGATGCAGTGCACACCTTCACCTCCTCACACCAGTGACATGTCCCCTCACCTCTCCATACCCGCAACATGGTGTACCCCATCACCAGCCACACTAGTGACATGATGTATCCCATCACTCCCTGCACTGGTGATAAGGTGTATCCTATCTCCTCCCCACACCTGTGACACGGTGTATCCCACCACTCCTAACAGCAGTGACATGGTTTATCCCATCACGCCCCACACTTGGTGCAGTATACCCATCATCTCCCCACCCTACTGACAWGTTTCCCATTGCTTCCCCATCACACAGACATGGTGTAGCCCATCCCCTATCACACTAGTGACATGGCGTATCTCATCACCTCCCTACACTAGTCACGTGGTGTATCCGCTCATCTCCCACACTAGTGACATGGTATATCCCTATCACCTCCCCACATTTCTGACACAGGGTTTCCATTGAAGCTCATAAGATGATGTCTCCCTGTCACTTCTCATCCTCACGGCATGGCACAGCCCATCACCCCATCACAACCATGTGACATGGCAGCCCATCAGCCCCTTACCCCGAGACACAGTGTACAATGTGCTTGGCACATGGTGTCTGCCATCACCTCTCATGCTTTTATGCAGTGTATCACATTCGCCCTCACACCCACGGCACAGTGTAGCCCATGACACTTCACAGTCGTTAAATGGCAGGTCCAGTCATAGCCTCCCCCTCATGGCACAATGGATCCCATCAGCCCTCACATGTGCTACACAGCATATCATGTCATCCCTCCCACATGGGACATGGTGTAGCTGATCATCCCAACATCCTGCATCACAATCCTGGGGTATCCCATTGCTCCTTATCCTAGTACTCTGCTGTGTCCCATCGCCCCACAGACTTAAACAACATGATTATTCTTAAACAAACATCATTATTCCGTTATTTTGTAACATGGTGGATCCCATCACTGCTTCATACACAACATTTTTATTCTACCTCCTACGCTGTTAAGGTATATCCCATCATCTCTCACACTTGTGACATGGTGTACCTAACTCACCTTTACAYGCATGACTCAGTGTATCCCAGAATTGCTCACACTCGCAACATGGTGTATCCCAGCACACAAAACACTCAACACAGGGCGTATCCCACCAGCATCCAAAACACTCAATACAGGGTGTCTCCCATCATCTCCCCCATGCACAACATGGCYGCAACACAGTCATGGTATGGTGTAGCTCATCACTTCTCACACTCACAACAGTGTATCCCATCACTGCCTTATACTGGTGACACAGTGAATCCCACTGTCCCTCAGATGCACAACGCAGTGCATCCCATCACCCCAACACACAACACTGTGTAACCCACCATGCCCCCCACTCACAACCTTGTTTACCTGTTTATTCTTCACACTCATGACATGATGTATTCATCATCCCCAAATACTCAATGCATGGTGTATCCCACCATCTCGCAGGCTCACAAAATGCTGCAACCCACAACACCTCACTCTTGTGACATGATATAGTCATGGTCTCATACATGCAACATGGTTTATCCACAACACTCACGTGTTTCTTCTGATCACCCCTTCCACTAGCAGCATGATGTACCATCATTTGTGACACAGTGTCGACCATCAGCCCTCATGCACCATGACGTATCCCATCACTGCCTCACAGTCTTGAGATGGTGTCTCCATCACCACCTCATACTCATGACATGGGGTATCCATCACTCCTCACACCTGTGACCTTACGTATCTGTCACCCCTCATACTCATAACATGGATGTCTCTACTATGGTTACACCCATGACACAGATTATCCATCAYTCCCTTGCATCTACAAAAGCCCTTTGGTTCTTGCTTGCACACACAGTCTCCGTGTTGTGTGCCTCCTCTCACCACTTTTAGATGTCTGCAATGTCTGCAGTCATGGCTCAACCTTTCATTGAGCCTTTGCAGCCAGGGGACGGTAACAGGCCCACTTGGGGTGAGACTTGGCCCGTACTTAGCTGATGTCTGGAGGAGGCAGTGGCTCCAGCCAGAACATGCTGCCCATGCCGGGTCCTCCCCGCTCCATGGGAAATGTTTGTATTGAGCACCACTGAAGAAGGTGGGAGGTTTCCTGTGCTGTTTCCTGTGACTTCTACTATGACATGGGATTTGCATGAAGGCCAAATCCTGATTTCTCTGACCAGGTGAAAAAGGTAGCCAAGGTTTGTTTCCGGTGCTCGGAAACACTGATGATGTCTATGCTGGAGCTCGAGCAAACACGGAAGCCAGTTTCCCAGGTGCGCTACRGCTGTCAGTGTCTGGGGGATGGTCTAGGGAAGGGTATACTTTGCATCCAGCGAGGAGAGAGCAGCCAGCTGGACTCTTGGCTCAGGCACCCAAGACAGCAGCAGCGACAACCACCTGCACCAACCCTTGAAGCAGCTCTGGGGTGGCAGTGCTGGAGCTAGGCAGCTGAAAAGTCCGTGTGCTGCTTGGCTGTGCCTGCGRCACACTGCCTCTAATGGGGCACAATCTCACTTTCTAACCCTAAATACCTGAGTCCTTTTTTTTCAGGAAGATGTAACCAGTTAACCCCTCTCCCTTGCAGACCCCCAGCGGGGGGTGGTTTTTGCAATGATCTACACCATGTAGACTTATAATGAGATTAAATTGTATTTGAAAACACGTCCTTACATTTTTATTTTAAGGAATTACGTCTATTCAGTAGTGGATGTTAAAGAGCTTCAGAGTAGCATCAGATCACACATTCATACATGCTCAGGTGTGCAGTGAAATAGTTAACAGCATCGACATTTGCAGTGTTATCTCTCGCAGCAACRTTAGCATCCCTTGAAATGAGCTCAGATCTACTGTCTTGGATTCTCTGCAGACCCAGGCAGATCTACATGGGTTGTATGCTGACTGTACAAGCAAGATCCTTCCTGCATGAGTAACTCTTCAAAAAATGAGAATAAAAAGGAGCACAGCTGCGAGATGGCTCTGCCCGTCCTCCTCTCCTGGCTTGTCCCCCTGCATTTTGGGACACTGCACTCAGGAAGGGCTATGTCAAGGCCAATGTTCTCCTCCAAACAGATGTAAAGGGAGGAACAAAATGGGGAAAACCACAGGTTTTCTTCACCATGTGTGATAAAAACTTTACACATTTCTTTCTCAAGGTGCATAATATCCTGTTGCCTGTGTGCTCCTGACAGACAATTTAGCTGTGGTGAATCCAGTCACAGCTCTGCATGTGAGACAGATGCTACCACATCATTCATTCATACCCCCCAAAACTGTAGCTGTGCCAAATTCCTTCCTCACATCTGCTTGGCCCCAGGGCACCCTGCATCCAAGTGCTGCTTTTGGCTTGCCAGCACCAGCCCTGTGCTTTGCAGCCCCATTACCCTCCTTCTAGCACATCGCACTCTGGGAAGGCTTCCTGGGGCCTTTTTCTCTGTGCCATGTGCAGGGATCTGTGCCTGCTCTCAGGGTCTAGACAGGAGGGACATTACCAACCCCTGGCAGGTGGCATAAGCATCTTGTACCTCATGGCAGAGGAAATAGGCTCTTCCTTTACCTCTCAGGTGCAGTTACCCACACCACTGCAAGCTTTGCCTCCTTCCAGAAGGGCTCTTCTTCCCCAAACACCCCAAAATCAAAGGGGTGCACAGCCGAAGGGCAGCTCCTGCAAACCCCTCATGTCAGGCCAAGCAATGATGGGCAGCTGGGCATGTGGGAAAACCTCATCCCAAGTGTCAGAGGCATGGCCTGGCACTCCAGGGTGGCATGGGGTATCCTGCAGGCAGCTGGAGCACACAACCCCGTGCAGCTGCAATGTGTATCCCATGGATACAGGGTTGGGGTGAGGGAAGTGGACCCCTGGAACACGTTGGAGAGGTCAGAAAAAGCTTCTGGCTTTTGTCTGACTTGGAAGAGATATGGTTTCTCCACAGGGAGGCCCCACACAGACAGGAAGCAGGGCAAACCTCCCACCGAGCCTCCACAGAGACCCCCAAACTATAAAGACGCTAAACCTGGGCATTTAGACTACTGTCGGCTGCAGCCCCTGGAGCCAGGAGGAAAACAGCCTTTTCTAAACAGGAACTCACCAGGCCTGAGGGAACATCTCAGATGGAGATGGAGTCCAGCACCCTGAACAGTGAGAACAGATGCCCACCCTCCAGCCTGATCTACAGCTGAATYCCCCTCTCTTCCCCAGCCTGGCTGAGTTCTGTCCTGGGCTAGACTGAGCTGTGTGTCTCTCTGTGGGGTCCTGTGCTCCTCAGCACAGCGCCRTGCTCAGCAGCTTCTCTGGGAGGGGTCCAGGAAGAAAAGGGAGGCAGACAGGTCCAAGGAACAGACCCCGATGGAGCCTCTCTCTGTATGTCTCTTCCCCGCCAACAGAAATCCCAGGCCTCATATCACCCTAGGCTGGTAGCAGCGTCGATCAGATTGTTTCCAGCTCACATCCCGTAGGGTCACTGGGCCACGTCAGCTCCCACTGCAGTCATTCTTGGGGTTTAAACTACCCTTTCCAGAGGCTCCTGGGGCCCCAGAGCTGGGCCCAGTGAAGAGGGGAGTCGTGATGGCCACAGGCCTGCTAGATCTCCTGGCTCTGCCCTGTGTTCCCGGTGCAGGTGGCCTCCTGCACTGAACATCTCAATAGATGGTTTAATTGATGTTTCCAATCTGTGAATTTGCAACTCAGGGCTTTTCTTCAGATTTGCCCCCAAGCCCCTGCCCTCCCCCCTCCCGCTGGGGTAGGAACGGGGAGCTGCAGTTGCCCAGCAGCTCCCAGTCTCTCCAGGGGCCTCAGCRGTTCCCACCCTGGAAGCTCACCCCCCTTCACACATCTATCACACAAGGACAGTTCTTCTCCTGAATGGACATTGTTTGACAAGAACCACCAAGGATAAAATCAGTACAGGGTCCCGGGGTCCCTCCCCGCTTGCCCCGAGCTGCACTCCCAAAGGCGACGCGTGCTGAGCCCTCAAAGGCAGAGATGCTGCCCATCAGCATCCTGCTCCGGGTGTGTACAACCCCGTCTTGTCTGCTGCGCCAGRGTCCATGGCACTCCCCTGTCCCCAGCCCATGGGCAGCGCCATGAGTTTGGCTTGGGGAATCATGCAGCAGCCAAGCCTGGCAGGGAGTGATGGGGACATGGGTCTCAGCTCTCAGTGGGAGGCACAAGGCAAACATTGGTGACAGAGAGGCCACCCRGCTGCCCGGAGCTTGTGCCAGAGCCTGGAGCTGATTTTATCCTTGGATATAAAAGAAACCAAAATGGAGAGAAACAAAGGAAAGAGCTACATCGACCCCAGCCCAACATCCCAACCAAGGGCCCAAAGCAAAGAGCAGCCACGAAACCAAAGCAAAGGTCCAAAGGAAGAAGGAAAGTCGCTCACTCACTGGTTGGTCTGTGTTTAGTGYGAGCGTCGGTCGCAGGGATGGAGGTGCAAGCAAGCAAACGGGGCCGGGGCTTTCGCTGTTCGTAGTAATAACGTTTTGTACAAGTTCAAGAAGAAGCATCATGTCTCAGGCCGGTCGCTCTCTGCTCTCTGTCCCGCCATCCCTCTGTCCGTCTGTCTGCCCGTCCTGGGCGCGAGAGAAAATCTGTTGGGTTGAGTTGGGTTTGTGGTCTGGTTTCCATTTGCATTGGGGTTTGTTGGCTCCATTTCTCGCCCTTTCTGATGCCCCTAGATGAAATACTCCTTCTTGTCATCACCACTGGCTTGGCCGCCCTCTGCATTGATGATGGCCGTGTCTGCGTCTGGGGCATCATCTGACCCCTTGGCCTCGTGGGTCAGGTAGGTACCTGAGCAGGGAGAGAGTGTGCAGTGTCACGTGCTGATCACTCTCCCAGTGCCATGCTCCCGCGCAAGCAGGTAAAAGCCCGGCTGCCTGCAGGGGCCCCAGTGGCAGAGCTCAAGGGCTTGCTGGAAAAGGCACTTCCAGCCCGCTGCAAAAATGGAGGCGAGAGGAGAAAAATCCTTTGGATGCGCCCTGAAATGGAAAAGTCACTGGTTTCTCTGGGATGAACCCTGCCCAGGGATCGTTCCTCACCTGGGCTGCTCAAAGCTTGTGCTGTCATCTGTAGCCAGAAGTGAAACTGCCCCCAGCTTTGCAGGCAGTTGCACTCAGCTGCATTTCCAGGTACACCTCCTGCCCTCCCCACCATCCGGCTTGGCTCTGCTGTTGGCATAGGGCTCTGCCCCTCCCTGCATCCCTGTCCCTGTTCCCCATCAGAAAACTGAAATGTTTCTCTGCAAAATGACAGTTTGCAAAGAGAAGTTTTCAGGTTTGGGGATGCCTGCAGAGAGCTGGTGCCCAGAGCCATGTGGGCTAGCACAGCGCTTGGCAGGAGGACATGGGAGCCTTCGACATGCGGCTCCAGCTCCTGGCTCCCCCAGGAGCTACATGCCCCAGTGCCGACATGGCAGGGGCAGATGCAGGCAGCTCTTCTGGGTTCGGAGGGCAGGGAGGGGGGCTCTTACTCACACATCACCTCTGCTGGTTTTTGCCGATGTCTGGATGTGACCGTCTCCCCGTGTCTTACGCATACACCTGCTGGGTGGATGAAAAGTCCAGGGATGGGGAGGTGGAAACGGTGGATAGGGTAGGAATAACAGGAGTGTAGAGGGCTCAGGGGATGGGTAGAGAGGGTAGCGAGAGAATGGGAAATGGGACGGGGCAGGCACACCACACGGTGCAGAGACAGGGACTGATGGGATAGGCAGTCCTGGGGCTGTGGGTACCAAGCCATGTAGGAAAGGGAGAAAGGGAAGAAGGGGAAAAGCTGTCTCTGCCCGGTATTACCTAGTCCTGTCTGGCTCCAAGGATTTATCAGGACATCTCTGTGCTGGGGTCGGTGCCAGCACAGTGCTGTGGCCCCTGGATCTTGGAGGGCTCTTTTGGCTGTGTTGGGTGTCTCCAGATACAGGATAGGTCTGTGGCAGGCAGAATGGGCAGTAGCCTCCCTTCACCCCTGCCCCACGCTGCCCACTCACTTTGGGGAAGTTGTCYGGATCCCAGGCTTGGAGAGTCCCATCCAGGAAGAGAGCACGCTCTGCACTGTCTGCCTGGTATGCCACAGCGGTGGCTGATAGGCATGGGGATCTTGGCTATGTGCTGTCCCAGAGGAGCTCGCCCTTGCCTTACCTTTGTGTCTGATCAGGTAGTGTCCCAAGACGATGAGGAGACTGAGCAGGAGAAAGACGATGACAGCAACCACTCCACCAATAACTGCATGGTATGGGCCRGAGGTTGATGGCACTGGGCTGGCATCTGTCCATACAGCAGGGAGAGAGAAAGCAGAAAGAGTGAGATATACTTATAGGCCCTGCTGCATATCAGAGGTTGGTGCTCATCCCAAGGATTGCTTAGGGCCAAAGACAGGAATCTGGGTAGGGTCCAATCCTGCTCGGCTCTGTGCCAACACAGGATGTCTTCCAGCATCACACASAGCATCCATCAGCCTGACCCCACTGCAAATGGGAAGAGAGAACTGTAGAGGCAGACAGCAGGGAGGAGAAGAGCCAGGAGAGGAATAGAAAAGGGATGGTGCCCATGGAGGCATCAAAAGAAGCAGGGAGGGGAATGCAAAGGAGGGTGGTCCCCATCTGCACGCAGCTGCCGGAGTAGGTGAGTCGGTGCTGGCTTCTGTAGGGATGAGCTGAGAGATGCTGAGCCCTGAGCAGCTGCACTGGGAGCCCTGTCTGGGTGAGAAGCAAGCTGAAGAGCCTGTCTAGAGCTGTGATGAGCAAACCTAGCCTCCCTCAATGCCCCAGCTGCTTGGGATGTCCCCCAGGGACCAGCACCAGCAAAGTGCTCTGCCACCATATATGCAGCCCATGGTACCTCTGCCCTCAGGATCCTGCAGACCCGCAATCCCCATTGCTCTCCTGAGTGATTCCTCCTCAGAGGTCTCCAGCCAGCTCCAATCCTGCTCTGTCCTTTGCGGAGTGGATTTCTGCCCAAGAAGGGGATAGGTTGAGCACATGGCTCTGCATGAGGAATCCATGGCTGAGCCAGGCTTTGCTTGCTCTTCCCCTGCATCCTGCCAGTACGCAGGTGATGAGCAGACTTGCACGGCAATGTGCTGCACCACAGGAGATGACAGGCAGGCATCCTAAGGAAGGTGGTCCTGGCACCACACTACGCCCTCTTCCCTTTTTGGAGATAGAATCTAGACAGTCACAGTGGAGTGAATCCAGCCAGAAACTGCCAGTCCCAACCAGCTGCATCTCATAGCTGAGTCCACAGCAGGGTCCTGGCATTTGCCCTGACTGGGTGGCACTTTGTGTTTGGGAATGTGAAGCAGCACCTCATGGCAATGTCCCCTCTGCAGGGACAGCAGTACTTGGGCCAAATGGAGATGAACTGCTCAGAGTCAAGCTAGGAAGCTCCTGCCTGTGTGGGGCAGATTATATCTTTGTGGCAGCCTGTACCCAGAGAAAAGCAGGCTCATGTTGAACTGGGTGAAGGTGTTTGGCATCTATTACAGGGACCAAATCCTCCTTCCATTCAGTTCTCATCCTCCCAGCTCAGCTCCAGGGTTGAAAGAGCCAGAGAAGTATTCAGAGGAAGAGGCGTTTGTACAGGACAGTGTGGAAAAAAACAGAGGAGGCAACAGGAAGAGGGGTGACATTTCACACAGACACAAGGCATGGTTTGCAACTCAGGGACAACTGCTGCAGCAACCTGCCACACAACAATGCTCCAGCCAAGAGCATGGGGGTGACTACCTGAGGAGACTCAGTGCGTGGGTGAGTGCCCCAGGAGAAAAGTAGCTCCCTGCTGGACAGGATGACACTTCCCATGGTGCAAGAGGGACGCATGAGGGCGCTTCCACCCTTCACGCCTCCTGGCAGTGGTCTACATTAATGGGATGGGAGCAGGAGGTTGGGTAGCAGAGACAGGGAAGGGTGGGAAGGACCACTGTGCAGCCCATGGTCTCACTCYTTGACCTCTTCTGCCATAGAAATGCTGCATACCACCATCCAGAAGTGCTGGTCCTGGTGGGAAGGTAGCTGCTGAGTCCTGACATGCCAAGAAGCAGTCAAACTAGATCAGACCCTGGTTGGGCACCTGGGATGTGGCAAGGGTCTCCCTGGCCCATAGGTTGGGCAGCCATCCTACTGCAGACCTTCTCCTGTTGGGTTGGGGACCAGCGGGCCATAAAGAGAGAGAAAAGGAGCTTACGGTACCTTGGATGGGAGCTGGAGTGAAGGATGAAGCGGTGGCCATGGTAGCATGAGAGATGGGCTGGGAAGGGCCTGGCGGAGGGGCTGGAGTGGAGTGAACGTGTGGGGTGGGGAGCTGGGAAAGATCTGGGGAGGACAACAAAAACAGAGGGACACAAATCAACCCCTCGGAGAAGCCAGCTAGCTGTGACAGAGTCCATTTGAGGAGGCCCCAGCTCCCAGCCTGGCTCTGCCCCTGCACCACTCAGCCCTCTGGGCTCACCCTRGCAAAGAGCAGCCCAGGGAACATTCCACCTGGGTGATAGGGACAGCAAGCCCTGGCCTGCTGGGCACCCATCTTTCTCAGTCATGCTGTCCCACGGGTCCCATCCTACCCTGGTCTGAACCTGCTCCTTGGACAGCCCTCACAGCCTTGCTCCTCTCTTCCTGCCACCATCCTCTCATCCTCTGATAACACCCTCCTGGGAAAGCACTCCTGTGGATGCCTTCCCCCTCTTTGACCTGCCGGGTGCCAAAGCATAACCCCGTAGCCCCCTCCTCCGAGAATAGCTGCTGGGCACCACTGGGTCCCCTCCTGTGTGGGATCCCAGGGTTGGTAAGTGTCACCTGGCACAAGGTCCCACCTATACTTTCCTAGGCACATCCTTAGGACTGCTCTGTCCCTGCTCCCCCTTGCTGCAGACCATGACAGCTGCTGTGGCAGGCAGGTTCAAGAGCGCTCAGCTGGGCAGGGCAGATGCTCTGGTGATGGCGCCTGAGATCTAAGTGCCTCTGGGGAAAAAAAGAGGGGGATTTGAAAATGGGAACCAGGCCCAGATGTGGAGGTCCTCTGTCAGGTGCTGTGAGACCAAGTTGGTGGATGACACCAGTGTTCAGGGTGCTGTGTGCTCATGGATGGGTGCCAAGCACCCTGGATGTTGCTGTGAGATCCTGTTGGTTGTAGAGCACCTTGCGTGCTGTGAAGTCATGGCTGGATGCASAGTGCTGTGAGTGATGCTGTGTTCATGGCTAGGTGCAGAGCAGGGATGGGTCTGCACTGGAGATGGACACACCAGTTACAAGAAGGGCCAGAGCCTACCCCGGCTTGTGGGAGAGCTCCAGCTCACTCAGTGCCCTGAGCTAGGGCTTCAAGAGAAACCAGCTCCCTATGGAGACCCCTGCACCCAGGGGTGACAAGGGGGGTGGTAAAGCCACAGCAGGTGCAGCCTGAGAAGGGTGAGAAAAGACTGAATGTCCTCTCTCTTGGGGCTCAGCGCAAAAGTAGTGCCAGGGAAAGCAGGTATGGGCCAGGAGGATGGCGGGCAGCAAACACAGTGCCAGTCCAGAGCGATCCCAGCGCTCCCTGCGGCAACACTCCCCCAGGCTGGCAGGGTGCAGCAGATCCAACACCCCGGGACTCTGGCCATGAGCAGCACAGGGAGACAAAGGGTGCAAGAGGGGAGGAATGGACAGGGCATTTAAGGGCTCATCCTGGGCAGGCAGAGGGGAGAGGGACTTAGTGGGGTGGTAGGTCTGAGGAACCATTGCAGCCATGCGCATTCTCTATCCACAGCTGTGTTTGTAGGTGAAGGATGTTGAGTGTGCCTGAAACAAGATGGGAGGGAAGGGAAGGGGAAGCAAAAGGGAAAGGGAATAGCTGTAGCATGTAGGAATGTTGGAGTGGAAGATGGGAAGTCTAAGGCTGATGGAGGGGACAGAGATGGCAAGATGTTTTGTAGGAGAGGTGGACATCCCCAGATCCAGGACCAGATCCCCATTGTGGGGCAGTGGGGGAACCAGCTCCTACCAATATGCTGGAAAGCTGCAGGGCAAAGGGGCTGGGTGCTGAGCACAGTGAACCCGGGATGGGGCAGCACAGCTGCTGGCCTCCCAAGCAGCCCTGGTCAGGGAAGGGTCAGAGTGCTGAAGAAACACTAACAGCCCTGCGTAGCACACAGCTCTGCTCCACGTGCAACACACAGCACTCAGACGCAGGTAGGGCTCAGCAACAGCGAACATGGAGTTTGCAGCAGCAGAGCAGAACCAGGAGCAGGAGAGGTGGCAAGGGGACAGCAGGCAGCAAGGAGTGGGCGACGTGTGGGGTGACAACAGATGCTGCTCTTTCCCACGCAAGGACGGATGTCAAGTGTGGTGAGCCGTTTTGGGGGCACAGGACAGCAATGCAAGCCTCCAGCTCTGTCGATTCAGGGTAAGCCATTGGGCCCATCTCCAAAAGCTCGGGACGTAGCTCTCAAGGAACCCTGCAATTTGGAGGGGTAGTGCCATCAGGAATCCTCTCTGGCTCCACAGTGTGGAGGGCCATGGCAYAGATAATAACGCAGAGGCTTCTTTGTCTGTGACCTACTCAGGTCCCAGAGGTTCCAGCTTTGTCCTGCCTGTGGTCCCCTTAATCCCCCCATTGCACCCTCTCCCTCGTCCAGTAGGAGGCGATAGGGACCAAGCTCAGCCTGGGCTGTGCTGTGTCCCTGCCTCAACCCCTCCTCGAGCTGCTCTCTGCCCTTCTTGGCCCTGACCAGCAGCTCTGTACAGTGCCTGGTGGGACCAGGTGTCCCCTCCTTATGCTGTGTCACATGTAGAGGGGAGCAAATGGCTGAGGCTGAACACCWGAGCAGCCCGAAGGGGCTGGGACGAGGGCTGGCTCCAGGCGAAGACGGAGAGCAGCAGAGAAGGACACGGCAGGAGTCTGGATGTGTCTGGAGGAGCTGGGGATGCAGCGCTCCTAGGGATGCTCAGCACCCTGCCAGTGAGCGTGCTGGGACCCCAGCCGTGCGCATGCTCCGAGCACCCACTCTCGGGGCAAAGCCCCTCTCACACCATGGCCCTCCTGGGTGAGAAACCATGTCCATGTGTCCCTCCATGGGGGAAGCAGTTGGGATGGAGGTGCTGTGCCAACTGACAGCTCCTGGGAGGAGACGGGTGATGCAGGGTGCCCTGTGGTCCCGCTTACCACTGACGTCAAGGTTGTACTTGGCCACGACGCTGCCCATGGAGCTGGTGGCCGTGCAGACGTAGGTGCCGCTGTCGCTCTTGTTGAGGAAGGGGAAGAAGAGGACGCTGTCGGAGCTCAGCTGCAGGGGTGTATCGCTGCCTTCCTTCTCCCACAGGAACTCCTGAGGGCTGGGGAGTGGGATGGGGGTGAGACACCTCTCCCTCCCCAGAACCTCAGGGCTGGTGGGTGGGGGGCTGGGGCAGAACAGAGCCAYTGCCCAAGCAGTGAAAGGGGTGGTGAAGGCATGAGAATATTTAAGCAGAAGTAAGACACCCATTTTAGAGATGAGCCAAGGTGCATTCACAGCTCCACTGGGAGGACAGAGCAGGCCATGGGGACTTCACCTGTCCTCCGCATGGTGCCCAGTCCTGCCTGGCATTGACGCAAACCCACAGTGACCTGTCCTGAGCCCAGACTGCCCTAATCTGACCCCACACTGCCCTGGTCTCACCCCATACTGCCCTTTCTGACCCTGCACTGTCTTATCTGCAATACCCTGTTCTGCCAGTGCTCTGGGGAGGCCTAAGTGGCTGCTTTGGTTCCCCGGCAGAGTGGCAGAGGGAGGATGGGTTGGCCAGGGCCCAGGGATGCGGAGCTGGAGGGAGCAGGAGGGCCTTACACGGGGTTGCCCTGCCCGTCGCACTGCAGCCGGAGCTTCTCGCCTTCCCGTGGGTACATGGGATGCGGCTCGATCTTTGCCGTTGGCTTGTCTGCATACAGAGAAGAGACACAGATGGATGACAGCCTGCCCCTGCCCCACACCATGCAGGGGTCCTGCTGGCATCCCTAAACTCTGCCCCTGCCCCCAGAGAATCTCCATACGCTGGCCCTTCCTCTGCATGCATGGGAGGCTGCTGGCAGCAGTGTGAGTGCACCCGTGTGTGAGGGGGGGGCTCAGCAAGCCATTGGGATGGGGGGGGTGAGAGGCTCTGGGGATGCCATGCAACAGTGTGGTCCTGACATCCCCCACCCCATCCCCATGGGGGGACATGCAGGATGAAGGGGATAGAGAGAGGCAGGACATGGGAGATAGTGCAAATGCATCTCAGGGACAGCACAGACCAGTCTCGGGGAGATAGGCACAGGCGGAACACGGGAGATGGTGCAGACAGGACTTGGGGAGATGGGGACAGGCAGGATGTGGGGGACAGGGATGGGCAGGACATGGGGACGGAGCAGGCAGAACTCAGGCGGGTGATGCAGGCAGGGCATGGGGGATGGAGAGGCAGGGGAAGCCTGGGGCGTGCATGTGCAGGGGAAGTGCCTCTGCAGCATCTGCACGTGTGAGCTGTCTGTGAGTGTACGGGTTGTGAGGAGGAGCGTGTGTGTGTGTGTGTGTGTGTGTATGGCAAGGCTGAAAGTTCTGTATATGTGCGTGTGCAGATGGGTGTATGCATGTGTGTAGCAGGGTTCTGTGTGTGCATGCATGCGTGTGCACGCAGCAGCAGAGCTGTTTGTGTGTGGCTGGCCTATACGCATGCGTGTGTGTTTATGTGTCACAGCTTTGTGTACATGCGCATGTGTGTGCTCACAGCAAGGCTCTGCATGTGCTCTGTGCGCACATACATGCTGCCAGGCTCTGTGTGTGTGCGTATGCCTGCATGCACATGCAGCAAGGCTTGGTATGTGTTACAGGGCAATACGACTGTATGTGCACCAGGACCATGCGTATTGCAGCTGTGGGTGTGCATGTGTGCACCTGCARGTACACGGCAAGGCTCAGCCCGCGTGCATCAGGACTGTGGGTGCGCACATGCAGCAGGGCAGTGGGGCGGYGTGCATGTGTGTCCACGTGCGCACGCATGCATGGCAGGGCAGCGAGTGTGCATGGGTGCCTGTCAGGGCTGCATGTGTACGTGCAGTGGACTCTGCGTGTGTGCGTGCGTGAGGGCTGTGTACATGCACAGCAGGACTGAGGGCATGTGCGTGTCAGGACCGTGTGCGAGTATGCACAGCAGGGTTGTGTGTGCATGTGTGTGTGTGCATGCACGGCCATGTGTGTATGACAGCTGCCTAACTGCGGTGATGCTGAGGCTCTTATCCCCTCCTGCTCTCCCAGCTCTGTCCCCCATCCTTATGGCCCTGTCCCTTGCCCCATGTAGTCCTGTCCTCCCACCCCATGTGTCCCAGTCCCCCATGGCCCTGTCCCCCACCACCCCTGCATCCCACGTACAGTGGACCTGCAGCTTCTGTGTGGTTGATCTCTCTACATTCTGCAGGGACTCGTGGTCCACAGCGCAGGTGACTTCAGCATCGTTGTCCTCCTTGGTGACGCGGAACTCCACGCGACTGCTCACAGTGAAGGTCTTCCCGTTGGGGTCCTCTACCACCTCGGTGCCTTCATCTGTGGGGACAGGAGGGACCATCGGAGGAGATGGGGATATAGGGCATGGTCTCCTGGCAGAGGGATAGGGCTGACATGCATGTTGAGCAGGGGGCACTCTGTCCCTGTCCTGTGGTTGATGGTAGCATGGGATGCCACTGTGCTCCAGTGCTGGGCACATCTGCAACCCCTGGTGCACCATTTGCYTCCCTCGTGCTCCTAGCTACACCAGTCCCTTGGGGCACAGCCCCACTGCTTGGGCACCTACCCTTCAGCTCCTTGTTGCCCTTCCTCCACCGGAGCTGGGCTGCGGGCTTGCTGCCAGAGGACCGGCAGGTCAGCCGGGCTATCTTCTCTTCATCGATGGGCTGCTCATGGCCAAAGATCTGGGGTTTCTGGGGGATTCCTGAGAGAGGAGGCAAGAAATGCAACAGCCTATTAGCTTGGTTGTGTGCCACTATCTAGAGATGATTACATGCAGACAGGCATGCTGACAGACACGGCAAGGATGTGTTATGGGTCAGGATGCAGGAGAGTAGCAGAGATATACATAAGGAGGATATTCCATGMGGGGCAAAGCAGGTAGGAGGCTAGGAGCAGGCAGGAGTAACCGCTGCTTGTGGCTTACCTAGCACAGTGACGAGGGCCTTAGCAGTCCGCACAGGCATGGTGAAGATGGAGCAGGTGTATTCACCCTCATCCGAGAGCACCACATCGCTGATGCTGATGGTCAGCTCATTTGGCGTGGACCTCTCCAGCTGGATCCTGTTATCTCGTAGGGCTGGGAGAAGAGGGACAGCAGGGTGAGTGGTAGAGGCTCAATGCTACCAGGACCCTCTACTGGGTCATTTTAACCCAGCAGCAGCATCATAAGCAGGCAGCAGGAAGAAAGATCACCTTCCTGGGGCATCACCTGCCCCAGTGTACCTTCCCTTTGTCCCTGCAACCCTTTGGTCTCAGGGCTTGTTCCTCTCCCCTGAGGCAGCCTTCTTCCATCCCCAGCTCCCTTGCATGTACCTCGTTTCTCCCCAAAGTAGAGGGTCTGCTGGGCAGGGTTGGACCACTGCAGCGAGGAGTCATCAGGATCTTCCACCTGGCACTTGAGCACCACCGTACCACCAGCCACCACCGTCTCGTCTGATGTCGTGGGCTGGCTCTCTGGGCACAGATGGAGAGGTTAGTGGGGGCCCTTGGCATCGCCTCTCCCCACGCATGCAGGAACACTGCTGAGCAACAGAGGGAAGGAAGAGAGGGGGACAGTGGCATCCCCAAAGTCCCTGGGACAAAAAGGGCTCCTGTTCTGGGCTGAATAGCTTGGGGGGGCGGGGGCACAGCCTGCTTAGGGCAAACACATTTTCTCCCTGCCTCCATTCTGGACAGTTGGGCAGCAGGGCAGGCTGCAGGAGTAGGGAGACTAGGTCATCATGGGAGGGTGGCTCAGCTACCAGGTGCCTRGCAGCTCTTGATGCCAGTGGTGGTGCGGGAGCAGGGGAGCACCTGCTGCCAGGGGTCTCGCCAGATACAGGGCAATGGTGCCTGTGATAGCCAGCGTGAGTGCACATGGGTATGTATGTGTGTGGATGTATATCTATGTGCACATGCATACATGTCTGCATATATGTGCACATGTTTGAATCTACACACATACATACATGTTTACATGTATAWTCACATATATACATGCAAGTGGGCACATGAGAGTGCATTTGCAGGCATGCACACCTGACCATATTGCACAGCCCCTTGAGTGTGTGCACACACAACACACAAGCAGGACACCTGGAGAAATGCCTGCCATGAGTGCTGTACAGTTTTTCTGTATATATAGGCTGGTACCTGTGTGCGCACACATGTACATATGCATGTGACATTCACACTTGGCACAGCTGTGCAGTGAGTGGGGCATATTTAAATGAGTCATGCATGTGCACACATGTACACACTCATGCATGCTTGTCCCTCCCCAGGATTGAGATGTTTCTATTGCATGGGCAGCATGCTTGGAGCTGAGCCRTCTTGCATGCCCTGGGGACAATGTGGGGACACTCACAGGCATACATTTGCCCAGTGCAAGCCCATCCTCTGGCCACAACACAGCTGCAGAAGCTAAAAGGACTGGTGGGCAGGAGCCATCCTACCGCTCTGACATACCCAACCTGCAGCACCCACTGAGACAGGGGTTCCCAGAGAGCTGCTGTCCTCAGGTGGTAGCTCCATGCCAACCCGCTTGGAAACACTAGTGTCAAGCCTGGCTCCAAACACAGCCCCTG
The DNA here is from genome assembly GCF_003343035.1 of Apteryx rowi. NCBI lineage: Eukaryota > Metazoa > Chordata > Aves > Apterygiformes > Apterygidae > Apteryx > Apteryx rowi. The sequence continues at coordinate 229,616 of NW_020450752.1, forward strand.
GGGCTGCTCTAACACACAGACAGCTGGTGCCTGCCGGGCACGAGCAGATCCATGCACAAGCATGGGTATGCCACAAGGCAGCAGGAGAGCCTGGCACCAGGACAAGCACTGGCTGAAGGCAGCAAGCCCTGCTCCACCACCCTGGCAGTGCCAGCAAGCTGAGGCTCAGAGCTGTGGTGCCCATTTCTCCCCTCTGTGCTAGGTGCCCAATGAGACAGGAGGCCCTGCCAGCCATCTCTATCTCTGCCTGTCTTAAGCAGCTTCTTGAAGCAGGTCACTGTGTCCCTGCTGTCAAGGGTGGCTCCAGGGACACAGGGCTGCAACCAGCAGATGGGCCAGCCCTGCCCATGGGCTTGACAGTGATGCTCAGGACAGTGACAGACCTGCAAACAAGCAAAGCAGCTGGGGGGCTGCAATCTCACTGGTGGGGGGGTCACCAAGGGACTGTAGGCTTGATGCAAGGCTTGTAAGCACCTTTTCTAGTTACTCCCCTTTGTTGCTCCTCAATTTAGACTCTACGGGGTCCTTTCTGGAAGGGTAACAACACTCATACATGCTGGGGTTGCTCCACCAGTTTATCAAACAGCTGTGGACTATCCCAGTACACCTGGAATGTGCTCTATGGAATATAATGATATCAGATATGATGTACAGATTATGGCATCTGGTCCACAGGATGAGGTCTGCAGTCTATGATCTGTGATCCATGGCTATGGGGTGTGATGTGAGGTCCATGAGCTGTGGTCTAGGAGTTACAGCCAACAGTCCATAAGGTTTGGTCAGCAGTCTATGGTCTGCAGCATATGACCTGTAGTCCATCAGGGTGGTCTGTATGGTGTGGTCAACAGTCCACCAAGCGTGACCACGGTCTATGGTCTCTGATCTGTGGTCCATGGTGCACAGGCTGGGGTCAGTGACCTGTTCTCCATGTCATTGCCCCTAGGTGGATTTTCTCTCACTCCTGCTCTTTCTGGGCTATGCACATCCCTTCTCATTCTGTCTCACCCCCTTCCAACACTGCATTTCCTTAGCTAAGATGTTACATTTCACTTCAGGCTCCTTGGAGGGCTCCATGCTGGTGAGCAGCGAGCCCAAGGGCAGGGAAGAACACCAACAGGATCAGATAACCCTGTGCCTGCCCCAAGGACAGCTATTTTGGGAAAGCTGACATGCCAATGAGCCAAGCTGCACCAGGGAGAAGGGGGACACTCTCCCAGCCTGGAGGTTGCATGCCCTCCTCAACCGGCTGGAGTAAGCACTGAGCAAATGCTGTCTGCACCAGCTCCACAGAAAGAACGGGGAAGGAAGGATGCTGCTACATGCACTTCACTTATGTGCTGCAGAGAGTTTTATAAACCCTCTTAGACTTCAAATTGGTCCAGCTCCATAACCTGCCACAGACTGAGAACTAGCCATAAGTGAGGCAAAGAGCTGTCATGGACAGAGCTGCCCTCTGCAGCATCTCTTGTTCAGAGGGCAGTGCTGTCTGGGGACTGACCCCAGCAAAGCTGTCTCCACAAAGACGCATGTCTTGGGAACCTTGCACATATGCATAAGTTCAAGTGGGGCTGCATGTGTGCATGAGTTCAGGTGTGGTTGCACCCCTTCCCCCCTCCGACCCAGCTCCATGCCAGATACACACAGCCTGGAGGTGAAGGCAACCCACCCCTAACCACAGCAGTTCAGCAGCTGTCTGGCATCCCAAGACATCTTGGCATCAATTACTCACATTTAAGCAATGAATCAGCCTCAGGTCCCTCTGAGATTGGGGTGAATTGTGCCCTGTGCACCCAGACAGCCCACAGTGAAGTCCAGATTTTATGGGCTTATTTCCCTGGGTGATGCTCACTGTCTGGGTTAAGCTTAAGTTGGGGGAAGGATGAGGGGAGCAGCCTGTTTCAGGCTGGATTTCCCCATTTTCCCCTCAGAACAGTAAAGAAAAACATTTTCTTCCACCCATGTTACAAGTTCTCCAAAACTGCCACATCCCTGTGGAGCAGCCAGGGTCCCTAGCTGTGCAGCCCTGCTAGAGATATCAGCCCCAACCCTGCCAGCTGCCAAGGCTCTGACAAACCTCTGTTCACAGCCCTATGGGTCCTCCTGCACCCTTCTGTGCTGTGTGCTGCTGCCTGCCAGACCAGGGCCCTGCCAGAGCCCGCAGGCTCCCAACATGTGGGGACACAGCCATGAACACCCCATCATACCGCTTTTTTCCTTGGTAAGGATCAGAGAGGGATCAGAGGAGGGCAGGGGGTTGAGGCTGCCTGGTTTTCCAGGCCCAGACCATTCTGCTCATGTTAAGGTGAGCCCAGCCAGGGAACATGTGTGACTTCTTCCCTGCTCACATCCAGCAGGTGTGGTTATGAGTGAAAATCTTTTAAATTTGTATTAGAATATTCCCAGGGTTGAATACTCCCTCACCAGCCCCAGTAAACTCCCATCACTAATGGTAATATTTCATGCTTGCTATTGAAATTTTGCTCCTTTCCATGTGCCTGGATTTAATGGCTAGCCCTGAGACTCTGCTACACTCCTGTCTGGTCAGCTGAAAAGCCTCTGCTTCACATCTCTTTCCTTGTAGATATTTATAGGTGGTGATCAAGTCTTCCCCATCCTCCCTTCTGATATGCCAACCAGCCGGAGTGCCTSGAGTCTCGCTCCACAGCCTATTTCCGATCTGTTAATCATGACTGAAGCTTTTCCCTGATGTGTCTCCTGTTCACTCATGCGCAGACACCATGCCTGGCCTGGTGAGAATTCCCTGTTCACGCATGCCTCACACTGGGAGCTTGTGTGAGGATCACCAGGGGACCTGTCCCCTGGGACAGTGCCTGGTGAGTGTGACCTGTGGTCCACCATAGGACACACCTCTGCCACGTCACACACAGGGTGTCTGCAGCCCAGCCAGGATCAAGGCCATAGCTCTCCATTCCCTCCTCCCTACTGGGGAGATCTGTCTGTTGGCTTGTTTTATTTAATGATACAGTTGTACCTGCTACATCTGTAAGTAGGGGATTAGGTCCTTCCAAGCCACTGTTGTCCAAACTCAAAGCACTCCAACTCCAGTACAATTTAGGACAGGGTATAAAACCCACAGGGAATAAGACAGACCCAATCTCTTAATTAACACAATTATTATCTGCTAGAACCCTGGCCTCATTAAGGTATTAACATAGGGAGAGCTTAAACAGAGCAAGGAGTGCATCTTCCCTGGGGCAGGGGGCTAAGGCTACGCAGCCATGCGATGGCACTCATGTCTGTGTGCTTGTGCAGCGTGACGCATGCAGGGCATGTTCAGACCATCCTGACAGGGCAAAAGCTGTCCAAGTGCACAACCCCAGAGACCAGATAGGGCTGAAGCCAGCCCTGCCATTCCCAGAAACCCATTGGTGCCTCTGGCCTGCTCCCATAATCTCTTTTCATGCCCACAATACTGCAAAAATCCATCTTGGTCCCATGGACTCGCTGTCTTCTCATAACCCCACTGAAAGCACAAGGCAGTCACAGCTTTGTAGAGCCCTTGCATAAAGTGGGCAGTTTGGGGAAACAGTGTCAGCGTTGTGCTTGCATTCAAACTGCCATGCCCTGTGCCATCACTCCACACTGGGCATCTCCGCACCCATTTCTGCTCCTCCTTGGCCACCAGCAAAAGCTGCTCCAGGCTGAGTGACCAGGGAGCCAACACAAACCTCCAAAGAGCTTTGGGGCTGCACCACCCTGAGAGAGCCATGCCTGCCTCCCCTTATGCATTAACCTGCTCTTTGAGCACCCTCGCAGAGCAGGGCCAGCTCCAGATGCCAGGTGGTAGGTAGTCTGCCCACAGTGCTGTGACACAAGACAGACTCAGCTTAAGCATCTCTCACCCAGCAGGTATCAACACTGGGAGTGCTGGGAGCAGGGGACAAGGAACCAGGCTAAAGGGGTGGTGGGTTCAGGCCACAGTGTCACTGGGCACCTAGACATTGCCAGTGGCATCACTGGAGCTCAGGTAGAAAGGAGAAGCTGCCAGTAGCAGGACAAGGGTGCTGGCATGCTCTGGGGCAGGCAACAGTGGCTTAGGTATGGCAGGGATCCCCAGGCTTAGGTGTCCTGTGGTGCTGCCAGGCAGTTGCAGTCCACCTCAGGCTCTGGGTCTCTGAGGAGCTGAAGCCCATGGGACATCCACCCAGAAGCAGACAAGTGCCCGGGCAGCGTGAGGCCACTCTGTGACAGGGCACTGCCTGTGATGGAACCCATGTCACCCCTGGCTGGCTAACAGTGCCATCCTAGGTACCATCACAGCCTGCACTACCCCCTAGGCACTTAGYACCTCACTGCTTTTTGGCAGAAGCCCCCATCTCTCCTCTGCCCAGCTCAAGCTTTCATCAGCTGAGCCTCACTCATACTCTTGAGCAATAGGAGAGCCCCCTTGCCAATCCCCCCCCACCCCAAACCCAGATTTGGACCCTCACCCCAGGTATGAAAGCCACCCCAGAGACTGTTTCCCACTCCCAAGGGTGTCCCCTTTGGGTCAATACAATCTGACCACTGGGCTGACCAGAAAAGACAGGATGCAGGAGTGCCAAAGGGACTCTGCTCACTGTAAAGCCACCACAGCTCCAGCTTGGGCTTCAGCTTTACTGGGGACCTTCCTTCTCCTCCTTCCTTTCTGTGCTCACAACTGTGACAGTCAGGGGGGACCAGGAAGTCTAGACAGAGATGGATCTCAGATCCCACAGAGAAAAATGATGCTTCTGGTTAGCACCATAAACCTCAAGCACAGCTCTGGGGGAAGGGGAGCTCCTCCAGACCATCACAGAAAGCCCCCTGGGACTGGCACAGGCCATGCAGATGACAGCCTATGAGATGGTGGGAATCTGCCCAGAGAATCAAGGCTTGGGGAAGACTCAGGATGGGGTGCCACAACAGAGAGCCAGGGCAGTTCAGCAGCAGCCAAGCTCTCCTGCCTGCTCCCGAAAGCCTTGTGCAGGGCACACTTTGCACAAGGGACCCAGAACACCTTGTGCAGGGCAAAGGGACACAGCCCCCTGCTGCGATGGCTCCACTGTCTCCAGCAACAGCCTATACGAATCACCGCACTGCGCCCTCCGGCACAACCTAGATACTCTGCTCRCCTCTGCGCCGTGCATGCCGACAGCTTGGAAGAACAGATGGGCACGGCTAGGCCGCTGCGCCAGTGCAGCTTGATTTAATTAAAAACCGCCRTGGCTGTAACCTGCTGGCCCTTGACAGAACGGGGGCACAGCCACCACATGAGAGTGCATCCCAGTCTAGAGAGCTGCAGTGGGGATGGGGTGGGGAGACAGGACCCCAGGAACAGTGAGTCTCACCACAGGGCTAGCTGGGGAGCTTCACCCCATCCTGCTCCTGCAATGACACAAGGGACAGGGCAAGGCCCCACAAGGCCTCTGTCCCTCCTTGTTTGCTGGTCACAGCCTTGCCACCATACTCACACACRAGATGGTAGCACTGTGCTGTCTCCAGCAAAGTCAGTTGCCAGCCAGGCATGAGGACTCACTTGTTGGAGGACACAAGGACTAAAGTTGCAGTCCTAAGACAGCAACGTAGGATACTGAGAAGCAGGGAAGATGCCTCGCATGTCATGACTGCTCCCAGCTCCAGTCCTGGCATAGCCCAGTGCAAACTCCCAGCTCAAATCTCAGGGCGTTTCCAAAGGAAGATGAAGGCCAGCTCAGGCTATCCTATAAGACTGCAACAGCACTACAGCTTTTCAGCAGTATCATAAGACACGTCTCTAAGAAATATTTAACACCCTTTACAGAGGGGTCCCATTCCACCCCCCCCAGGCATCCTCAAAGGGCTTTGGGCAACATCACAAGGGTTCAGAGGCAGGAGGGGGGGAGCAGAGAGAGCTCCTGGCCACTCTGAAGCAGGATGCTCTGGAGAGCAGGTTGAGCTGAAAGCTTTTGGACATTCTTGGCACCCAGCTTAAAACAGCTCCCCACAAGCCCCAGGGACAGGTGTCAGACACCCAGGGAAGCATCCGCACTTGCCATGCCAGCAACTGCTGCCAGCACGGAGCCGCTGACACCTGACAGCCATCTCCCAGGACATGCTGGTAGCTCAGGCTGGCACGGCYGCCTCTCTCCCTCCCTCCGTTGTGATGCAGAGCAGCCACTGAAGCAGTCCCTTGGGCTGCAATGCCACAAGGACAGGATGGCTTACCTGAAAAGGCAGAGAAGGGGGGCAGCAGAGCTGTGTGCAGCCCTGATCCCCAGCATGCTGACAGGGTTTAGCACCAGGCTGCCATGCACATAGCACCTGAAGATGGCTCCTGCCACCAATCTGGCTCTGGCAGGTGCCTCAGTACTCACACAGAGGAGGGAGGTGAGCACACCAGGGACTCCCAGGGACTCCAGAATTGCTGTAGAGGGATGGGACAAGGCCAGAAAAACATGCAGGGAGTTTGGGACTTGCCCTGCCAATGCAGGGCTGGACTCAGGGACTGGACTCACAGGTGTAACCAGCCCAGGACCCCCAGCTCTGCCCTTCCTTGGCACTGAAACACTCAAGATAGAAATTCTCTCTTTCTGGCTCACATCTCTCCAAGAGTGACAACAGATACAGAAAGTGGGAGGATGTCTGGCAGCCATTTCTTCACTCAGATCTACAACTCTTCCAAACCAAGTTTCCGAGGGCCACCCAAGCCTTGCTTGCCACCTCCAGCCTGTGGCCTGCTATTATCCTACAATAAAATAATAAGTTATTTTACAGATGGCAAGCAAGCACCAAGGTGTTCCAGCAGCCAGGGCACCTGGGTCCCCTGATGGGACCCTTGTGGAAGGAGGAAGAGATGGCCAGTCCCACTGGAAGCAGGTACACAACTCCATTGCAGTCACCATCTCAGACCCATGAGACAGCAAGTGCAACCTCAGGCACATCACAAAATACTATGGCAATGACTTCACTAGGCCTCCTGCTTCTGGCTAAGAGCTACTGCTGTGTTTCAGATCCCAACCAGCACATGAAAGTTAGAGAAGCAACACACTCCACACACACACACAAAAAAAATCAATATCTCATTAATTAAGTCTTTGCACTTTTGCAGGGGGCCGCAGTCATATTTATGAGGGGAAAATGATGTACACATGTCTCCTAACTCCCTGAGCCCCAGCAGCAGGACTTGCTTGTATGGTCTTCCCCAAAACCCTTGTATCCCATCCCCAATATCTTCCTTTCTCAGAAAGGTCTGCAGCTCTGGTGGTTCCAGCCCCAGGACACTGCCATACAAGGTAACAAATCCTCCACAGCACATCTCTGGAGGCTTTTGCAACACAACCTAATGGCACATCTCCTATCTTTCAGGAGCCATTTCACCTGGAGCATCTTCTGGGGAAGCTAAGCACAGCATATGCTTGCAGTGAGCGATGCCTGTGAAGAGCACTACAGCACAGCTTCCCCTGTGATATGCCTGGAGGACTAGCTTGTACTCACACCAATCTGTGGGGCAAAGCATAAGCCAGGGCCTTCAGAGGAAGCTGTGACAACTACCAGACACCAGCCAYGTCTGTCCAGCAGTACCAGGATCACCCAAACCTTGCAGCATCTACATCACCACAGCCAAGGTGTTGGAGCAAGAGGCGCTCCTCTGTGTCACAGCATGGCCCAGGCCATCGTGGCAATACTGCAGCTAGATTCCCTGGTGCTTTCAGGTTGAAGACAGAGAGAGCAGCTCATGGAGGCAGGGCTGAGTCATGCAGGAGGCAGCTAACCTGGAAAGCTCACACACAAGCTGACATCCCAGTGGGACCCCATTGCCTCAACCCAGCAAGGCTGAATTACTTCTACTGCTGCTCCCAGGACTCCAGAAATCTAGGCCCCAAATCTTGGTACTGCCAGAGATCCTGTAAACAGCCAGGTAGGAAGGTGCTTTCAGCTGCCACTGCAGTCACACAAGGCAAGCTGGAGCAGGAACCAGCAGGCCTCTCTCCTGGCCTATTCAGCACTTGCAGGCTCAAGGCCATCAGGTCAGCCACAGCACTTCCACCCCTGGGTTAGAGCCCTGGCTCCAGGCTGTGAAATCATTTCTGTCCAGTTAGAAATCCCAGCCCCAGGGGAAAACATCCACTCTGAATCCCACAAATGCCTCCAGTCTGCATTCACAGCCCAGAAAACAGTGCTGCAGCCATACAAGCACAAACAGCAATAAAGGGCTGGCAGCCCACATACCAGCTCAGGCCAGGAAAATCTGAGCCGTGGGTGGAACAGCAATGGAAGAGCCTAAACTACAGGAGTCCACCCCATGTTCTGCACTGCTGGGCACTTGTCACRCAATTCCCAGGCTCCAGAAGCACTACACATTATTCCAGATCCTGGGAGCACACATGTACACTCATCTCTGCTCAAAAAGCCAGCAGCTTTGTACTGCATTATTTATTGTACTGTTTTCTCACCTATGGTTGCTCAGCAAAGCCCTGCAGTCTCAGGAGCTGGCCAAGGTGTGGTTTTACACGACATTCGGTGACATCTGGTGCAGCCACACAAGTAGGAGGCAACCCCTGACACCCGCCCCTCTGTCTCCCATCATTCAGCACAGATCCTTTCCATCTCTTTATAACCACTTGGCATTTTTCTCAGTCTTTTCTATTTAGTCTAGTTTCATCATCATAAAGATCCAATTTATCTTTGTTGACACAGACATTTTCTAAGGCAAGTTATCTTCTCTCCAAGGACTGTATTTTAATAATTTAGTCAGCAGCCATGAACTGTAACACTCCATTTCAAGCTGCAGGCATCCTTGCCTTGCAGTTCAGTACATGGTGTATAACACTGAAGCAACTCAGCTAAGATGGGAATTTTGAATTTGGTGGGCTTTGTATATGACCAAGCAGGCCCAGACATCTGCTGTGCAAGCTTGGCCAAGAGCTGATTTGAGCACTGTGTGAATCCACAGTCTGGGACACCCAGAGCCCAACTTCCAGGCTCCTCCTYGCAGGCAGCTGACTGGCTCCAGATTTTGTTAACGAGGGAAACCTGCTCTTGTTTTAATGCATCTGCTCAACACCACCTTTGTGTGCCTCTTCCATGCATGCCTGCCTGTACACACTGGTCTAGCCAGCATGCTCCAACCCTCACACAGAGGGGATGCATCATTCTCCTTGTGCTCACTCACATATTCAACTTCAAGCACAGACAAGAYGTGCAACAGTTTATCCCTAAAGGGGATGGATGCAGTCTCACCTTGCTTACCAGTGCAGGACAGCCATGCCTGACTCGGAGGCTCTCTCATGCTGCATTATCGAGTCTGGCTGTGGTATGTATGTCTGATACCATCACCTTTGCACTCTCCTGGTGTGTGAGAATGCTCCAGTAGCTACATGCCCCTCTTTAGCCTGAGCAGGGAGAGCAGCAGCCTTGGGGTAGATGYGGGGCAAAGGACCCTTCTGAAACACTTTAAGCACTGCCTCCTTTTMCAGTCCTATGGTATTTAGATGCCTCTTGTAGCTGGAAGCCTTTACTGAGCAGTCTCACCAAGAGATGGCTAGTGAGATGGGACGGCTATGTGCCAGACAAGAAAGAGCAAGGCAGGGAAGGACATGAACAGCAGGTGAAGGAAGCAGATGGAAGGCCAGGCTGCAGCTTAAGGCAGGCCCAGATCAAGAGGTGGTAGTGGGAGGGATGCCAGAAGCCAGTCTGATTTGGGAAAGGACCAGAAGGAGTGGGGAGCACTATCCCATGTGCCATTGCTGAGCTGCTATCCCTGTGGGCAGGGGGTTCCTACTCCTCTCTCAGGCTGAGCAGGCAATTCTTCCTGGCACAGCAAGGCCACAGGATTTGTGACATCCAGGTTCTTAGGGAAGTTTCCCATGCTTTCATCGCAGCTAAAGGGACAAGTTCATGCAGGATCCCACTTTGCACCCTCCCAAGCCTAAACCTCCCTCCACTCCTCTGCCAGTTCCCATCAGTGTTCCTCCACCCTGGCAATGACAGTCTCTCTGACCAAGCCTCTCCAGAAAGCAATGAATTTAATCTCAAGGTGGCAAAGAGAAACCATATCAACATGAATACCTACTTTTGAGTAGAGCAAAGTACAACAACTAGAGGAGTCTGCTCTAGACTCCAGTTCTTATAGACAGGGATGCAGTGAATTCCCTGCTTCAACAGTTGGTTCTGCAACAGCCACATCCTGTGCTTCAGAGGCTTTTGATGTGGGGTGTGAGATCCCAGCAGTTAAAGCAGGGAAGGGGAAACAAGGGGACCTGCCACCTTGTTCCCAAGTTCCCAACATGACAGGAGCTGAGTTGCTCCTTGCAAGCAAGCAAGGTCCCTGCCAGTCAGCTGAATACAGGGGCTTCATGTCTCTGAGTATGGTTCAAGCCAAACCCCAACACCCTGCTCTAAGCACCAGGTTCTGCGCTATTTCTCTACAAGGACACATGCACACAGACATTTTCTGCAAAGGGGAAGGGGGAAACAGCTCCCTGTCACGACCTGCTCTAAACCATGAGTCTTTGCCAGGATTCTCCAACCAGCACACCAGAGACTTTGGTCACAGCCTGCAGGACCCCATCAATTCTCTACCTCAGCCTTAAGCCCTCTGCAGCTCTGAGAGCAGCAAGGTCCTGGTCCAAGGGGCACTGACACATTCAGCCTGGAGTGTTACTGGCAAATCACAGAGCTACATCCTTGCAGGATGCTGGGATGTGGTCACATCCCTGAAAAACATAGTCAGAGGGGAAGGTGAAAGTTGTCAGCTGTGTATGACACCTGACCTGGATTAAGCAACTGAAACATGGCTGGTAATTAGCAATTAATTAGCAACTAAGAGAAAGCAAGAAGGAAGCAATTGAAGAAAGCTTGGTTGTAAGCACTGCTGAAGCTCTCACAAATCACAGGATGCCCTCCTCCTCCAGTCCTGGCTGGCTGCTTTTAGACAAAGCCTGATCAGAGCCCCTCCTGCATGCCTTAAGGGTACATCCTAAACACATGGCTTCCTCACTACCATTGCATATCAAAGAAGAGCTGGGAAGCAGCCTCTCCTCCAAAACCCAGCAGCACTCTTTCTGCCCTATCAAAGCACACAGCCTGGTCTCCCTGGCCCAAACATCAATTGCTCTCCCAGTTGCCCCAGGGCCAGGCAAGCTCCCGCAAAGAGCTGGGACAGGAGTAGGCTGGTTGGGGGGTGAGGATGCCAGGGAACCCCTCTGATGACAACAGCAACAGCAGCTCCTGCCTGCAGCTTTGGCAGCCACACAAACACAGGCCGCCGCTGGCTGCACTGCTCAGTCATGTTTACACATTCACACCGATCTGGTGGCCAATTAGCTCAGCAAAAAGCAGCAACATTGTCGGGGAATCCTGATGTAGGGCATGGTGACTGCCTCTATTTCTGCGGCTGCCTGCAATTCCATGGCCGAGRGCATTTGTCATTAGCCCATGACGCCTGCACAGAGAGAAAGAGAAACATGTACAGCTGTCCCAAAGACAGGTTATTTTATAAGAGACAAGTCCCTTTGGTCCCAGTCTGAACATGCCCTGATAACTTTTCCAGAGTCTCACAACACTTCTTTGCAAACAGCTATCACCAGGGAGCAGCTACTCATGTCCCCAGACAAAGAAGAAACAGGAAAAACATCACTGGAGACCCAAAGAGATGCTGGGGTTAGACCCTGAACTCTGATGTTCTTGTTGCCTCAGCTGGTCCCAGCAAGGGGTTAATGCTGCTCCACAAGTTACCAGGTTGAAGCCCAAAGCTACAATCTTCTTGGAGCCCTCAGCCAGCTGTATGGAGAGAGAAGAGACCCCAGGCTCAGAYACACTGCATGCAAGTCTGCAGAATACACACAGCATAAGTCATTTGAGGAGACAGGACTGAGATGGGTGGGAAAAGCCCAGTTCTGGACAGGAAAGGAGCATGGACCAGCCACTCCTGGGGCCCCAGATGACTGCACAGCACACAGGCCACAGAGAACACAGCTCCTTGAGGGACCAGGGCAGGCACTGGGGTAGAACAGGCTCCCTTTCCCTCTCCACATATCAATCTCAGGTTCAGACAGATCTATAAGCCACCTCAGGCTTAAGCCTGCTGTATACACTTGCTGCCAGCTCACTGCAGATCTCAAGGGCACATCTAATCTCTCCCACCTGCCCCAAGCTAGACTGCGTATCCTGGGAAGCAATTCCCTGTTGTGGACGTGGCTGACTTCAGTCACTGCTGCTCCACATGCAAGCCAGGCCACCATGAGGCATTTGAAAGCTATAACAAACYAGTTCAACAGTTGTCAAAGCTTTCTTCAGACTCTCCAAAAGCAGAATAATTCACAGAGGGCTTGGGGAACCCTTCGGTACCTGTCCCAGTGTTTCTATTTTCTCAGACACGTCACCTTGCTTCTGTTGAGCAGGAGGTCAATTTTTCATCTCCTACTACAGTGGACATTGTGACCAGCTGATCCTGTCCCTTTTTTGTATAGAAAGAATATTCTCTTCCTTTCCTCCTTCCTAGGGAAAAAAAAAGAATTCAAACTGTCTCATTTGCATTTTCCAACCTCTAACCATGCTTGTTGCTCATCTGGATCCTCCTGCCTTACAACCTTCTTAAAGGCAGCATTCAACTTGGGCACAAATTTCCAGTTGCAGCCTCATCACCAGAGTAGTTACATGCTGGGCCTCTGTATGATGTCTGCTAACATACCTCAAAACATGCCACTATCTCCTCTCAGGAAGGCTTCTCCAGCCCTATGCCATGCTGCTGCTAGGCCAGAGTACTCTACAGTTATTGCTACTGATTCCAGCTTGTGCTTTCAAATAGAGGTCATTTTGAATTCYAGGCCTCCTTCCCTAAGTGCGAGAAATGCCTTTACCTCCAGTGCAACACACATACTTTATTAGCATGCTCTCTTCCAATACAGAAGCAACAAGCAAAACCATGCAGGGCAACACCCCTCTCTAACTGCCCTCCTCCGGTTTGACAGTGAACAGCTGATAACTACTTTTTTGAGCATGTTTTTTAGCTCCTACCCTAAGGCCAATCTCCAACATGACTGTTGCCAAGGAAACAAGCTCTTTGCTTTGACAGTTCTGTTTTAAGGATCTCTTGCCTGCCCAGTGAGGTGTCTTAGAAATGGTTGCTTCAGATGCCCTGGTATATTGCTTGTTGCTTTACAGGCATCTAAACACATGCAGTAAGATTCTGCMCAAGCTGGCATGCAAAATCGCAGCTCCCAACTGTCCAAAGATTAAACATACAAGTTGTGYGAGAAGGTATTTATAACTTGGAAACAACAGCTAGGGAAACCCTAGAAACTCTGCCTCCTATCAGAGGGCAGCATGCCTACTGACAGGCACCACACACTGAAATCTCCTTCTGACTTCCTGGAGAAGGAAAGTAGGGAGAAGTTATTTCAAGTAATAAAATGTTCAACCCAGCTGGTCCTCCCAAATGACTGAGCCAGAGATGGATGCTTTGTTGTGCCTAGTTGCAGCAGGGAGTCCCCAGATCTCAGCAGATGTCCAGAGAGAACAGAGCTCTCTCAGCTTTGGCTGTGGCCCACCAGGTCACTAGCATCATCACATAGACTGTCCCTTCTGGAGAAGGAGAGACTGACTCTGCAACCAGGGCCCCAGCAGGGCAGTCCCCAGTGTCACAGGGAGATGAATAAACAGGAAGCAAAGCTGCCAAGACAGTCAAAAAGTCCACCAGGGAAGTGCTATTATGTTGACCTCTGTTACTGTGCTGAGCTGCTTGGGGTGAAAGAGTTTAAGGATAAGCTAATGGCAAAGGTGCCTTGCTAACTACAGCATTGAGCTAGTGAAACAGCACTATCAGCAGTGTGTCACAGATGGGCCTGTTTTACTATGGCTTCCACCATGTGCTCCAACTCAGAGAGCAGACCTCCAAGGTTGATGACAGCAGAGAAGAGCAAAGTTACTGCTCTGCCCTGGGAAGAGTGCTTGCACAGACACCAAGCACATCCTGCCTCCAGAAAACAGGTTGCTGTTGTGCACAAGGCAACAACCCAAGGGGCCATGGGATCCCAGTAAGTCCTGTATTCTGGAATGATCAGCTTTGAATTTGCTCCCAGTGCTTGCTGATGAAGATCAGTGAAGGCTTTCCTGCATGTGCCTGCAAGGCCTAGAATCCAGCACAAAAGCCAGATCTCAATCAACACCAACCCCAGCAGGGGCAGGGCAGGTCCATCTATGTTCAGCACACTGGTGTCTGAGACACACAACACCTCAAGGGCTTTCATTTGACAGGATGACAACTATTGGCTCCTCTTGAAGAGACCCTCAGGACTGTGCTAAGCAGCAGACTGTGTGAAAGCAAAACAAATCCCTGCACAGCATCTGCTCAACTAGTGTCACAGGAAGCCTGCTGCTCTCTCCCCAGCTGGCKATTCAGACCAGAAATGTCAAAACTCAGTTACCCCCTGCAAACTATGGCAAGCAAGCGGCGATCTGGAAACACTGATCCTCCACATCAGGTTTGCCACCAAGTAAATAGGCCAAGTTTGAAAYGAATGTTGTAAGCTGAGAAATAGCACCTGGAAGAGATGGAGCAATGCATCTGAGCATCACCCGAGGGGAAAAGCAGGTATTTCTCCCTAACCTCTGCTGCCCCCATGAACAGGATCCCCTCAAGGTGACAAGGCAYTCACAGCTCTGCTGCTGCTCCACAGCCACAGGCAAGTTCTTGGGTCACCTGGAGAAATGCTGCTTCCTGGCTCTGTAGCAAACAGATCTCTGCCCTCCAGCAAGTCCCTGTGACAYGTGGGAATCTCTGCAAAGGTGAACCCGAGAGCAGTAGGAGAGACACTCAGCTGCAAGCTGCTGTCCACAGAAGCGTGTAACCAGAGAGGACTTCATCTGCATTTCAGAATCACAGCACAGGGCATAACAATGAGAACTGTGCCACCAAAGCATGCTGCCACAGGGGTGCTGCTCTCCCTTTGCAGCGGGGACGAACTGGAGCACAGGCCTGTGGCCACTGTTATACAGAGCCTCTGCCTGATGCACGAGKTGCTGTAATTCCTGGGCAGAGGGAGCTGAGGTGTCTGCCTCCTGCCCATGTACACACCAGCCCCTGTGCCCTCACACTACCTTACAGTGGAGGCAAAGCCTTATGCTATGTAGATGAGTGGTTAAGCATACACCTGCCTGGTCCTCTCATCACTGGACTCAGCTCTCTCACCTTCCCACACTATTTTATTGCTTGTATTATGTAGCCTCATCTGGGGCCTGGGGACTTCTAGTGTTAGTGCTGTCCAAATAGAATGAAGTACAACATCATTGCATCCAGTTTCTGTCTGGCTTCTCTCCTTGCCCTGTCGGATTGCAAACCTCAGATAGCAAGGCCCTCCCTTCTGCTGGACAGCAGCACTGTCCAGCACAGTGCTCACAAGGCTCTGGCTGCTACCACAGCATGACCAGGCTGTGACAGCACCAGGAAAGCACAAGCCCTTTCAAAAGAGGATGGAGCCCCATCCTCATACCTGCCTCTTTAGGCTGATGGAGAAGCAGGGGCACCACTTATGCCTTACCATCACTGAGCAACAGAGGCCCTGCTGCCGCATCAATTCATTGCTATAGATGCCTGGCCGAGAGCAGAGGAGATAGAAGTGGACCAGATGGTTCAAGCTGAGCTGACCCAGTAATTCAGAGGAGGCGGGTCAGATACATCTGACTACGTGGGTGTTTAGTGCTGGCATCACCACAGGGATCCTATGGAGCCACTGAAGAGCCAAGCAACAAGGATGCAATTAAATCTGCGCAGGCACAGCCATCAGATGACCTGCATATCAAAACCATTGGCTGGGCCTTCACCGGCTGCAAAAGGAGCCTGAAGAGAAGTTCAGATGGAGACAAAGTTCAGGGCAAGGGATACAATGCCTAATGCTGAGCCAGAGAACAGAGCACTTCCTGGAAGGCATCTGCAAAGCAGACCATGCTCTACAAAGGCTTTAGAGCTGTAGCCAACACTCAGGACTCAGGAGAACAAACCTTGCAGCATGCAGTCAGAGCCCACCAAGCTCGAAGGCTGTCTCCAAGACCACCAAACTGGCACCGCCACTGGAAAAGGCAGCTCAAGCACACATTCACATACTGCACCACCTCCTCTCTCATGCTGTTCCTCTCATGTAAGGAACTGAATGGTCACACAACACCCTGGACTGGGATAAAACTAGGTTAAAACCAGCCTAGTGAAAACAAACAAAAACATTAGCTTTAATGCAGATTCCTCCATCTGGCTAACTGCCTGGTCGTGCCAGCACCAGGGTGACTACCCAGATGTAGACGCCTACAGTTACTCAGTCAAATCCAACACCCCTGGAGAGGTGAGAACTTCAAGCAGAGGAGAAAAGGCAGCGTCTAGCATGCAAGGAACCTCAGACAGAGTCTTGGGCAAACCAGTGCTTCCTTTTATCTCTTTCCAGTGAAAGGGAGGATAAAGTGCCCAAACTTGGGAGGGAAGCACTCAATTCTTGCTTCATCAGCAACAACCTGTTCTCTGGGATTTCCTCTCCAGATGACAACAGATCAGCTTGCCATACTCCCTAAAAACACCCCCAGCCCCTGCATTGCAGACCATGCCAAAACTTGAGGAATTATCAGCACAGAGGCAAAGTTCCTGCCCCACTGCTGCTGTGCCAGCACTTCCCATCACTGTCTGGGTATGTGACAGGGCAGCTCTGCATGACTTGATCCCAAGTATTGTTTTAAATCCAGTGCTTCTCACTGAGCCTAATGTGTTGTGCCAGACAGCTGAGTGGTCACTTTCAGCACTTCCCAATCCAGCTCCCTTCACTCAGCTAGCTGTTTGCAGGGGGATGCTCTATTTTGGTTGCCATGCTGATCTCCAGCCATGCAGGCAGGCAAGCACAGCTGCATCACTTCTACAAGAGCAGCTCCCTTCCCCCAGGCAGCTGATCAGAGTCAACCAAAATCAGGCCATTCGGGTATCAAGTAATGCAGATAGGTTGCATTCACTCTTCTCATGCCTGTACACCATCACTTCATCAGCAACATCACTACTTCCTCAACCAAAGCACCAGGGGCTTGTGCTGGCACAAAAAGAGACTTGTAGCATATGGTGAGCTCYGATGACATCTGTGAGAACAGGGCATTTGCACACATTAGTTGGGTAAAAGCACAGCCATAAGTAGCAGACAAAGGATTAAGTTATCCTCAGATAACTACCATGCACAGGAACTGCAACCTGTCATCCTCCTCCTCCCCCAGCCATAGGCTCCACATGGCACCAGTGGGTCACATGCAGGAAAACAGYTGCAGGGAGAACCTGTGCCACTTCAGCACATCAGGGCCCCGCAGTGTCTCCACACCACAGGCCCAGGACTGAGGCAGCAAATGGAAGTTGCACAGAGCCTCCCACAAGTCAGCTAAGGACAACTGGTGCTTGCATCTCCCCAGARCTTCTCCTGAAGGAGCAGGACTACACTTGCACTGACAACAGCAGCTTCTCACTGGGCTGCACTGTTACYATCATCTGTGTTATGGCTAGAGATCATGAAAGGCCTGGGGGAGTCCAAATCTCCTCTCTACCAGACCTGTGCTCTAGCCACCAGACATTGTTCCAACACATGCAGACCAGGATGGATTTCTTACAGAGAAGACAGCTGGAAGCACAGGTATTTCCCTAAGACAGAGAAAGCTCCTCCTGCACGGTCCAGCAAGCACACACCTCCATCAGGGAGAGTTTTGGAAAGATGAAGCCAACTTCCAGGAAGRGGACAGTTTCCACAAACCTGCCTCTCTTCAGAAACAGTGTGGGGAGTACATCTCACCTCCCTTCAGATGTCTAGAAACAGTCCCCACAGTCAGCAGGGAGCAGTGGGCACAGTTCACCTGAACAGTCTGAGCATCTACTACAGGAGGAGATGAACCATCCCCTTGACTGCAAAGTCCAGGGTGACTAGCCCAGCTGTGGCATCTACATCCAGTCAGTTAGATCCAACACCAGGAATCCAAGTAGGAGTTTCTCCCAGCAGGAGAAATGCACAGATTAGMAGGGAAGCTCTGTTACAGTGGGAGGAACCTGGATGCACGAGACCCATGTTCAGCTCCCTGCTGTACCCCWGAAGCTGCTCAGCCTCCCTTCTCACTACACCGGGGTGGTGCTCCTTGTGCTGCACCTGAAGAGATGCTCAGAGCAAGCAGTGCTAGTGCCACAGCAGTGCTGCATAGATGAGGTTGCTACCAAGCACAGGGCAAAACAGCCACAAGAACTCTGGTTTTGGCACGTAGCAGCTTCCCATGGGATGAGAGCAGGGTACTGTTCAAACAAAAGGCTTACACAGCTCTAGAGAGCGGAATAACTATGTGGAGGGAATAATCCTYGCAGCAAAGACAACCACGCAGTCCAGCCCAAACACTCAGAAATCTGCCGACAACAGCACAGTATCAGCCAAGTGCACAAACACCACCACAGTGGTRAAGTACCAACACTTTCACTGCCCAGGCAGCTTGAACAGGCTCTGCCAGGTCCCACCACAGTTGTAGCACTGAAATGCACAGAGGAGGAGTATTTCTTTCCAAGCAGAGGAAAGAACTACTCCACTTCATTCTTGTCTCTCCGAAGGGTGCTGCAGAGGGGCTTTACTATCCAGGCAGCCACACTGGAAGCTGACAGCAGAGGGGTGCAGGGGCAGTGCCTTCCACTCCCTTGATCGCACGAAATTATAAGCAATGTCTTTCCAAGCATCCTCCAGTCACCAATCTCCTCTGCTTGCAAAGACTTTTAGGGGGTATGTTTGGCTGTGTGTGTCTTCACATGTCCAAAGAAAGGCCAGCCTGGCAGCTCCTGATCAAGGCTGGGCCACAGTAGAAGGCCAGCCTGGGGAAAAACCTGCAGTGTCATCATCCAGGACGCATCCTACCCTAGGACTACACAAAACTTCAGATCACACTACCTCTCCTCAGGCAAGCACTTGTTCAGTCATTAAACACCCCCCCCCCCCTGCCCAGCACAGGGCCCATTCACTGAACACTGCCATGCACAGGCTGGCCGGACACCACATTATCACAGGATTAAGTAGCCTTGCTCACACCCAAGCAGCCTTCTTTTGGGGGTCCTGTGGCACCATGAGTGATTGTAGCTGTAATCACCAGCAGCAAATCCTGTGATTTGTATATGGAAATGCAGTCGCAAACCAACAACAGGCCCCAAAGCAGGTCTGCCTGTGACAGTGATCTTCAGCAAAGGGACAGGCCATGGGAGAAGGGCTCCTGCTAGCAAAGGCTATTGGAGGTTTGCTCCRAGCTTAAGCATGGGCAGCTCAAGTACAGGCAGGAGGCTCCCAGGTTCGTATTTCTCACCCTTTATATATCACACTCCCTTCATCACCACAACAGCCCTTGGGGACCCTTTGATCCAAGAACCACTTATTCACTCCAGAATTACCTTCCCTTTTAAGCTTCCCGCACCTGGATGAGCCACAAGCAGGTGCTAGGACTGTGAGTCAACCCTCTCTCACTGCCAGTCTTCTGCAATGCCCCCCCACCCCCAGCCATACACCACACCACAAGGCTTGTCCCAGCCCCAGCCAGGGAAGGGAAGGTTGTCACCTGTCAGCACAGCACTGGAGAGGCAAAGCACCATGCACCTGGGCAGCTGGACCAGGGTATAACTGCTGCTGCAGACACCAGACATTTGGCTGCCTGGAAGGGCAGGGCAGGCAGTCCTATTAGCCCACCCTCAGGTCTGCAAATGCCCTTTCAGAGAAAGGCTGGGCCTCGGACTGCCTCCACATCCCCCTCTGGTTTGCTCTCCATGTAAATATACATCGCTGCAATTTTATCAAGACTGGTATAAAGACCAGCRGCTCCCGACATGGCAAGCACGCAGCCACCAACAGCCCGATGGGTATTACCAGCCATAAGCTCTAAGCTTCAGCTCTGCAATTCAGCAAGGACTCCGCTTTGCAATTGAACAGTTATGAAAAACAAGGTGCTGCCATTTACGAGTCCTTACCAAAATTATATTTGCTTTGCGGCACTTCATTAAAGGCTGTTTTGCCATGCAGCGCTCTGCCCGCTGTTGTTATATATCATGGGTAAACACCCTTTGTCTCAAGGGTTATGAGGCTACAGAAGAGCTCCATGCCTCCCGCATAACAAACACGCCGCGCATCGAGTGCGAGAGGATTTATKAGACGCTCGAATGCCACCAGACATCCAGACAGCGGCGGGCTTCCCGGCGAGGCGACGGGGGAAGCGGGCTGGCCTCCCCCAAGGCTGCGCTGCCACAGCCCCCGGGGGAGACCCGAGATGGAAGAGCCCCGCCGTGGCCGCTCGCACGAAACGGCCATTTCCAGAGGGCTCCCGGCTCTGCCTCGGCCTGGAGGGTGGGGGGGGTGTCCTGCCCCCCCCCCTCCACCCGGTGGAGGAAGATCGCGCCCCCCCCCCGGGGAGGGCTCAAGCCCCACCCGGGGGAGAAACGCGCCCCCACCCCAAGGGGGTTYCACCCCCACCGGGGGGGCTCGCCCCTACCTGCCCCCGACACACACACATGGGGGAGGGGGGACTCATCCCCATACTCCCCGCCAGTGGTGAGGGGTCGCCTCCCCCCCCCAACCCGGCCGCGGGCAGTGCCGGGAGGGGCCGGGGCC
>NW_020450752.1:250941-362745 GCF_003343035.1 Apteryx rowi
GGCGGGGGGGGCCGGGGGGGCCGCGCCGATTCCGCCCCCCTCGGCCCCCGTGTAAACATGCCCGCTCCGGCCGCCGGCCCCCCCCGCGCCCCGAGGAGCGGTGGTGCGCTCCACATGCGCGGCTCCCCGCGGGAGGCAGGTGGGCGCGGGGCGGCGGCGGCGACAGCGACGGGCCGGCCGCGGGGGGTCCCGGTCCCGGTCTGAGGCGCGTCTCGGTCTGACGAGGGTCCCGCCTCTGGGTTGAGGGCGGCCCCGGGCCCACGGGTGTCCCGGTGCAGGTCGCTGTCTGAGGGGGGTTGCTGTGAGGGGGGTCCCTGTCCGAGAGTGGTTGCGGTCCCGGCGCCAGTCCCAGCCGCGCTCTGAGGGGGGCCTGGTGCCTGTCCCGTCGGCGCGGCAGCCCCGTACCGAGGAGCCTCGTCCAGCCCCGAGCGGGGCCCGGCCCCCGAGGCGCCGGGGCTCCGTGCGGTCCCGGATGCCCCGGCGTGGGGGCACTGCCACCCGCGACGGTGCCACCGCAGCCGTGTCCCTGGGGGCTAAGGTATCCCTGACGGAGCGTGAGCGTCCGCCCGGCCAGGACCCTCTGAGCGGCGTCTCTCCAGGTGGGATCGCTTTGGGGCTGGGTGTCTGCTGGTTGCAGGGTGCTTGGGGGGCTGGTGGGTGTCTGYGGGGCACAGAGCTGTGACTGACCTGTGTTTTCTCCCGGAAGCGGGGGTCTCAGCGAATCCGGTTGTTTTGGGATGGAGAAGTCCCTCTCACTCTCTGCCAGGGCCTGTCTAGGAGTTGGGTCTGGGAAGTATGTGGCAGCGCCTTGGGGTGAGGCATCTCTCCGTGCTGGGAGATGGGTGGCTCGTGTTGGCTGAGGGATGCAGTCTGTGGGAGGCAGGGTTGTGTGCCGCCGCGTACTGCTGCTCTCTAGGGCAGGCTTGGCCCTGCTCGTTCCAG
This sequence comes from Apteryx rowi, assembly GCF_003343035.1. Lineage (NCBI taxonomy): Eukaryota > Metazoa > Chordata > Aves > Apterygiformes > Apterygidae > Apteryx > Apteryx rowi. Next base: position 251,884 of record NW_020450752.1, read on the forward strand.
AACCTTTCTCTTTTATGTCACGTGCGTGGCATTTGTAGGTTTGTGAGGCAACTCCCATAACTCTTGCAGTTGTAGCACTGGCTTGGGCAGCACTTTCCTGTGATTCCTGCAGCCAGCCTGGTGAGAACAGACAACCAGACAACGCACAGGAAAGTTTCCTCAGCGCTTCATGGGGTCAGAAGGACTACAGCTGAAATGCTGAGGTGTGACCCATGCTCGCAAGGGTGTCACAGCTTGTCTCCAGTCCACAAGATCTAGGATTTCCCCTCTGTCCCCTCTGTCTCTGCAGCACCCACTTACTGCCCAATCTCACAGCCAGTACTTGCTCAAAATTGCAGCTGATTCACGTTTGGGGAGAAATCCACATTTGTTGGCAGCCCTTGGCTGCCAGTCCCTCAAAGTCAATGTTTGGCCCTTGCTATCCCACAGCATCTCCCAGGCAACTCCTTTCATTAGATGATAACACCCAAGTGCTTGCTCAACCAACTCAGACATGTCTGTCTCTAACTCCCTCCTGCAGTCCTAGAGGAGAAATTAACCCTTTTGTTCTACTAGGTCTGAAGCAAATGAGTAAACTCATTTCACATGTCAGCATAAACTTGTCATCAGGTGCTTTTATGCTGAGCTTTTCCACACCCTGATGCTCTCCAGCACAAATGCTGTGCAAGAGGGATCTCTACTGTGGTGTCTCTGTTAGTCATAATCTCTGTGGGAAGGGGCTGTGGGAGGAACAGCTTTCTGGTGGTCAGATCTTTCCGTGCACTGGTTGCCCAAATTTTCATGCTGTTTGGACGTCACCCTAAAGCCGATGCTGCCTGTGGTATGGCCTAGTCCAGCTGACCTTAGAGGAGGTGCAGCTGACCCCAGCTGTGACTTGAGTGCACAGGGTACACAGCCACAGCTCGTGGTGCAGATTTTGGGACAGTGTGGGCCAAGTGAGACCGCAAAGGACTCCCCCCAGATCTTTAGTTGGAGAGGGGACTGCTTCAGTAGAAGGGCTTCAGCAAGCTGGAGGATGTGAGAGCAGCTCAAATGAGGTCTTCTCCCAGGAGCAGAGTGAATACAAGCACGGCTCCTCTCTAAGGCACAAGCATGCCCTGATGTGTGAGGGAGGCTCAAGTGGGAGGATGAGACAGGGCAGAGAAGCTGGGGAGGGGCTCGTGGGCTGGCTCGTGCAAAGGGACCTCTCTGGGATGGGACCCTGGGAGGGTGTGGGTGGCTCTTGGTACCACATGCTCCAGTTGGGGAAGCAGTTTCCTTCTGAGAGGAGGGGTCTCAGGTGACATTAGGTCTCTTAGGGGGGTTGATGGTCCCTCAGCCTCTCCTCAGACRTGTTTCTTAGAGGAGAACTCGTTGGGAGTATCATGTCCCGTGTCTCTCGGGGGCCATACAGTGCTGGGCTGTGCAGCGGACGCGGTTCTCTGGGTGGCGTTCCCTCGCTGGAGGAGGAAGGCAAATGCGAGCGYGCTCTGCCTGCCTGTTGCCGGCACTGGGTATGGCGCGGCTTTCTGCACGGGGCTTCGTCACAGGAGATAATCGCTGTGCATGGAGCCCTTCGCCCCCTCCCTGAAGCCCTGCACCTCCCCAGCCAGTTTCTTCCAGCCTGTGCCCTCTCCCTGCAGGCAGGCGAGAGGCTGCGTAGCTCAGGGCGGTATTTTTAACCCTTTCTCTGTCTCCTGCGGCGCAGATGCTTTGCAGAGAGCCTGGCTGGCAGCGGAAGGCTGTCCCCTGCCTCTGCTGCCATGGTGATGCCAGGGCACCTCTGTGGGTGCAGCACCCACTCTCTCCATCACGCGGGCGGCTCCTGCGAGGTGACGGCCCGTGAAGGGCAGGGTGCCTGGAGGCAGAGGAAGGAGAGGCATTCAGCGTACGGCAGGTGCTGAGGCGATGCTCGCCACGACAAATCCCTGTGATTCAGCCCCAGAGCATCTGTCATTGCCGAGGACCAAACGTAACAAACGGCAACAAATGGCCGAGGGGGCTGGTGTCATTCAGCCGCCTCTGTCAAGTCGTCTCTGAGCCCCCAGAAACTGGAGCGCCCCTGCATGGATTCTCTCCACCATGCTTGTGAAGGACGGTGCTCCCCAGCTCCGCTTTGTCTGGTGCTGGCAGCTGGGCTAGAGACCTCCAGAAATCGCTGCCAGCCTAGCCTAAATCTTTTTGATTCTCCATTGCTGACCACGCAATGCAGAGCTGCGAGGGTGGATGTTACATTAAAGCATCGCTGGCCTCCAGGCTTCCTTGCTCTCTGGGAGCCCGTGTCCCTCTTGAACTGGGGGTTCAAGTCCTCCACACCCTCCTACATGTGACAGCAGTGATCTGGCAGTGTCCTACAGCCGAGTGACCTGCTGTAAAATGATTACACAAGGTATGGCTATACAGGTTACAGGTGCAGGACTTTTATTTCAGCTACACCAATTAGCTAGAGCACCTTTGGTAAAAGCAACCAGATCTCACTCRCTTCTTACTGCCATCAGTTTAAGAGCTGCTGGCACTTATCATCTGTGAAACCCTTCCAGTCCTGTGTCCTGRCTGCAGCTATTAATGCTACAAGGGAAGGACTAACCACCCCAGCACTAGCTCCTGTGCTCTCCACGAGGAGCAGGCTGGAACATAGGGTTAAAATACTTTCCAAAATATCTTAGCGACGCCAGTTACAATTTTTCCCCCGATTTAAAATGTCCAGTCTGTTTTGACCATTCTGGTAAGCATTCCCCAGTTTGAACACACTTATGGAAAAAATTTTTCCCTTTGATTATCTGAATTTCACTTTTTCTAGTGTCTTTCCWGTCTCCTGACTTTTAGGATCAGATTAGAAGCATCTGCCTTTCCTTTGTAGTGCATCCCATAGCTGATACTCTGTTTGTGGAAGTGGGAATGGAGGATGGAGTAGGATGGAGCCTTTTAAATGATCATTTGGGCTTGCTAAATTATTTCGCTTTAAATGATCATGTTTCTTAGCCCTTGCCTGTTGTTGCCCCAGCCATAGATAATATCTCCCTGGAGACTCCACAATGGCACAGAAATCTCCAGGGGGGAGGTGGGGAAGATGGAAGAAGAGTCATTTAGCATTTCTGCAATATCCTCATCTACCATAATTGCTCCCTTTAACCTTTGACAGTCTAACCGCCCTATGTTCTCCTGATAGATTTTTGACATGCTCAGCCCTGTTGTTTGTTTTTATGCCTTCAGTTATTTGCTCTTCAAAACCCCTTTATGCTTTGCTAATTAGCCTCATACTGATTTTTAGTGTTTGCTTCCATTTAGTGTCACACGCCACTGTTTGGTCCTGGCTTCCCTGTGCAATGCTGAATTGAACAACACTGGGGTTGCTATTACTCAGTGTCTCAGCTACCATTGCTTTATGAATTCACTCCTGTGTGCCACTTAAGACTAAGTCAAGAATGGCTTCCCCACTTCTTYCTGCTCCTCATCTTGCTCCAAGCGAGCTATTGCACAGAGCAGCGTGTCAAACGGGAAGACGCTCTGTCTCTAAACTGTCCCACTGTGCTGTGTGTTTGTATGTGGGTGGTTCAAGTCCCTTATTATCATCCGCTGTTATCGTGCTATTGCTAGAGTCTGGTGCCATTTTGATCTCTCTCATCAAAGAAGTGAGCCTGCCACTTCTCTGCAACCATCTGGGCGGGGAGATAGAGCCTTACACGAATGTGATTACATCTGGGCATTTGACTGCTTCTTTTTGCAGCCTGCTCTAGCTGTCCTGCAGAGCTTGCAGCCAGATGTTTTGGTATTTCTTTGACTTGTGTAGCTCCTTTTATATCAAGATCAAGGTCCAGGCAGTTCGCCTATGTTTGCATACTGCCCAGATATTTATAATGCTTGTTCTTAACCGCTGTAGGCAATTATTGAACTTGTTAATCTGCAACCAAGCTGATTTTACAGGAATATTCAATACAGAAATATCTTGTCCTTGATCTGCTTCTGTTTAGGCTTTGGTAGAGTTACTCCTGAGTCACTTCACTGTGAGTCAGATCACAATTCTGCTGTGTGTCAGGAATGAGAAGCTGATGGCCGTGCTTGGGGATTCACACTGTCTCCCTCCCTGAAGTCAGGTTTGGTAAACGTAGGGTCTATCTCATTTGGACTAATTTTCTTTGAGGTAGCATTTGTTCATGGCTGGCTGTAGCAAGCCTAGAGCAGCAGAGAAGACAGAGTGGAGAGTGAATACTAGACATCAAATGCATCAGGGTTGTGTTGTGGTTTCAGCCTGACTTCCACCAGCTGTATATTCTGTTGTGTTGTAGCAAGGCCACAGCATCTTCATTATCCGTGTAGCTCCTGCATTTTCCCTGGAACTAGGCATTGTCCTTTGTTTCTGTAACTTCTAGACCTCACACTCTTTCTTTAAAGTGCAGTGTCTAAGGATTACTTATGTTGTGGTCCTGCAATATTGAACATTTTAACCAAAAACCTTGAATGTCTCTGATGCACTGCACAGATGCCAAAACGGTGGGAGGGCAGGGCAAATGATTTGGTAAGCTGGAACTAAATATATGCTTTAATAATGCCAAATGTAGCATTAGCTGTTTAGGAACAAATGATGGATGGTGCTGTTCTGAGACACGGTGACCTGAGAAGACTTAGAGGTCACTGGGGTATCAAATGGCCTGTATCTACTTTAACTATTGAATTTTCTAAGAGCATTAGGGGCTTATTTAGTCATAGTACCTAAGTGTCTCGGTGAAAAACCTGCTCTGTTAACAGGTCTTTCAGTCTGGAGGACAAAAATAACCGGAGCAGGATCCAGTGGCTGGAAGCTGAAACAGAACAGGCTGAGATTTGGAATAAGGTCTTGATCTGTCCCAAGTGAGTGACCATTAGAATGACTTCCCAAAGCAGATTAACCTGCTCAGGTGATTTTTCAAATTACCAATGAATTTTTTCCCCAATCCATTCTAGTTCAGTCAGGCAGGAATTCAGAGAGGTGTCGTGGCTGTGCTGCACAGACTGATGGCCAAAATCCAAATGGCCATTTCTAATCTGCTCTTGTGCGGGCTCAGTGACATTTATTAGCTTCTGACTTGCAGCACAGCTCTGAGCAGACTCCAAATCCTGGCTGGCAATTTGCTCTTCATGGCCTGTGGAAACTGCTTTTCCAAGTACTAGTAGGACAGGTGGAGCAGGGCTTCAAGTCTTCTCTGAGATCCTCCTGAAGTCTCGATTATTGCTTGAACAGAGGGTTTTGGTGAGTTTGCTTAGCTCTGGTGTAGAAAATGTTGCAAATAGCAGTGTAGGAACTTACTCTGGAGGGTTTTATTTTTGCAAAAGAATGAAATTTGCCCAAATTAATGATGTATTGAGAATAAATGCACATGGTGTCAAAACAATGCATTTAAATAGCTACAAACAAAACAATACAAAATGCCAATCAAAAAGAAAATGTTCTTTGAAAAGCTGGTATAAAAATTAACAGAAAAAGACAAATGTAACAGAACTTTCTCCTTGGTAACTCTCAAAATTCAGAGCAGATTTCAAAAGCTGTGTTGTATGAGGGTACTACCAGCTCTAGAAACTCCTCTCTTATTGGGAACTAGGTAGTCACCTGAAAATGTAGCAAGTGAAATAAATTGTTGGTTAAACGGATTAATCCATGATACATTGACATTTTATATATACAGCTTTGCAATCCTCAGCTACTGAAAATGGGATTTTTGTTATTACAGGGAAATGACTTGAACAACTGGACTAAATTTGAGGCTTGAGAAGCTGCTTCTGTTTGAAGGAGAAAATGAGTTTTAGAAACCATAAATGACTAATCCTTGAAGCAACTAGTGAAAGACCCTACAAGAGAAGTAACTTCTGATTTATTCTACAGTAATACAGAGAACCTGGATCAATATATCACTATCAAAGATATGCCTTTTAATACTGACTGTAATGTACTCAAATTCAACATCCTTGCATGGGGAAGAGCCAAAAAAGTTGACTGCAGCAGCAGGAATTTGAAAAAGTCTTTAAGTGACATAAAAAGAGGAAGCTAGTTAAAAGGAAATTAAATGAGTAAAATCCTTGGCTCTGCCATGGAGAATATTTAAAGTCACCATGTGAAAGTCTTGAGTAAATAGTCCTTGTTCTCTGCTGTCGCAGATGTACTGCATGTTCTCTGTGGGAGTGAGCGGCAGGCTGGGGGACGGCTGGGTCAGAGAGGACATCTGGAACAGCTGGCAGAGACACTTCCTGGGGCAGAGGGAGCAGAGAGACAACTGGCAAAAGTGGAGTGAGCAGGGAGTCTGCTCTGTGATGAGAGTCCAGGAGACACTGAGAATGGGGAGCAGACACACAGCCAGGCTCCAGCAGTGAAGGAAAGAGCCTTTCTTAGAGCTCCAGGAGGGACTCGAGTGTCTTAGAAACCAGGAAGCCACTCTCAGTTGCTGAATTGAGGTCAAAGGATGAATTCACTATGCAAGGACACAGTGGAAGGAGGTAAATTTGTTTCAGATCCTTTTGTTTATTTTCTCTTCCCATAGGTCTTAGTTTTCCCTGTTTAAGAGATATTTTGTTCTCATTTGTATTCTAACACAATATGTATCTGGAGGTTAAATGTCCTTTTAGTAAACCAATTTTCAGGAAAACAACCAGGCAACTCTGTCCTAAGGTGTGCACGTCAGAAGCAGGGAGAGTACTCAAAGAAAACAAAGCTGTAATGTAGAAGTAAATGAATTCCTTGCCTTGTTGCCTGCTGCGATGAAGTCCCAGGAAGGTTCCTGTATTTGCACCCTATTTTGCAGAGGGAGAGGGCCTGAGGGACCCTCTCAAACTGAAGTGCTGGTAGAAGAGGTTTTAAAACGAATCAATACATTGCCGAGGCCAAGTGCAGTCACCCGAGAGTGCTGAAGGTGCACAGTAATGAAGCTACTGAACTACTAACTGGTTTGTAGTTTATTGCCTAAATCAGCCTGAGGATTAGAAGGACAGGGGGTGACAAGTACGATGTCAGTGTGTAAAAATGGTCCTGGAGTGATTTAGGAACCAGAGTCAGTGTTCAGCCAGTTGCAAATTGTTAGAAACAATGATGAAGAATAAAATTATTAGATGCATGAATGAATACAGTGTATTGGGGAAGAGTTTGATTTGGCTCTTACAGAGGGAAGTCAAGGCTCAGAAGAATATCCAAATCCTCTGAAGGTATAAGTGAGCATGAGCTGGTGGGTCGGGGTAATCTAGTCAATGCACTTGTACACAGGGGGGTTCACAGGTTTTTAGCAAGGTCCCTCACTGATGTCTTTCAAGGAAATTAACTTTTCAAGGGGTGAAGAGGCAAGTTCATGGATTAGTAACTGTTTACAAGAGTAAAGACTCCATTTTCACAATGGCAGTGGGTGGCAGTGGAAGCACTAGAGGTCTGTGCTGGTATTCATGCTGATCAGCATATTCATAAAGGATCCAGAAAAGACTGTGAATAGTGAGCTGGCAAATTTGTAGGGAAAAAAACATTCAGGAGAGCCAAATCTAGTGCTGAATGCAAGAAACTGAAGAGGGTCCCATGATACTGATGCATTAAATGGCAGATTACATTCAATTCAAATACATGCAAAGCAGGAGAATATGGAGAAAAGAGTGTGGTGCGTACACAGTGTTGATAGTATCTCTTGCAGCTGACACCCTGACTGGAGAAGGTACAGAGGTGCCGGCAAGGAGGCCAGAGCTAGCTTTTCTATAAGGAACAGCTTATGGGGTAGAGCCCAGCTTGGGACAGGGTGAACAGAAGAGGGTGTAGCAGACATCTGTGATAAAGGGAGGGAGAGAGAGTTTTTTGCCATTTCCCACTGCATGAGAGCATCAATGGAAGTGATCCGTTCACATCCCTTTATGAATCCACCTTCACAGGGTGCTGAGGGTTAAAAGTAGAATGGGTTCAAAATGGGATTAGAGTAGTTCATGGCAAAAATCATGTTTCATGACAAAAATCATGGTGAAGAAAGTTCAGTCCAGGATGGGGGTTTCTACATTTCTGGTGATGAGTGAGTCAGAAATGCCTTGTTTGTCCTGTCCATGGGCAGAGGACTGGCACAGTCTTGTTCAAGTTAAGTCAGGCACAGAAAGTGTAATAGCCAACAGGACTGGAAGGGAAGTAGAAAGGTTGCCTAGTCTATCCCTGCCCCAGGTAGCACAGAAAGCCTGCTCTTAGCACAGGTAGGTCCCAAAGCTGTCTCTTTTTGGTGATAGTACTGGTGGCTCTGCTTGGTTTTCTGTGTTTCTTGGCATCTCTTGGCTTGGCCTCTCTTCTAGACCTTTGGGTCCGCAAAATGGATGGTGGTGATTTCCTACATGCATTGTTAATGAGGCGCTGTGGTTGCAGAAAGCATGACAGCAACAGTGGGGCTCGCTGGGTAGCGACTGGCTTAACTCGTGACTTCAGGTTGCACTTATTGCATGTTTTGAGTTTGAGATTGGAGATAAAAGAGCCCAGTCATGCTGGAGAACATGGAACAGATAGAGCTACACCAGAAGAGTCCAAGGGTTTCCACTGAAGCCTTGGGTGACTGATGAGAAAAGGAAGCTCATGATCAGAGCTGGAGAAACCAAGGCGCACTCAGCAGTGGAGAGGTATCTCCGGGGTAGGTAGTTTAGCACTTTGTATGTGCAACTCCTTAACTGTGAGAGCAGAAACCCTTTCTGCAGGCTTGAGTTTATGCCTGTAGGCTGGTGACAAAGGGGCAGGGGACAGAAATATGAACGTTTTTGCTGAATGACTGAGTCTGTGACACAAGACAAACGTCAGGCCACTGAAGAGGTAAATCTGTATCTTGGTTTTACTTTCCTGTGAAATGAGGTGGTTTCTGTACATGTCAGCTCTCCTTGTTGTAACATCTTTTGCATGGTTAAGGCTGCTAGGTCCCCAACAGCATGGCTACACAGGGTCCTCAATACCCTTGCCAGAAAATAAGACAACAGAGAGCAATCTGGAGACAAATGCCCTCAGACTTCTCTGCTTTTATTGATCTAAATGGCAAACTACTCCAGTTCTGGCAATGCTGGTGGCCAGGCTACTGTCCTGCCAGAGGAGAGGCCTACCTCATCTGCACCTTGGAGAAATGACATGTGCTGAACCATGCTGTAATGGTGCATACAGAGTTCTGCTGTGTATACAAGTGTCAACCTAAGGTTGCTTAGTGCCCAAGTCATAAAGTGCAGCTCTGGAAACAGCAGATTGCAGCAGATTACAGATTTTCTAGCATGATTAATGTCAGCCAGTTCAGCTTTGTGGAAAATAAGTTTTGCCCTGCAAACCTGAGTGGTATCTCTTGGCCAGATTACAAACTTGACTGGTGAATATAAATGTATTAATGCTATACATCTAAATCTTCTGTAGGGCATTTGAGTTCCATTGCTGCACAATCTGATCATAGAGTTAGCCTCAGTCACATGTCCTGTAAGAAAATTGTACAGTGGATTAAAATTCAGGTGTGTTCTAGATCTCCGAGATCCTTTGGAAACGGGAGAGTGGACTGGCAGGTCCTAAAAGAAAACATGGACACAACAGGTGCATTGGAAACCCCAGCAGGGCGGACAGTCCCTGGGGCACCATAACAGGCCATGCTCAAGCTGGGTGACATTTTATAATAGCTGTGAACCAAAGGAAGTGAGCAAACTAATCACCCCAGTGAGTAACAGAGAAACCTTGTGGATAGGAAGGCCAGACTTAGATAGGACTACTGTAGTACTAGGTCCCTGTGTTTGATATGTATCACTGAGCTTCTAGCCAGAATGTCAAGCAAAATACTAATTGCAAAATTTTACATACAGAAGAATAGAGGTTGCATTTACAGGATGGAGACTGTTGTCTGGAAGAAGAAGACAGAAAAAAGCTAAGAATCCTGAAGGATAAATGACAAATATCAGCTTGAAATGTGAACCAGTGGCCAAGGGAAGAAGGATTTGCTTGAAAAATCTTGAGTAAGAGCAGAAAGCGGAATTGTCTTGTCCTTCATTCCTAATCATATAGATGCTGCATCCAGCTACAGTGCTTCTATATTAAAAAAGGTCTGTTTGTAAAGGGTAGAGAAGACACCACAAGAAAAATTCAGGGACTAGGAAGTCCACTTTTGAGAGAAAGTTCCAAGAGCTAGAGGCACTTGACTACAAAAAGACCAAGAAATGATCTGATGAATCTGCAGTTCAGTTGCAAGGGCAGAAGATTTCTGACAATGGAAGGCTGCATAATCTCAGCTAGAGACTGAATAAGGTCAAATGGCTGAAGTGAAACATAGGTTCAAACAAGGAAGAAGGTGCAAAATATTTTCTGTGCARAAGATTAACCACTGGGATGCTGTGCAGGTGTCTCTGCCATCTAGGGTCTTCATTCCTAAAAGGTGTGCGGTCTTTCAGCTGCAAGGGGTGGGCTGTGCTTGGGGGATCCCTGAGTGAAAGCTCAGGCTTGGATTTTGGACTAAATTATGCGATTGGTCCTTCTGGGTTCTGATATCCAGGAGCACATCAGTAACTCTTGCTGGTGGTCCCAAATTTTAGTCTGCCATCATAGGTGCAGGTGCATTTATTTAGCAGATATCCAGTTGTCCTGAAGTTACTGGGATCACAATGGCTCTCTCTCACATAACTTTGGGCAGATCTCATCACTGGCCATCAGGAAGAGCTCTCCGGCATCCACTAGGGCCTGGCTGAACATCCCTATGTTCTCAGTGAGTCCAGAAGTGATAAATGCCAAACTGTTTGCAGACAAGACATTTCTTAGAATAGAAAATCTCTCCCCTCTCCCCTCTCCCTTCTCCCCTCTCCCCTCTCTCCTCCATCTCACATTTTGCCAAAACTCTGCTCTGGCCACAGATAACGTGTGTGAAATTCAAATGCAAAGATGTTTTTTGAGAAATGTAGGCTGTGAAATCAGGCTTATAAGGGAGCGCAAACTACACCCTTAACTGTGGAGTCCTTAGCCTGGCTTAGAAGGCTGCTAATCCCCATCTGCCATGGAGGTAAATGGCCTGAGGAGGCTTGGACTATTCCCACTACAGCTGAATTTCGTGTCTCCATGTGTGGTAGTGCTGAAATAATTTGTTTCTCCTGTAATTAATTACTCACTCTTGTTTCTACACAATATGTTCTATCTGCTGCTTCATATGAAGAATCCCCATTGTCCTTGAGCACCTCAGGCCTTTCTGGAAGCATCTGGGGCCACCTGAAATCAGATCAAGGTCCGGGATGATAGATAACAGTGTGGGCAGAAAGGTGCTTTCCCCTTACCCCCGTACTTGCTAGACCTTTATCTCAGGAAGCTGGAGATCTGCAGGGCAGGGGACTATGTCAGGAACATGCTCCATTTTCAAGTGGTTCCACTATCCTCCACTCCAGTGCACAAATCCTTTGTGAGGTCTCTGCTTCCAGAGGTAGTAGTCACAGCAGCCACCAACCATTCATTGTTCATGTTCCTGTATAACTCCCCCCAAACTCGCTGCTGCATGATGCTGAACTCAAAACTGGCGCTTACAGCTCAGGAAATAGCCCTTGGGTCTGTCAGTGGTGGTTCTCTGAAATCATCAGCTCCAYGCACAGCAGCAGTCAAAAAGCCAACAGCATGTTGGGCATCCTCACAGAGACAGAAGCATCATTTTGCAGCCCTCTTACACTGATGTATTGAGTCCTTGTGTAGCCCTAGTCTCTGCATCTTGAGAAGAGTTAGAGAAGGTCCAGAGAAACAGCTAAAATGATCGAGGTGATGAAACAGCTGCCTTACAAGACCAAAAAGGCTTGGACTCCAGTTTGCAGAGGAGAAGGTGGTAGGAGGGGGAATGTGACTGAGATTTACAACATCATGAAGATGGTGAATAAGGTGAATGCAGAGCTGTTGTTCACCAAATCCCACAATACTAGAACTATGTGCACTTGATGAATTTAGTAGGAGAGCAGTTTAAAGCAGATAAAGGAAAGTTCATCTTTACACAGAGGGAAGTGGAAGTGTGGAACTTGCTGCTAGAGCAGGCAGAGGAAGCAGACTGTAACAGCAGGGTGAAAAAGGGATCAGAAAACTTCACAGGCAACAGGTCCATCAGCAGGGACTGAAGGGAATAGGCAAGGATGTCTCCTCTAACATCCCTGATAAAACAACTGTGGATGCTGGGGGACTATGAAGGGGGTGGCTCCATGAGTGGCCAGGCTTGCATGCATCTTAAGTAGTATCTTCTATTGCTGCTGCCAGAGACAGAGCCCTAGGCTAGGTGAACACCTCCGATGTTTGCCCTGCACTCTACACAAGGGAGCTTCCAAAGTTGAAGCTTGCATAGCAGCTCCGTTTAGTTTGCTTTCAGGTTTGTGCTAACCTCAGCCACAAGTCAGGGAAGCAGGCAGAACACACACTTTTTGGAGGGTGTTGTGAGCAGTATTGCAACTGGCAGCCTGAGAAAGGAGGTCTCTGTGACTGCTGCAGTGCTGCCCTGGAAAGCCACTTTGCTTTTCTTCCCAAAGAACTTTCAAGTACTTCTGTAATGGCACTACTCAGTCCCTCTCAGAGAGGAAAAACATGATTTATTTGAAATACTGTGCTTTTAACAAAATACCCTGACCCCCAGATCAGGACAAGCATTGCTTTTGCTTAAGAGTAGACACAGTTGGAAACCTAGAACCAAAATATTTATCTGTGACTAAAACTTTGAATTCTTGCTTTTTGAATGTTGATTTTAAAATTAACGTTTTAGATGATAAACTTCTATTGAAAAACAAAATCATCTGGGAAAACTGCAGCGGATTTCAGAATTCCATTTCAGTATGAGCTGCTCTATGCTGGAGGTAAAGCCTTATCTGCTCTGCCCTGAGCAATAGCCTCACTCCTGTCTTCTGGGACTTCACAGCACTGATGGGAATTTGGCCCTTATCCAGAGCTGTAATCAGCCATGTAGGCAGTAAGTGTGTGTGTGTATGTGTGCATTTGAGTGGGATGTTCTCTGACTCCCACATTTGGCTTCTCTCTTTGGGTAAGTTCATGCTGCAAAATTTTGCTTAGATAGGTTTGCCAAGCACGTTCCCAGATGGTAGAACATTACCTGCAGCGTTACCCCATGTGCACGACAGCCAACACTGTTAGAGAAGCCTTTTTTTCATTGTGGCTCATAGTGTTTGAGATGGCTGATTTGCTGTATTAGCAGCAGCTCTCCGCTGCTGGTATAAAGGTCTGGGATTTTGCTGGAATAACCCTTTACTTCTAAGGGCATCGCTACTGGGAGACGCTGAGAAACAAAGAAGGAGGACACAGAGAGAAGGACGTACATCAGGAATGGATTTACTTTGTAAATTTTACTGCTTTCTGATATGTCCCTGAAAACAGAAGTCTCTGTCCCTCCCTGTCCCTCCTTTCTACCCTGCAGACCTGCTGTGCACAGAAGCTGGCACAAGTGGTTTTATGGCTGCAAGGTGACATGGACAGAAAAAATACTTTTGCTGCAAAATCACTATTTTTTGCCATTTATTTTGCAGCCATGCCAGTTCCCTTGAGGATGGTCTCTTTGTGGTCTGTTCCATCTCTGTTCACAGGGCAGTGCAGGGCCGGAAGGATACAGAACTGAGTCTTCCAGTTGCAGCACTGGCTTTGCTAGCTTCAGATATTTGCCCAGATCCAGTACCAGGGCCTATGGCATTGCCCAATCTCCATTTCAGTCCATATCACCATCACTTGCAGCAATTTTTCTGAGAAGGATGCTCATTAAAGCCAACACTATTGCCAGGTCTCCAGTGTCTGCTGGACACCTCAAGAGCTGGCTGCTAGGGCTAGGAACAATATACTCTGAGCAAACACAGAGCGTGAATGGCCCTTTGCAGCATGCACCACCCAGGAGGCCGCGAAGGGTGCAGGATCTGGGGAGATGTTTGCATTCTCTCATGACTCCTTGTTTGACACCAGAGTGCAATAGCTCTTACTCCATGTAGGGATCCTCGGAGTCTACATGGCCTGTGGCAGCAGGTTTGGTTACAGATACTATTGCTATTGTCTCTATTTGAATTATGTATAACTCACATTTTTAATCATACTACATTCTGGACTGAACTTCAAATCAAGCATTGTCTAAGAGCAAGGGACAGAGTGTATATGTGTGTATGGGCGCGAGTGTTTCTGTGTATGTGTTCTACAATCCCGAGGTGGAAATGTGATGTAGAAAGCCATCATGATACATGCCCTCTATGTGGGTGGGAGCAAGAGGGAGTGTATTTGATTGTCTGTGTAGAAAAACTGCACGGGCAGCCTTTGTTTCAGAAGTTATGTAAGGAGATTTTGAGTGCTGCTTAAGTGCTTGGCTGACTGGTTCGTCCTAACAAAAGTGCATATACATTCTCCTGTTGTGCAAGCTCTCAAGAGATGCCTGGGAGTTCAGGATGCAGTGCATAGCTGAGGTGTGTAGGCTCGCTATTGACTCTGATGATAGTGAAAAGACAGGCTTCCCATTTGTGCATAATCATTGCTGTGCAAGTGTCCTAGCACAGCACTGGGAGCTCCTTTTGATGAACCCTTCTGCTCAAGGTCATAGGTTCATAGGTTAATTCAGGTTGGAATGGACCTCAGGAGGTCATCTGTCTCATGGCTACAACCATATGCATTAGGATACTTCCATCACAGATTGTGCCTTTACTCAAAACCTTTCTCTAGAGGCCCTAAGGCTTCAGACAAGTCCCCTCCTCCCTGAAGGATACTGGGTAACTACTTTTCTCTACTAAACTGTCATTCCTGCGCTGTCCAAAATCTAGCCGTTGCTACTGAACACATCAAGGACAAAAGCAGAGTTATGAATCCGCTCTAGCACAGAGATAAGACTCAGTATAATTAGAAACTTTTTATGTGAAGAAATGAATCAAAGCTTCTTCTACTCCTGGGACATTTTAACTCTTCACATCTTCTATTATTAGTTGTAGAACCATTTCGCTCAGTTTCAGGCTAGAAAACCCTGAAATAAGAATAAGAAAGTTCACACTAAACTGACCCCGCTGAGCTGTTTGACTCCATGGACAAATGAATGATGATGGAGCATGGGACACCTCTAGGGGCACTCTGCACCATCACATGGAGCACTGGAAAGCAACTGCAATATTGTAAAGCAAATATGTTATTTGGCCTTGTGGGTGGGCAGGGGAAAGGAAACCACTGGGTGTGATAGTAGCACAAGTTGTGCATAAGCAGAGAAGGTGTATGATTACAACAGCTTGTGGTAGGATGCTGCAAAGAGCAGGAAGGCAGGAGATTGCATCAGACTCCTTGCGAGGTCTCTAAGAAGGGCAGAGGGTCTCCTGTGAACTGAGGGAGCATGCTCATTTCCTGTTGCTTTTCACCTTCTTCGAAGAGCTGAAACTGCTGAGAAAGTGGCTTAGGTGCAAGAGGAGTGAGGAGCATTAAAGCTGGCAGCTGGAAGAGGAGCCATGCAGGCACAGCTGAAGGAGTGCAAGGAGCCATGAGTGAGAGCAGGAAGAGAAGTGAGGTGCAGCTAGGAGTGGGTGAGGAGTGGGTAGGGGCTGTTGTGGGGTAAAAAGTGGGATGAAGGGCAGTTATAGAAAAGGTATGGGGTGAGGAGTGGGGCAAGTGGAAGTTATGGGGCAGTTATGGGGCAAAGGGTTGGGTGAGTGGCAGTTATAGGAAGGCTACAATGTAAGTATTGGGGCAAGGAGGTCATCATGGGGCAGCTGTAGGCTGGGGAGGGGGCTGAGAGGTGATTATGGGGCAGCTGTGGAATGCTTATGGAGCAGAGAGGCCTTTATAAGGCAGGGTGAGGGATTTACAGAGCACTCACAGGGTGGAAAGTGGGAAAATGATCTCCTTGAACATCAGACGTCTGCATAATTATTCCTGGGTTTTGGGTACTTCACACCCAGACTGATTGCACAGAAACCTGGGCACTCTCTGACAGTTCCCAACTGCAATCATCAGCAGAGCCTGGCTTTGGAAGTGTGACTGGTGTGGCTATGCCCACAGTACTGGTTCTTTGCTTTCTCCAATACAAAACCCCAATCTTCAGCTGTCTGCAACTTCGCTAATGTTGAATTGTTCAAACAGAAATTTTCGGAGTTAAAAAAAAAAAAAAAAGGAAAAAAGAAAAATATTTAGCCATTCCAGAAAAGGAAATCTAGGTTCAAACTCATTTGGTGCATTGGCTGGCTTTCAGTCCCAGTGAGCAGCTCCAGCACTTCCCCAGTCAGGGGCCAGACTAGGAGCTTTGGATTTCATCAGTTGTCCAGTAAATATTCCTATTGTCTTTATTGTAGAAGGTCATGGAGTTTGCATTGACCAGACAGTGTGGAATCTCAGGTCTTGCCTGGGCTTCAGATGGTTTTGGCTGCATTTAACAGTTGTCTGGTGGTCAGTGACTATTGTCTGACCTGTCTTAGCTTGAGCTCTGTGAATTGTATATGGTAAAGGTCTGACAAATCTATGCATCACTGTGTAACAAACAACAGCCTTTTATGTTAATTGAGGATGGGGGAGGCTACTGGGCAACTTCCAAACTTCAGCTGGGAACCAGTGAGAAGGCAGTGTTAACAAAACACATAAAAATGAATCCAAGCGTGTGTGAGACTGAGAATAGAGAAATCCCTACTGTGAATGCCTGACTTCACTTGTCAATGACTTCAGGGTGCTAATGACTTGTTGTAACCCCCTTCTGCTTGAGGAAGACAGCCAGTTGCCAGCGTGGAATTACCAATGGCAAATTGTATCTGACCAACCTGATTGCCTCCTATGAGGCTGTGTGGATGCAAGGAGAGCAGTGGATATCGCATACCTTAGTTTTAGCAAGGTGTTTGACTTGGTCTTTCCTAGCATCCTTTTAGCTGAATTCATGAGCTATGAATTGGATAAGTGGATAGGTGGGTGGAAAACTGGCTGTATTGCCAATTCACGGACTTGCGATCAGTGGTACGAAGTCCAGCTTTGTACCATTGCAAGTCTGTGAATTGTCAGTCCAGCCAGTTGGCTGGACTAGTACTAGTGGCTCCCTTGGACCACTAGTAAGGCCACATCTGGTGTGCTGTTTTGGGCTTCTCAGTTCAAGAGAGATATCAGCAAACTGGAGAAAGTCCAGATGAGGGCCATTAAGATGGTCAGGGAGCTTGAGCATATGACAAAAGGAGGAAAGGCTATGAAAAGGTAGAGGGGGATCTAATTGCTGTCTTCCCTTCTGTTAGGGACCTAAAGCATAGTCATAGAGAAGACGGAGACAGGCTCTTCTTGGAGGTGCACAGTGGAAGGACAAGAGACAGCGGACGTGAGTTGGAATAAGAGAACTTCTGCTTGGTCATAAGGGAAAAGTCTTCTCTATGAGAGAAGTGAAACACTTGGACAGGGACCAGAGAGGTAGTGGGATCCCCATTTTTGGAGATATTCCACACTTGACTAAAAGGCTTTGAGCAGTGTAATTCAGCTTAGATGTCAGCTCTGCTCTGATTAGGGTTTGCAGAGACCTCTCAGGGTCCCCACCAACCAAAATATTTCTGTGATTCTGTGATTATGGTATTGGTGCACTTTAGTGGAAGACTTTAGTAGGACATGATACATTCCTCTTCTTTTTGAAACCTAAGATATTTGATAAGAACCTTACCCTTCTAAGAGCACCTTGAGATGGTTAAGACAAGAACTGAGATCTTAGAAGATGCCAGAAATAAAAGAACTTCGCCTTTGGTTGTAGCTAGCAAACTATACTATCCATGCTCTAATTTCATGGACAACTTATTTTTCTTCTGAAAGCACCTGCTTCATTCAGAGCACAGGGCAGTGAGTTAAGGGGTCTAGACTGGGCAGGACTATAGCTGCATTAGCAGTGTGAGCGCTGAACAAAGTCCAGTGCTGCTGGATGTCAAAGGGTGGCCTTTTCTGGGAGCCAGGTTGCAGGAGGAGGATGTATCTCCTCATGTCAGAGGGCATTGTGAGAATTCATAACCTTGCTGATATTTCTAAGACGTACTTCTCTGAGTGATGAGCGCAGCAGATAAATCCAAGAGGAAGCAAAAGATTCCCTATTCAGAACAGGGTTTGATGTGCCGTAAACAAGCCCTGAGGCTGTACACCGAATGATGAAGTTACAAACTACACTGAACAGTGCAGAAATGCAGTACAAAACAATGTAATGTGTAGCTGCCCAGAAAAGACTGGTTAATCTATCTGGAAATAAAGATGTGAAGCACAGACACAGTGTACCACGTCTGTGTGAAATCAGTGAGCACTGCAGGTGCTGAGCTCCCTGAAGGAGGAAATGGGCATGATGGGCAGAGACTGCAAGGTTGAGACTGTGGAGGGTGGGAAGCTCACAGTAGACTGGCTGCAAAGTCCTGGCCCAGGAAGCAGGCTTGGGAACTGTGAAGGACCGAGCCCAGTGAGATAGACCCACCCAGGAGTCTGCAACTGCTGGGCACTTCATTGGCAGAAGGGTAGTCAGAAATTTTGAGAATTAGGAGAGCAGGAATGAGTGGTTCATCTAATCCAAGTACAGTTGCAAGTAGGAAGGAGTTTTGACTTGTTTATCAAAGGAGTCTACTGAGCCTGGCAATGCAGCAGTGATGTTCTGGGTGAGATTCTGCCTTGAAAGAAGTCTGGGATGAATGATCATCCCATATATCTTATATGCAAGACTAGAAAAACAAGTGAACAAATATTAAGAGCAACAACTAATTTTTATCAGATGTCTAGAGGGCCACAGAACAGTAATCTACAGGCCATAAAAAGCTCTTCAACCAAGAACCATAAATTTTGTCATACTTAGTGATTTGAAAGCAAAACGTGTCCAGTATAACCAGTCAGGGTGATCTGCTGAGTGCTGAGGCCTGGAGGTTTGACGCAGTAAAGTCTGCATCTGATTATGGATTTTGTAATTAAGCTAGAGCACATTTTAAGGAGGCTCTCGGCTGCATTTCAGACTTCTGGAGATGTAATACCCTTTTCATTACCTCTGTAGGTTAAACTGTGAGTTCCTCTAACTGCTTAAAACTTGTACCTATCTCCACCCTGGCACTGTCTCATGACAGCTTCTGTCTGCTGAACTTGTCTCTGAATCTAACAGAAGAGCCTTGTGATTCTGGGAATCCCCTCCCAGACATGGGCCCAGTCCAGCCACCATGACAGAGGTTATATCCGTATGGGGTTTTCCTTCTCTGCAGGACTGCATGAAGCTCTACTGTGCCCCAGAGCTGTTTGGAGAGCACTGACTCTCCTTGGAAAATGCAAATTACTTTCGTTGTTCCTGCATCCTGTCAGGTTGCATAAAGATGTTTCAAGTTCACACAAGGCCACCTGTCCATCCATGTGAGTCACTCTCTGTATCTCCTTTGCTCTCCCCACCACCGTTATCCTTCTGCCCCAGTGATGAACACTGGAGAGCATTAGACTAACAGACCAACTGAATTTCCTTATTTGTTTGATAAGGCCTGCTCCTACACCTGTACTGATTGATGTTGATTAGCTGTTAATCTTTCCTAGCTCTCCTGTATCAGCCTGCCCAGGACTGCTGGGTTCAGCCTCAGACAACAGGACTGTCTGCTTAGGCCACACAACTCCACTGATACTCTGAGATATGCTAGAGATTCGTATCAGCAGCGGACACCAGCCGTCCAGGCATAGGTTATTGTTTGCATCAGCTAAATTGCACAGTGACCCAGGCCTGCTTCCTGCTGCACTGCCCAGCAGTCCTGCCTATTTACCATTTAGCTCTGAAATTGCAATAACAAGATTACTTGATATAAAGCAAAGCAACTCCACCAGCTTTTCCACTTTGGCTCTCCTCCTCCAGTTCTGCACAAAGGCCCCTCTCCCAGGAGGAGTCAGCAGTGGATTTGCTGCTGGAAATTGCTCTCACTCTGGCTTTGCCTATATCCTTCAAAGAGAATCACTGCTAGGAAGGGAGAGCTGTTAGTTTAATCAGACTGTTTATCCCTTCAAAGTGAGCAGTTCCCTTGGAATAAGTAGGAGAGCTCAGAGGACTCAGCTGAATGCTGGCTTATCCTACCAATTTGTGCTTCTAGAAACAGCTTCACCCTTCTCCTAAAGGTGCAGGGAAGTGGTGGGTGAGAGGTACCCTTGGCTCCAGGAGTACAGGCCAGGGTTATAGCTGTTGTCAAGTGCAAAATGATGCAATTACAGAAGTGCCTGGAGCTGGAGGTGCCTAGGAACAGTGAAATCATTCAGGGAAAACGTATTAATAGACTCTGCTAGGCAATGAGTATCTGCTGGATTGACAGCAGTCAGATTTTATAAATCAGGACTCCTGGGTCCTTGCAGGAAGGGAGCTGGCAGCTGTCATGTTTAGAGGCGGTGAGACAAGCAGCTGTAGACAACCTAGGTGTGGTACCTCTGGTCTGGAAGGGTGTGATTGTGGAGAAGTGCCTATGGCTCTACCATGCATGAGGGCAGTTAAAACTCAGGTTTACTCTCTTAACAAGAGATTTTCTGTTCCTGATTTGGAACATGGTGTGAATAGCACTTCAGATAGAGTGAGGAGGCCTTTTCAAAAATCTGTGCTCTGCTTAATTCCTAGACTGAGAAACAAATCCTTAAAGCAGGTGTGATGGCAAAACATGCTGTTGTGCCCAATTTGGCACAAGTACAGCAAAGGCCTAATTTGTTGCAGTTTTGATGCCTTTTCAGGCAGAGGTGGCCTTCCTCTGTTCTAACATTGTGGGGTGGGGGGGAAGGGGCACCTGCATTTTGCACAGGAGACAATCTGTGGAGGGGGTAGATGCAGGGAAAGGAGTTGCTGTAAGCCTTGGCATCTGGAATGCAAACACAATAAGATGCTGGTGTAGATGTAACTCCTGCAACCCTGCTCACATACAGCACCACATCATTATGCTGAAATGGAGCCATGGTCACCCCATCCCCAACTCCTGTCTGTGTGAATCTGAGCCAAAAAGCTGTTGGTGGCTGTAAACAATCCAGCTGGATTGACCCAAGATTTCAGGAACATGCAAAGAGACCAGCATGCCAACCCCACCCTGCCCTGAATACCAGTGCTAAGTAGAGAGATGAGAGATCTTGTTAGATAAAGGAAATCCCATACAAATGGAAGTGTTACAAAGCCTGTATCTTCTTGTGCTGTTCTTTGAACCATACCTGTAGAAAGCAGGACACATCTCTCTCTGGACACATTCCAATGCACAGATAAAGCAGGGTCTTAACCCTCACCTTCCCACAGTTTCTCAAGGCCATTGAGAGATTATTTTGTTGCATTAGATCAGACATACAGAATAGCTAGGGACATACCCAGACACGAACTGCCACATGGTAGAGGAGAAAAATGAGGAAATTTGATAGCTCAAAGATCTGGGAGGGCTCATATGTTTGTGGGAAGGGGATGAGAACAGGTGATGGCTAATGGGAGAGGAGGATAAGGTTGGGGAGGGCAGCAGGACCTACTATGCACATTTGTGATGAAGACTCATTTTGTGCCCTGTGGTGACAGAGTCAAGGTGCTGCAGTTAAATTGCTGATGCTAGCACTTACACAGGATCTTGTATATTAACTGCACTGTTGTTTTGTCACAGACGTGTGTGAAAAATTACCCTGCTGAAACTACACTAATCGCAGCACACAATATGTATACTTGCAAGCACAGTGTGCAAAGTCTGACCCTGCCAGGTAAGGATATGCTACAGTTCTCTTTGTCTTGCTTATAACTTTTTAGTATCTGTATAGCAGCAGCACCAGTGAACCCCATTTATATTCTGGTATATTCTATATTTGTGCTAGGTGCTGCACAAAGAACCAAGAAAGGCCTTTTCCCTAAAAGCAGCACTGAAGCAGTGTGTGGGATTGGGGCTCTGGGCACCCACAGTCTGTAACGTCTTCCTCTTTGTGTCTCTTTAGATTTCATGCAATTTGCGCTATACAGATCATTAACACAAATGTGTTGATCAGATCTCTGTGACTAACTGGAAATTGAGATTTTATTCCTCCCTCCCCTCCAGTAATAGTTAATAGACCCCATGCTCAAAGCCTWTTAGTGATCCAGATTGCACCTGTATAACCCTTGGGGAATTCCCAGTGTGTTGATGAACTTCATCTGATTTGTAAACCTCCTATTCACAAATTAACTCTCAGACACAGATGCTTGGGCTGACCTGAGAAACTAACACTGACAAATACCTTCCAAACCTGTTATATTCTCACTAAATCTACTGCTCTCTCTGGTCTTCTCTGTATTGGACAAGAGCTCCATGTTAGAAAACATATCAATGGCAAAAATAAAAGGCAGATCAGTTCCGTTGCTCATTGGACTGAGATTATTTTTGGTTGCTACCATACTTTTTACCTGATGTCTGAGCTACCAACCACACTAGAGGGGAGATATTTACCCTAGACAGCAGTTCCTGGTGCCACCAACTTCTTTGCTGAATGCATTATTGCACCGTTGTGGAGGAGTTGCACAAACACAGCATGTCCCATGGGAGGGTGAGATGGTGAGTGCTGGGTGAAGCCACAGCTTTTGGCATAGACTCTGGAGTGAGAGAGCTTTATCTGTGGCTGTTGGATTTGTCACTCATCTGCCATCAACTGAAGGCTTTTGAAGACTGTAGCAGGAACCTGGGTGGGGTAATCTGGTACCTGCTCTTGCTAGCAATAGTGCCCTCATGTTTTTGTTGCTGTGACTGACCTTGCTGGGAAGCCAGGAGTGGGTATCATCTGGCGAAGCAAGAGTCCCTACAGTGATGTCTCTGTATGAGCTACCCCCTGCCTAAAGTCACAGGATCTTAGAGCATGATCTGGCTATACCTGTTCAGGTCTCTGGCACCTTGGCTTTCTGGAGAATAAATTTCCATAGCTGCCCTTAATTGCATTACTAGGCATGCCTTGAGGAGCTGTCTTTTAATGTGAGTTGGCCACTTTTCCCTGAGGCCATCTGGGAACCAGAAAACAGGCAGCCTGGAGTCCCTGTGCCCTGCGAAGCCAGATTCCCTAGAAGCATGCACAACAACATGAAGCTGAGCTAAAAATATGTGCAATATCCTAGAACTTTGAATATCTGCCCAGGAAATAAGATACCTGCAGGCCTCTTTCTGTCTACGGGAGATATGAACACCTGTCTGGCACTGCATTGTGCCATGTGAACATATCTGCAGGTAAGTGTGCAGTCTGTTCAATCCCTGTTCAAAGTGTGCCTGGTACAAACACGAGTGTTGAGGCATTGATGGACAATTTGTAGTGTGGGACCCTCCAGAGTCAATCCAAGCACTGTATACTGGAGCCTTGATGTATATAGGTGGATCAACACGGCTGGCTCTGCCAGCTTAGACTGTAGAGCTGTTAGCAACTGGTTTTCTCTGTGAAAATCAGAGTCTGCAAGACAATGAAGTGGAAGTGCTTATGTGCATTGCTGCTGTAAGCAGCTACTGCATATCATATTTCCAGAGGCCCTTGCAACTCACTGCTTGTGAAGCTGACATGAGTAGACACTTCAAAGTGCAGCTCCCAGTAACCTGGTGTGGTGTTCGTCATTGTCAGTATGGGGTGAGCTGGAGTTTGCTTGTACAGAGGTGTATAGGGATGTAAGAGATTCTGGAGTGCCTGAGAAGTCACCCTGTGGATGGACCTATCGGAGTCCTGTGCCCTTTCAGAATGTTAGCTGGAGGCAAAGAGGGTTGTCCAGGCCATCTTAAATGGCACCAGACCCCTGTTTGTGGGCAACTGAATGCCACTTCTGGTTGCAGAGGAGTTGCTGGCTTCACTTGAATCTCTCTCCAGATCCCACTGAGTGGAGTTCTAGGGCTTGGTTGTTTGCTGAAGACCAGTGTATAAGTACTACCTTTGTTCCCCGAGGGTGTCCCACCTGGACATGAATCCCCCATCAGGCCTGTGTTTCATCTGCTGGTACTGTGGGGATGTCTCAGATATGCTGATGCATCTGAAAAAGAAATGTAAGTCAATATTTAGGCAGCTGAATCTGAAACCCATTGACCCTGGTAGGAAGCTGTACACCCTGCTCACTTGTAGGTGTCTGAATTTGAGGTGAATCTCTCCAGACGGCTGGGACTGAGCTGCCAAAAAGAAGGTGCTTGCACCATTTGAGATACCCTGGCATTGGCAGATAGGGGACCCACATCCTCCAGGGTGACTGATGCAGGCTCTGTGGGATACCCTACAGCATCTAAATGACACTAGGTACCTATATTTTAGAATCACAGAATGGCTATGGTTGGAAGGGACCTCTGGAGATCTTCTAGCCCAACCTACCTGCTCAAGCTGGGTCACCTAGAGCACGTTGTCCAGGATTGTGTCCAGATGGCTTTTGAAGATCTCCAAGGAAGGAGACTCTACAACCTCTCTGGGTAACCTGTTCCAATGCTCAGTCACCCTCACAGTAAAGAAGGTTTTTCTCATGTTCAGATGGAACTTCCTGTATTTTCAGTTTGTGCCTGTTGCCTCTTGTCCTGTCGCTGGGCGCCACTGAGCGTGGCCCCATCCTCTTTACCCTCCCTTCAGATACTTATACCCATTGATAAGATCCCTCCTCAGTCTTCTCTTCTCCAGGCTGCACAGGCCTAGCTCTTGCAGCCTTTCCTCATAAGAGAGATGCTCCAGTCCCTTGATCATAGTGGCCCTCTGCTGGACTTGCTCCAGTAGTTCCATGTCTCTCCTGTATTGGGGAGTCCAGAACTGGACACAGTACTCCAGATGTGGCCTCGCCAGGGCTGAGTAGAGGGGGAGGATCACCTCCCTCAACCTGCTGGCAATGCTCTTCCTAATGCACCCCAGGATACCATTGGCCTTCTTGGCCACAAGGGCACATTGGTGGCTCATGGTCAATTGGTTGTCCACCAGGACTCCCAGGTCCTTTTCTGCAGAGTGGCTTTCCAACAGGTCAGCCCCCAGCCTGTAGTGGTGCATGGGGTTATTCCTACTTAGGTGCAGGATATTTAGGCAAGTGAATTACATCCTACATATATATATCCAAGCTGATCATGTTAGACTTCCCTTTCTGTCAATGGAGAGCTAGTTGATAAAGTCAGAAGTCCTGGTTGAAGCTACCATGCTAAGGCAGACATCTATGAGAAGTCAGACAGTTTGTTCTCCACTGCCTGAATGGATGTGATCTTTACTTCTAAAGAGAGTCTGAGGTGACAAAGGAGATTGCGATGCTGGTACTGGTGATATCCATGATTAGGTGAGATGAATCTCRTTAATATTATTTAGGATTGTCTCCATTTTACTTGTTCAGCTCCCTTTGAGAGCTGTGTTTTACAGGATGCTCTAGAGATGTCCTCATGTTGGGCATGTTTTCAGTGCAGGTGTGAGTTGTGATGTTTTTATTTCATTTTATAGGGGCAATGTTGATTTTACCATTTGAATTTCATGGTCATAATGCCATGTGGTACCAAATGAAATGCTCTTCACATTTAATTATCATTAAATTATTAATTTGCCTTTATCATCCAGATTTATTATTTCATCAAGATATTGGGTTATGCTGATGAGGTCTGTTTTCTGTGAACCCAGGTAGAATGGCCAGCTATTCCCTATCCAACTGATAGAAGACTTGGGTAATTGCAGGTCTCATTTACCTTTCTAAATATTGGCGCAGAATTATCTTTCTTCCCATCTCCTGGCTCTATTTTCACTTCCTCATTTCCACCCATAGATCTGCCTTGGCCAACTCTGATGCTAGCAGACCCAGACAGTCTGCACAGGTTTTTACCTTTGGTCAGGTCAGGAGCTAACAGTTATCTCCAAGATTTCTTCTGGTAAGGGAATCATGTTTCTGCCTATCCTGAAAGCTAGGAAGCTGCCCCTGGATTTGTTTTTCCTTTTCTGTGAAGCAAGGTGTGTACTCCTTACAAGTGTAATTGCAAGGAAATCTTAGCCACTACATAAGTCTTAAGGAAACACATTAATTTTGTGGCATCTTTTGTGGAAGAGAAAACAGGCTTTTGGTCTCTAAAATGACTTTGTAAATGCTCAGAAATTTTCCAAACCTCCACAAAGGCAGGATGTGATGTCCGCCTGTGCTGATGATATTGTGATGCTCCCAGGTTGGTACTTGTCTATCAGTCCTGGCAAGCCTGCCTCAGTTTCTCTTTTGTGCTATGTATTGCCACTTACTGCTAATGTTTTGGTTATGACTCAGCTCCTTGGCCATTTTCACAGTTCTTATCCTCTGGGAAGCAAGAAGCCTGGAAGTGGGAATCAAGAAATCCACCTGGCAGCCTCAGGCCTTCTTGGATAAAGTCTTTCTCCCTACAAGTTTAGTAAACCCTTTGCTAGGCTTAATAAGCAAACCCAAGTCCAAGCCCAGGTATGAGCTCAAGCCCGAGTCCCAGCCCACACATATGGCTGTAGCACAAATACCTCTCTGAAGCAACTGGAGTTGACTCTCTTCACCTTGCTCATTCTGTAGAGCTCATCTCCATAAAGATCTGCTGCTGAATGGAGACCTTCTTTGTGCCTCCCTTCATTGGACACAGCCTGTGAGAAGACCAGGGAAGGAGACAGTCAGTCTCCCTGGTACCCCTTAGCAGATGGATAACATGCATTTTAGCATGCTCTTACATATGTAAGTGTATCTTTCAGAGACATAGTTCCTGGGATGGGATTTCATTGCCACCACAATCTCCTCTGATGATAATATGCAGCTTTTTCTAGCATGATCAGGAAACAAAATATCTCTTCCAGTCCCACTGCTTCTTGCTGCCTAATCAGTAGTGTGAATTGAGGGTGGAGTGTGATTAATCCCATATTTAAAGGTACACCTGCATTTACTCAGCAGAATCACAGCCCACCACTATCCATTGAGATCTCCACAGATCTCTCTACCAACAGTGGTAGGACCCCAAGCAGCCAGTCTGCACTGTGCATGCCTAATATCCAAGGCACGCAACCTGTGGTGTCTTTGACAGGCACAATCACCAAGGAAATTCATGAGGAGTTGTACAGTGCCTCAACAGCTGGGGCCAATCAAAAATTCTTACTTCACTCACCCACCTCTGTAGAATGCTTTAGAGCCTGCATCAGACTAGAAAGGGAGCAGCAGCAGACAAGTAAAGATCCTTTTCCCAAACAAGACCAGAAACACAGGAAGGTGGGAGCTCTGAAATCCTGACAAACATAAAAAACTTGGAAAGGAATTGTCACGCTCATTTTTATTCCCAGTCTCGTCTGCTGGTGAATTTGCTGTTCTTCACAATTTGGTGTCATTTGAAAATTAAGCAGGCAAAACCTGTATTTTTTTATACAGGATATTAATAAAAATATTAAATTGT
The DNA here is from genome assembly GCF_003343035.1 of Apteryx rowi. Classification (NCBI taxonomy): domain Eukaryota; kingdom Metazoa; phylum Chordata; class Aves; order Apterygiformes; family Apterygidae; genus Apteryx; species Apteryx rowi. The sequence goes on from NW_020450752.1 coordinate 279,067, forward strand.
ATCAAGCCAAGAGAAGACTCTGGGGAACATAGTGGAGTCTGCAAATGGCTTATGAGAGAGCTGTGTCTGGCCAGGGCACAAGGCAGAGTACTGTTCAGCGAGAAGTCTGCTCTGAAACACATACCCTTGTCTGCAATGCAGAGCAAGGGATAGCTTCAATGGTGGCTTGCCCAATGGCGTGGCCTTTGTCCAAGCTTTAAGTCCAGGGCTGGCTCAGAAAAAGGCCTATTCAACCAGGCACCCACAGCAAAGGTGTTCACTAGGCACACAGAGCTTTTCACCTGGAAAGATTTAGAGTATAACTGGTTGAGAATTTTGTTTTACAACTGAACTGACAGAAGCCAAGGGACTCTGTTCAGTAAGCTCTATGCTAGTCCACTATGAAGTCCAGGGCTGGAGGGGATAGGACAGATTTTCGCTCCTATCTATAGAGCTAGGGCAGTTTTATTCTCAAAGTCTGCTGGGGATGGTTTTGTATTGTGACTTGCTGGAAGGAATTCATCTCACTTGCCTCTAGACATCCACAACCCGTGACTTCATCTGAGCTGGTTCCCAAGACTCCCAGTAAAGTCAGTGGAGAGAACAAGGTATGTCTTAGAGTGATTCTTTCAGCTTTTCTTAGATGTCTACTCTGGCCTGACATTTGTTGTGCCCTGGTCTCCACTGACTGTGGTAAGTGACTTRCATCTCCATGGGCTCTGAAGAGACCCCCTGGAGATGGTGACACTGCAGGTGCCTCTCTATACACCATCAGAGGAATCCCAGCTTCAGCTCCCAACAGATTTCTATCACCAAGAAATTAGAGCAGCACAAAGGGCAAGTTTAACCAACTCATTGCACTTCAGTTTACAGTAAATAAAATAATTGGCTTTAGACCCCTCTCAAAATCTCCTTTGTCTTCCTGACAAAAGGGTCACAGCATTTAAACACTGTATGCAAAAGCATTAGGCAGCACTGGGGAATTTGAAACCACAAATACTTTCTCCTCAGTCAAACATGRTAAATGTGTATTTACATAAAAATGGAATCAGGAAAAGCTAACGAGTGTTAAATACCAACTCTGGAGGCTCTGATATGAAGGGAAGCACAGAGTATTAGGAGCAGATGGATTTAGAAGCTTGCAGAAAGACTCATCAGAGCAGTTCCAGCTGCCTGAACTCATATATAAGGCAAATAGGAATAGATGGCCAGAAAACATCACCAGCCTTAGGAGGTGGGCAGTTGCGGTTTTGACAGGRACTTTACCTGACATGCTTCTGCAATGTCCTAGGAGGTATTAACAGCTATTTGACTAACAGGGTCCAGGTGATAGTGGATTTACAAAAAGTATGGGAAAAGCTCTTCTATAATGGCTCTGAAAAAAATTTAGCTGTGATGGTTTAAGGGGAAAGTCCTTGCAGGGACTAATAACATTTTAAAGGATAGGAAGCAAAGACTAAAATGAGAATTCTAGTTTTCACTGTGAAGGGGAATTAGGTGCAGAGTTATGTGGAGATTTGTGTTGGAGCTGGCATTGCTCAACATATTTGCAATAAAAGGAGATAAGTTGTGAGTGGCAGTATTTTTCATTGGTGCAGTATTATTTAGGATAGTCAAACCTAAACATGACTGTGAAGCCCTGTACCATCTTCAGCTTTCTTGAACTGCATCCTAAGCTCTAAAGAGAGCCTGCAGGTCTTACGGTGTTTTTTGTCCTTCTTGGCCTCACACAATATCCTGACATCCAGTGCCCCAACCTTAGCATTACAGGACAAAAAGCCAGTGCAAGGAGATCTGCTAGGAGACAAGGACCTTTAGGGAACAGGGTCCTAGTCACATATGCTGGAAGTCTGCTAGGGCTCGTGTTTGCTCTGGAGAAAATTTGGCAGGACCAATAGCAAGCAATAGGTGCTGAATTGGCTCAGAGTGGCTTTAAATACACTGATAAGCACTGGCTGCTCGATTAAAAAAAATCTTTAAGACCATTTAAACTTGTACTGAGGGTGGGATCCAGCACCTGGAGTCACCTGCTCCTGTCTGTGAACCCCAGCACCCTGAGCCAGACCTCCAGCACTGCCACCACCTCAGAGCTGGCTTTGGCCAGAGAGACAGGTGGACACCCAAGGAAAAGCCTCCTCCCATGTAGCATCTGAGACCTTGTACATGCTCCCATTTTATTTAGTCATAAGCCACAAGCTCTGCCCCAAGCAGTTGTATTACACCCTTGCTGTTTGGTGCAGAGTGCTCCTGCTGCAGCAAACACGGAGGCTCAGAATGGATCTGGCACTACAAAGGGGTTGTGTCCAGGAGACACATCCACAGTCAGTGCTGCTGCCAAGGGAATTTATGTTTGTGATCAGACTGGATGGAGGAAAACGAACACGGTTCCTTTGCTAGATTGTATTCACTGCTTTTTCACTGCAAAATGGAAAACATAGTCTACACCTATCTGGCCTTTTAGCTCCACACACAGCAATCACTTCTAGCCTTTCTGCAGGGCTGTTGCTGAGCTGTTTGGTGCTAGAGCGTCCCACACTGTCTGCTGTTCGGCGTGACTTGGATAGCTGGTCTCTAGCCGCAAAGATCTGTTTATAAGGCGAGCCATAAATACTCACGATTCCCCCTCTCTAGGGCCCAAAGCTGCTTTTGTTTGTAATATTTCATATTTAATACACCTCAAAGGCTAAAAAAATGTGTCAGCACCTGAATACTGCAGTGTACTGTAGGACCAAACATGGTACACGGATACTATGAATGAAATATCGGGGTGTTGGAGGCTTGGATTACATCCCAAACTCCCCATCCTGCACTTTTCCCCACTCTGTTTTAGGGAATTCTGTCTCAGGATCTTTAAGATGGAGGAATCCTCTTCTCTGTGACATTGCAAAAAGCACAAGAAAGTCTTGCCTTGAAATATGTTGCAGATTTAATGCTTAGAAGGCACTCTTAATTTGGGCTCCCTAAGAGATCCTTCAGCAGATAAATGATTAAGGGCTGCAGCGAGAAGGGACACAAATATTTGACCAAAAGTCTGAGAAAGCTTAAAAAAAAAAAAAGACTAAATCCTCAAAACAGCAAAATAGAAAAATTTGAGCAAAAAAGTCAAGCAACCCAACAAGAGGGTCCCATTTAGTGACATATGAATTTGCCAAAACTGCAATAAATAGACAGGCAGAGCTGAAGTGTGAAGTGTGGAGGTGTACTCCCGCTTGTAATTATAGAGAAACAAACACACTTTGTCATCCTTGTGGGAGAAAGCATCTTTATGAAATGCCGAGACTCAAGCTTGTAGCTGCGATTAATACGCTGGATATTTACATGTTAATGCAACACATCTTTGCTCAGACCATCACAATGCCATTAAAAAATAAGTAGATGCATTCAAAGGATTATTCAAAGGAAAATTACTAGTAGTGAATAAAAAAAGCCCTGAAAAAAGGTGCCAAAGAAAAATGGAGAAAGGAGGAGGAAAGCTACTCCCCTCTACCTGCTGCTGGTAAGTCTGCATCTGGAGTACCGTGTCCAGTTTGGAGCTCCCCATAGATGTGGACATACTGGAGTGAGTCCAGGGGAGGCCACCAGAATGGTTGGTGGCTAGAGCACATGACAAAGGAGGAGACACTGCAAGATCTGGGCTTGTTCAGCCTGGAGAAAGGAGGCTCGGAGGAAATCTTCTTGATGTCTACAGACATCAAGATGTGGAGAAGACAGAGACAGACCCCTTTGGTGCACAGTGAGAAGGTGACAGGCAGTGAGCGTAAGCTACATTGAGGGAAACTCTGACTAGGCATAGGAGAAAAACTCTTCCCCAAGGGAGTGGACAGCGGCCCAGGGTAGCTGTGCAATCTCTGTCCTTGGAGATATTCCAAATTTGACTGGTCAAGGCCCAGAGCAGTGTAATTTAGTATTAAAAGCAGCCCTGTTCTGAGCAGGGGATTGGGCTAGAGACCACCAGAGGTGCCTGCAGAGGTGTCCGCCAACCTCATTTTTCCTGTGAGTCTTTAGCAAACCCCTGATATGCCAGGCCTCCACACATCCTCCAGACTCTGCAGAAGATGGCACTGTTATACTCTGTCCACACATTGCTCTTGGTAGAAAGGGCGACTGGGCTTAGGCAAATGACAACACTGGCACCAAGTCCGTGTCTTCGCTACTGTGAGCAACGGGGACCACCACAGCAACTGTGACTACTGGGGACACGGACTTGCCCTAGGCCAGGGTTATTCCTCACAGACATTTGTTCAACCCTATCTTGTAAACAAGTTTATACACTACAGCATGAGGCTCCTTGTTTTTGCAATAGCATGGTACATGGTGTGATATCCACCATGGTATGTATTATTTCAACGCTGTTATCAAGCTATTTGTCCCCTCATCTGTATTTCTGAAATGGACTGTTTTTACGTAGGCACAGAAACTTGCATGTGTACTTCTTGAATTGCAGCCTGTTTTTTTCCAGACCATTTCTCCCAATTTGTCAAGGTTGTTTTGAATTATAATTCTGGTTCCTAGGTTGGTCCAGCTGCAGATTTAATAAGAAAAGCATTTATGTTGTCGTGAAAGTCATGTATGAAAACACTGAATAATGCTAGGCCAAGGCTGGATTCCCTTTTGATACATTTTTCCCATTTTGACCTATAACTATCTCCTAAGTAGATTTTCCAGCCAGTTTTGCACTCATTTGAGAGAGACTTATCTTAGATGACTTTTTCTACCTCATTTATGAGAATGTCATGCAAGATGGTGTCAAAAGCTTCATGAAAATACCTGAATATGGCATCTTCCTTAAGTTGTTGCTCTGTTGTAGAAGGAAACTAGTTGTTGTGGCATAATTTGCTCTTTACAAACACCTATCAGTTGCTCCTTCTCTCTTTTCTTGTAGGTGCTTACAAAAATTGATGAAATATTTTTGTCAGTATTTTTCTAGAAATGGTATTTAAGGGGATCCTTTTGCACTTCCCTGGTTCTTCCCTTTCCTCTTTTCAAAGAAGAACTTTGTTTCTGCCTATTTCTACGTCACAAAAATCAAATACTACCTTTCGGATGATTTTGCAAACCACTCATAAAAATGGCTTGTCTGCTTTCTTTTGCTGGCTCAGTGTCTGTATGTCTCCACTATAACAGCACCCACTTTTCCTTCTGTAATTCTTATTCAGAGATTATTTCCATCTGTAGTTTTAAACTCAGTGAATGTACCTATGCTCTTGATATTCTCCTTTTCTCCTTGTTTGCCCTTCCTGAACAAGCTATACAGTTGGATATTAATATTCCAGACATGAGCTATCCCAACAAGCCCCTGTTATGCCAGTTAAATCAGATTTTTGCTTTGTGTGAAGAATTTGCGCTCTTCCTGTTTATTCTGTTTCTTATGTTCGAATATACAGATTTCTAAGACATTAAACACATTGCCCGGTATTGTCCTTGTCCTCTTATGAACTGTAAATGGTTCAAAAGCCATCCTGAGATCAGTGTGGTTTYTTGCTTGTCAAAAGGTTGTTTCAGACCATTACTTCTCTGGTGGTTAGAATCTTATTAATTTTCTGCCTATGTTCATGGCAAATTTATATTTATTTATTCTTGTGCCAATTTGTGCTTTGGATTAAATAGGTCTTCTCCCACTATGGTGTTTACTTCCCGGACGTATTTATAGCAAGCATTTCTGCCTCTCCTTAGCCTTCATTTTTTTACATTGAACAAACCAAGTTCTGTCATTCTGACTGATGGACTCCCATTTTAGAGCAGAAATCCTTGGGATTAGTGTCTAAGCATGTGAGTATTTGTTTCCTCTGCTAAATTACATGGAGTGATGTTACTCCAGACCTCAAGGTCAGCTAGCTCTTCCTGTGCGATAATCCTATTCCCCTTTGTACTGATGATGCTTCAGCTTTAGCCAGCCACAAATTCCATGAAGATTCCTGCTAGAATTGGTCAATGAAATATTCATTCCTAGACTGTTGCTTCTTAACTGTTCCATTGTCTTCTCCATAGAAAATGGCATTGGCCCCTGAACGCCTCATAGCAGGGGGTCCTTGCTTTGGACAGGTGAGTAAGGACTCCAGGGAGACAGGATTGTGCTCTGTGCTCTCTGTGCTATTATCCTGTTTTCTGTGAAAAGGAGCACAGCTGGAGAGGTTTGCAAGCAATACGCCGCACTAAGCTGCGGGTTAGGGATGGGGATGTGGGCAGCATGCTCATGTGCAGCTACCTGGAGCAGGAGCTCAGGTTGAGTTGGGCTGTTCCTGAGACAATGGCTTGAGGTAGAAAAAACAATGTGGTAATTCCAGTAAAGGATCCTCTTAAATAAGGCAATTTCAGCTAAAACTGTAAAGCTCAGCAGATGCTGAAGATGAGGAGTCTGGCTTGTCCACACAGAAATGTTTACTGCTGTCATACCATGACTGCTCTAACAACCAGAGGAACGATAAAAATTAACGGGCCTAAACTGTGCGTCAAAAACTAGGCAAAATGGATTAGTGCAGTGATGAAAAGACAAGCTGCTCCCCTCTCCCCAGTGGGGCACTGCAGATGGGCCATGCTGGTGCAATAGGTGTGACAGGCTTGAACTGCACCTCTGTGTCACTCTCTGCCCTTCCCCTCTCTGGCAAACAGCCTAAAGTCCCTGCCTGACCTTCTGAGGTGGCTGGTCCAGGCTGGACCCACACACTGTTCCCACCACCTTAGACTGCAGCTGGGATGTGGAATACATGGTCTTTTGTTCCGTGTACCAGCAATGTGTCTCAAATGCCCCAAGGCATCTCCAGTGGCACCAGGTGCCCGTGCTTAGGCAGTGGAGCCTACCCAGAAGATCTGACAGATGGCTGGTAGGGTGAATTCAGCTCCAGGTTAAGTTGCCTCTGTGTGGGTGTGCACGGATAGGCATCTCTATTGGTGCTGGATGTGATGTCTTGCCTTCTTTAACAGTCAGTGGCAACKGAAAAGTGTTTCAGCTTGCTCTGGGCACCTCTTACTTGACAGCTGAATTGCTCTGGTACAAATAGATATGAAGGCAGAGCTGGCCAGAGCTTTGTGGTGATCTGTCTTGATCTGCTCTTACAGCCAGCTTTCCAAAGAAACCAAGAGGCTTTTAAAGTCAAACAAGCCAGGTTTTATTGTAAAATGAGCTAAAATACTTAACAGAGATATCTCACAGAGACAGGTCAGATGGAATGGAAATAAAAAGGGTTTATTTAACTCTTCCCTGCCCACTTGCAGAAAGTTTATTGCCTCCAAGTTTGTATTCAGTTATCTCTGACTTTCTGAGGTGCATCAAGCTCTGCAGAATCTCCTTAGGATGCAGGGACACTTCTCTTCTCCCTCTCCTATAGCCAGATAGTGTCTGCTGCCTGCTCCTTTCAGCATGCTTTCCTGCTACAGATGCCGTAGTACCTCCTGCCACATCTGTTGAGTCCTTCTGGCTCTGGAGCCCCTGTGTCAGTCTGGACAAAACCTTGGGGAAGATTTGTCTGTGAGGACAGTGGGTAAGGGTGTTTCACCATGCAGCTTTCAATTGGTGATATGTGGCCTGCTGCAAAACCCTGCTGTTTCCTAAATGGAGAGAGGCCAGTGAAGGCCCCAAGAAAAAAGATCAAAGCTGCTCCCAGTTATTGGTGCAGGGAGGGGAAGAGAGAGGGTTTCAGATGTGAATTTGGATCTCACAGGCCTTGAGAGGGGTTCAGTGACTCTCCACCATGCTCACTGTGCATGCAGAGTGCCTGCTCCCAGGCAGCCACTCTCCCAGAGCTATCTTTCAAGACAGGCAAGAAAGAGGAGCTGGGGAACTACAGGCTGGTCACCCTCCTGTCCTGGAAGATATTTCCAAGCACCTGAAGGACAAGAAATGTCTGGGAACAGCCAGCAGGGATTTACCAAGCATGCCTGACCAACCTGATTGCCTCCTATGATGAGGTGGCTGGCTGTGTGGAAAAGGGGAGAGCAGTGGATATTGTTTGTATTGATTTTTGCAATGCTTTTGACATGGTCTTCCACAGCATCCTTATAGCCATACTGGGCAGGTATGGACAGGGTGAATGGACAATTAAGGTGGGTGGAAAATTGACTGGACTATTGGGTTCAAGGAATACTGGTTAATAGGTCTAATTCCAGCTAGCAGCTAATTACTAGTGGCATCCCTGAGGAGTCAATGCTGGGGCTGATACACTGTTTAACTTCATTAATAACCTGGATGATGGAGTGGAATGCATCATTGGTAACTTTGCAAATGGCATCAGACTGGGGTGAGCGATTGCTGTGCTGAATGGCAGGACTGCTACTTGGAGAGACCCTGACAGCCTGGAGAAATGGGCTGAGAGGAAGTTCATGAAGTTCAACAAAAGCAAATGTCAAGTCCTGTCCCTGGAATGGAATACCCCAATGCAGCAGGACAGCCTGGGGGCTGACTGGATAAAAAGCAGCTTTGCAAAAAAGGACCGGGGGATCCTGGTGCACAAGTTAACCAGGAGGCAGCAATGTGTCCTTGCAACAAGGAAGGCCAACTGTATCCTTGGCTGTGTTAATAAGAGTGTAGCCAGCAGGGCAAGAGAAGGGGTTCTTCCCCTTTATTAGGCACTTGTGAGACCACACTGGGAATATAGATCCAGTTTGGGGCTTCCTACAACAAGACAGATATCCTGGAGTGAGTCCAGAGGAGGCTGCCAGGGTGGTTAAGGTGCTGAAGCACACAACGTATGAGGAGAGGCTGAGAAAGCTGGGTTTGTGCAGCCTGGAGAAGAGAAAACACAGGGGGAGATCTTCTTACTCTATACAGTGACCTCATGGGAGGGTGTAGAGAAGACGGAGTCAGACTCCTCTGAGGTGCACAGTGAAAAGGACAAGAAGCAACAGACACAAGTTGCAACATGAGACATCTGGATTAGATATTAGGAAAAATTCTTCCCCATACACTGGCCTAGGGGTGCAGAGGGCCTGTGGGATCTCTATCCTTGAGGACATTCAACGCTCTGTTGGTCACAGTCCTGAGCAATGGGATCTAACTTCAAAGTTGGATCTAATCTCAAAGTTGATTCTGATTTGGACCAGAGACATCCAGTGGTCCCTGCCAACCTAAATTTTTCTGTGATTTTATGTCCAGGGACAACTTGAGTAGCTAAATTGGCAAGGGTTGGGAAGTAGTTAGGGACAGCACCTATGTGAGGATGTGGGGCAGTACAGAATGGGGGGAGAGAGAGAGTTGTGGGAGGGAGGATGTAACAACAGCATGTCTGGTAAAACTGAGACCTTTGCTATTGGTCAAAAGACCAGAGGAAAGAGCTGCAGTGGCAGTAACAGCTTCACACCCCTTGTCTTCACTTCAAACCCAGTTTCTTTGGGGTCTGTGGGAGTTGGTATGACAGACTGTGACAGTTCAGTGGCCTTGGACAGTCCCACCAACAGCACCAGTGCAGACCTTGGCTCCCACATGGGACTGTGCTAGGCTTTTGCCATGCTGCTTCTTTTGTGGTTCCCTGCATGGGTATCTGGGGATGCTAGCATTCCCTTTGCTAAAGGAATGACTTGTGCTCTTCATGTGATAGCTGCCTTTGCTGAACAGCTCTGATTCACCACCATCAATGTCAGCCTGCCGGGAGCCTCTTTAGGAGGCCTAGCCCTGCCTCCGGTACCTCTTGTCCATGGGTGTTCTCGGACAGGGTGGCTCTTTGGGAAGGACATGTAGGTATCCCACCTCCAGGCTATATGCAGCTCCTCCAAGCAGTGGGTTCCAGCCCTGAAAGCCTTGCTCCACCTCATCCCCATGGAGCACTCTAAGCATAAGCCACTTTCTTGCCTCTGCCCTCTTTTCCCTCTCCCCATAGGTGATGGTGCCTGTCTCCACAGTCTGTGTTGTTTCTCTCACGGATATCCAGACTGACTTACTGGTGCAGCATAGTCATGCTTCTCAGAAGACCTCATCTACTGCAGGACAGCCTGCAGGGTACTTGATGTCTGGCACTGCTGTATGGAGAGCCCAGGAGGACTCCTGGCTGTTTTCTAAGCACCACAGCCTGGCTTGTCCCTGTTGCCTCTTCCAGACAACAGGAGGAAGATGACTGGAGAAAGGGAAGACCTAGAGGAAGAGGCCCTCCAGGAGCATGCAGGAGATCCTGGGAGTGCGATAACTCAAGGTGACTGGGGTGTTGCTGTGAATGCTTTTGCACTGTGCCAAGCTGTCTGTGCAAATAAGGTCCCCTCATGTTGGGAGCAAGAAGCCCTGCGGTGCTTGGCAGAGGGTGAGCCAGCAGTGAAGAGGCTGCACAGTTTTCTGCTGTGTGAAGAGTTATGTAAGCTCTGAATAATAACAGAGCTGTTAAATATGACTTCTTGGGGTTGAATGCAAAAAATAACAAAGCAATCATCCTGGCAGGCACAACAGGAGCTGGGAGAGAAGCAAGGGCCTGTAAAGCATAGATCTTCTTGGAGATTTTAGCATTGTCTTCCTCATCAAAGGTCAGAGGCAGAGCTGCTACTGGGAATCTGTGGACTGTAACTTTCCCTGAAAGGCCAGAGCTGATGTCTGGTTTGTCTCCACTGGGTTGTGCAAAATATTGTGATCAAATTGCTGCTGGAAGAAACAGCTCGGGAATGTCCCTATCTTGCTTGCAGTGTGTACAGTGGGGTGGGAGTCAGGGGAGAGTTGACAACAGAGCCATTGTGAGAATGGAAAAGAGGTTGGGGAAGTGGAAACATCACTGCCAAAGGGACTTGTGCTCCTAGTTCATGTAGGAACAACTTTGTCAAGGTATTTAGCTTGGCATAACTTCTTCTCTCCCACATGGCACATTTCTACCCAAGGACCCCTTCAGAAAGCACACTGTACAAGTCCTCTCTAAGGATACCTCAACAGTGTCTCCTCTCGGACATCTCATCCCTGTTCACCACAAGATGCATGGCATACTCCTTCAGGACATGGCAAATTGTCCTTCTTCAAATGTACAATATATAAAAGCACAGCTCCTCCCTGAGGAGAGCATGCTGAAGATTTCCGTGGGACTACAACTTTTGCCTTACAACACAGTAAACACAACCCTCCAGCTTCCACCTCACCAAGCCACCATTCCCTGACACATTTAGAGCATCCCCTATCCCTGGAGATATGCCATCCACCCTCTTTGCCAAGTTATGCTGCAGGAGGCATTGCTGGGACTCCCCAGGACACACTGCCCAGCACTCTCACTTCCATCCTGTTGGAAAACACTTTGTTGACTCCCTGCACCTGTGGAGGCCAAACACCTGCTCTTGTGAGTTAAGCAGTGTCAAGGAATAGCCACTGGATGGTCCACAGCTGTACTTTTAGCATTGTTTCTAGATGGGTTTGGTTCAGGCCAAATAGTACTTTCCCAAACCATTCCTGGATGAGCATGGGGAGGTTTTGATGGGCAGGGACTGCTCAGGAGCACTTTGTGTGTTGAACCCACTGATGGAAGCTAAAGAGAGTTTGATTGTGTAGATAGGGGTCAGGTGAGGTCAGCTGACATTAGTGCTGGAGAACAGTCCTGGACACATTTAATTTGCTAGTATAAAGAGACATCCTAGCTGGACAAGGTATATGGCTGGGCTGGGGAAGGGCTTGGTGCCAGGTGGGGGAGCATGGACCAAGGTAGGTGTGTTCAGAGCCAGGGGACTCATGGGTGGAGTGTGCAGATAGCACTTGCTCCTTAGATACAGTCTCATCCATGTGGAGGTGGGCAGCTGACAAATTCACAGAGTGGGTTTGTGCACGGGGATGCACAAAGGGATAGGCTTTAGTCATGCATATGGCTCCAAATATTTGTGTCCTCTAAGGACACAAGTCCGGTGTTCTTGCCTGTGCCTGGTGGGAGCCCACACTCTTAGGCTTGACTCAGCTTCGGGTCAGAACACAGCACAGGAGGTGCTGTCTGGAGAGCACTGCCATCTCCCTCCCAAATGGACAAGCAGGGTACTGGTTCGGTCCAGAGATACCCTGTGAGCTCAGCTTTGCTGGCTTGAGGGCAGCAATTCTGGTGCTTGGCTGTTTCTCTGCAATGGGCTGTAGCCATGTGTGCTCCTCCCCGATTCCGGGAAGAGGATGGTGCCTTTGCAGCTGTTTGTTCTTAGGAACTGACAGTCCCAGGAAAGCTGCCAAATTTCCGGCTGATGGATGAGCCCCTCTCAGAGCTTGAAAACCTTTCACACAAACAGAGAGGAGCTCTTTAGGGAGCTGCATGTGGGGATAATTCAGAGCAATGGGGCAGAATTAAGAATGGGAGCATTATAATGGGTGGTGACAAAAATGTATGGGAGTTCCCCAAACTCTCCTAGGAAGAGAGACCAGGAGKCTGGAATTGCTGGCCTAACAGAGGCAGCATATGAGAGTAATTAAGTCACAGTAAAGATATGAGCTCCTGACATGATGGGAAAGCAACGTGCCTTAAAAACAGGGGATTTTCAATGACACTGAACCCAGAAAATTCAGAATGAAGAGAATGAAATGGTTCCCATCACAGCTGGAGAGCTGGGGAACTCCTGGCCAAAGTGTGCCATTAAGCTAAAGAACTGATCTCTTCTGTGATGAGAAGATAGTGACTTGGGAGTTAAATATTATCCTCTCTGGCACTGTTCCAGGGAACCCTTCTGGGGTGAAAGGTGCCTTAAAGGGGAGCCAAGTTACCGAAGGGCCAAGCTTTACTTGGTTACCATGCTTATAGAGAGAGCTACAGGACAACAGAAAACAAATGCCAAAATCAGATTGCAAAGGTTGCTGGTCAAGATTACAAAACACTGGCAAATCAAAAGCTCCTTCATGCTGCTCATAGAGCTGTGGGTCTGTTGTGGCCCTCAGGAATGTCTCCTGGCCAACTCCAGCCAGCAGCAAAGAAAGCAGCTCTTGGTGACCTGCTGTACTCTTCAGGATGCATCAGCCCTTAAGTTCAATGATCTGGTGCCTTTCAGAGTAAGACCAATGTGTCAACACCCAATTCCTGACAATCCCCTGATTCCTGACAATCCTGGCAGCCTTTCAATGACTGTCTACACCTTGTCAATCTCCCTTGTTTACACCTGAGCGGAGGCTGAGGTYTCTGCTGAGTGAAGCGGTTTGCAAAGCCTTTGCTAGGCATCCTTCACTCTTAACACCAAAGCTGGTTGTTCTGAGTTCAGTCCTGACTGAGTTAAGTCAGTCCCCTTAACTTGGTTGTGCTTGGAGGCTATCAGCAGTGTATAAATTGACTTTTCCTTCCACTGGTAACAAGTGTGGGCTTTTGCCTGCTCCCTTCTCTTCTGGCCTTGTGGGAAGCCCATGGAAGGTCACTTTTAACTATTTCCCATGAAATCCCTTTCTGGTATAATATCTTCCTGACCCTACAATCCAGCCTAGAGCTGTACTTATGACTGAGCCATTCATACAATGTGGTTGCTCTTTGAAAATACAGGGAGGTATTTACCAGGCCTAAATCAGACACTTGCAAATGCTATGTTTCTTTCATCTTTCCATAAGCTGCTGGTCTTGGCATATGTTGTTGACAGAAAGTTATATTCCATGGATCCCCATCTGAGGCCATGGTCTTCTGTGCCTATCTGCAAGCCTTGGGAGTCTTGGTTTGCCTTGTTATGAGTTAACACACATGGGCCTAATCATGAGTTTAGCTCTTTCCTACATCAATTGCACAAAAAACGAGTACCTTCAGAGGAAGGCCAGCATATTATAAGACTGATGTGATCATTGATTCAGAGGTTAGAGAAACAAGGACTGTGACAATTAAATGGTTCATTAGCCTTATCTGATAAAGCTAAAATGCAGATGGTTTAAAGAAAAATCCACTAAAAGAGAGAGCCTCTCCCCGTGGCTGGAAGTAAGGGCACATTCAAGGAATGTAAAGTTACACAGAGATGTAGGCACCTGAGGGGAAACCTTTTTTGCTCACATTACTGGCCGTTGGGTATCTCCAGACCACCCTACACACATCCTCTGGAGGGACTCTGGCGCTAATGAGCTCCCTCCCAAAAACCAATTCCAGCACCTTGCAAAGGGCCACAGATACAGCCTTTCACACCCTGGAATTGTTTCTGGCTGTCAGTTATCCCACATGCAGGGAGCATTATAGACCACCACTACTGAACCAAGCAATACACATCCAGGAATGGTGAAGCACAGACTGCACAAGCCATCAAAAAGCATGTTGATGCCTTCAGTACATTGCACAGGAGCTCATCCAAAGTTGCTGGGCTACATACTCCTGCAGACAAAGGAGACGCTTGCCATTTTTGAAGCCCTGGGCATTCTGAAGCTCTAGGCATCACATGTGGAATACTTTGGGTTTTTATCCAGTGGCTTCAACACTAGGGTTGAGCTCTTTGCCTTAGCCAGCAAAGTGGGCCCTGGGCTGCAGTCAGGTCAGGCTGCTTGGCACAGTGCGTTTTCTCAGTCTCTACATAAGTTTTCTGGTAAGTCCATCCTGAGAGCAGTCACACAAACAACTGGTCCCTTACAGAGCTGTTGTTGCTTCAGGTTGGAGGTGAGGCAGCTGGGGGAGCAGTACTGCACGTCTTTCACTAGGCATCCTTACCCATGCACCTTACCTCCGGCAGGCAATCAGTCTGCATCTGGTTGCATGTCTTTGTGAGGTCCTCCTCCACCAAGTTAGCATGTAAAATATCCTGTGAATGCCCTGCCTGCTGCAGTTTGGGAACTTTTAACCTGTCACTCAACAACCTGAAAGCAGTGCCTGCCTGCTTGCAAGAGTCAAGGCATTACAGCAATATGTAACCTGCTGCCAGCCAGTGTAAATGGGCAGGCCATGTAGGGCCTGCCTATAGGGGATGAGGGACCCTGAACAGAGCCCAAACATCTGTGTGTAGTCTGCAGTCTTGAGCTAAGGAAAGGGGAAGCCAAGGCTTGCTTCCTAGCAGCGCACCGGCTCACTGGGCAGAAGGCAAGTCTTGTGCCACTGCTAACAGGCCTATGCTACAGGTGCTCAGGGAGTTCAGCTGGTTTTTTTTGCATCACTCTTCTGAATGCATTCTCCTTCAGATGTGGTGCTCTATTCCTTGCCTTCCTGTGAGTCCTTGCCCACTAGGATGCAACTGCCATGTATAGTTCTGAGTTGTGCAGCTAAATCGCTGCTCCTGGTCAGCTCAGGAGGATTTTTGTCTTGCAGCACTGGCTCTGCTGTACTGTCCCTGTTCTCACCTCCACCAAGGAAGTCTTTCCAGCCCTTCCAAACCACAGTAGATTCTCCTCACTTTGTGACGCCTTCCTGTTTTGGTGAAGTCCTTAGTGCTATCAAACAGTGCTAGTGAGGGGCCTGCAGGACGCAGATCTCTCCTAGCTGCCCCTCTACCCATAGCTTTCATCTCTCTGTCTCTCTCTTCCCCATCAGTGGTCTCTGCAGGGTAAGAAGCAGTCTGGTACAGTGTCCTGCAGATGTTTGCCCAAGGTTCGCTCAGTCAGCGCATACTGCTTAGCTGGGGCTGATGTTCCTTTACTTGCAATGCTAAGTGGTGTCAGGGGTGGTTCTGGAAAATTAAAGCCTTGAGAGAGGTTCTGGTGGCAAATCCTGGCTGAATATACTCATTTCATTCAGTGATTCTTGACTCAAGCGATGTTTCTGCAGGGGACAGGGGTGATTTCCTCCTGGAAATCTTCTCATGGAGGAGATCTGTGGGTCTGCTTGGAGTCCCTGTAGAGCCTCCCTTTGCAAAGCCCTGAGCCCTGTCAGGGTGAAATCACGCACCTGGCCGTGCCAGGTCGTGCCAGGCCAGGCCATTGTCTGCTTGCTGTGTTCCCGCGGGAGCAGCAGCCTGGGAACAGCAGGGGAGGGGGCAGTGCAATCTGTTGCTCAGCGCAAGTACAAGGGCTAGAACCAAGAGCACACAAGCAGGGGGTGGCTGGAACAGGCGGACGGAAACCAGAGCGCAATGCTGAGTGGTGGGTGGGCTGGCGCAGACCCAGGGCTTGGGGAGCCTCCATGCTGTGGCTTCACACCTGCTAGATGCATCTCTAGGGAGTAAATCATGCCTGCTTGCCTGAAACGTGCTGCACACATCCTGGCTTTTCTTAAGGACCATAATAGCACTAATAAAATGGCCATAAAGAGCAAGACACAAACATGTGTCCCCTGTCATTTATGCCATGACAGTCTCAGAGCTGGTGTCCACACAGGAAGGACAAGTGGGAGGGTTATGCAGCTGAGCGGGCTGAGRAGCAGAAAAAGGACACAACTAATGGAGCCAGGAGGTCTCTGGGTTGGGGACATATGGCCCATGTGGGATCAGGGCCATGTCCCTTCTAGAGAGAAGTCTGAGTCACAAAAGCACCCAGTTCTGCTTCCAGTCTGGTAGGCAAACACGTGTACATCTATCACAGTCCAGCAGAGTGAATGCAGCACCCTTGGCACAGCCAGGTTCTTGTATGCTACCTAGTTAGGGCTGACACAAGCAGACAGTGTAGCCTGGGGAGTGGGTAACTGCTTACATGGCTGCCCCTGCTCCCAGGCATGTCGTCTTAGTTTTTCCCACCTCTGTGTTCTCTGAACATTCCTCCGATTGCTCTGTCTCCCCCATGCTGTACAAAGGTGTGATACTTCTTCCTCTTTCAGACAACTCATGAGGATAAGATGAATGGCATGGAGGGAGCCTCCTCTTYCCCTGACTGTTGATGTAGTTGGGGYRTGGATCCAGCTCCTGCATGTGGACACCAATGTGCAGGTGTGCACAGCGAAGGTTTTTACATAAGACCTGAGCTCCCCTAGCACTCAGTGGGGCCTGGAGAGCAAATCACTCCTCAGGGTCTCTACTGTCCTCACTGGAGACACCTGCTCAACTGTAGGTACCTACATGTAGACATCCACCACCCGGGGCCCAGCAGACCAAGCAGATGTGAGCAGTCCCACTCCCTGTGACTGGAGAGCAGGCATGGTTTTTTTGCTGTGGGATGTTCACCTGGTGAAGTGTGAGAGCAAAGCGATTGCAGGGACAGGAAAGGGGTATCTGGGATAGAGCCTCATGGCCCAGACCCCTTCTCAGTGCTACAGGAACTGCAGAGGGGACTGGCTGGAGGAGAACTTTGCATGGCCAGAGGTAGTTCAGCTAGAGGTGATTCAGTGAGATACAAAGTGTGGGGAATCTAGGCCCTCCTGCACATAAACCCTCCTGCTCCAACATAGTGTTCCCATAGTGTGCTCCACTCTGGAAAGTGCCACAGGTCTCTGGTGGTCTGGTGCACCTACTGGAAAGGAGTGAACTGTTGTTGCCAGCTGGTACTGCCTGCATGTCCCTGTCTGACATCGCTGATGCAGGGCCTGGAACTTGTCCTGATGGTGCTGAGCACAGGATGCACTGGGGTCAGATATCCTGCCTTGCTCAGGACTGCACAGCAGCTTACAGAAACCACTGCCTGCTGAGAATTGGTCAGGGCAGCACTTTTGTCCTCCATGGGCACAAATTGTAACAATCAGCCTGCAGTAGGCATGGGGCTTGTGTCAGAGGCTCTTGAGTCACAGCTATCCCACCTCTTTAGCTGGGAAAGGTGCACTGGATCAAAAACTGACAAGCAAAATTGTTCTCCTGCTGGGATGCTTGATCTGCTGCTAGCTCCATGGCGAGTGCTTTGTGCTGCTAAGTGTTACTCCACTGCATGTGCCAAAGAAGACACTGCTGCTCTGTGGTGTCTTGGTGCAGCTTGGCCACTGTGTGCAGTCTCATCTGCAGGGCTGCAGAGGAGCTATGGGATGGTCAGGCACTGTGGCACCTGGAGGGCGAGCTCATGCACATGTCCCCAACTTTGCTGCAGACAGTGGGCAGGTGGGACCCACTGTATGAAGAAAGTACAAAGAAACTTGTGTTGCCCCAAGAAGCAGTGGGCACTGGAACGCAGAACCCCTGACTGTGTGTGAGCAGCGCCAGGTTGCACTGGGCTGGGCTGCGGGGCTCTACTCGCAGTTACCCACTGGGGATGGAGAGGTGGGTGGAAGGAGTTATGTTGTGGCACCAGCCCACAAACGTATGGAGGCGGTGGTGGAAGTGGACCTAATTTGACATCCAGCCAGAGACATATGTCTGAGCTGCACACATTAACTTCCTYCATCTTTGGCTTTTGCTGTGAACTCCCCCCCCTTGGGGTCCATCAGGGGACAGAAGGCTTGTTCCTACTCCCTGGTGGTACTCCAGAATTGCTCAGACTCATGGCCTGTGGGCCATGGAGGATGGCTTGGTTACCTCAGTCCTAGTGTTTCCAGTCCTTGTTTACATGCTTTCCTATTTAACGAATAGTTCTGCAGCTAATTACTGATGGGACTATTTATAGCAGCCTAGCCCTCCCTAATAGGTCTGTTTGCTGCTCCCTGCCTGCATGCTGCTTTGATATAAATACAGAGCCAGGGAAGTTGTAAAACTGAAAGATGCAGTGTGCAATAGAAAAATACTAGGGAAGGGGATGAATCCTTCTCCCCAGTCCCAGGCACAAGCTCCAGTGTCTTACTGGCCTCTGCTGTGCTACAGCCCCTCTTGCAGCCTCATCAAAGCCTGCTATGGGAGGAGAACTGGCTGCAGGAACCATGCAAGAGCTTGACTGTGCCTCACTATGGGACCACATCATTGGAGAAATGCTCAGCTTGGGGCTCTAGCATGGCCAGGAGAGGAGTCTGGACTGTTGCTGTCAGCAAAACCAAGAGCTCCAGGGATGCGTGTGAATCTGTAATAAAGAGACCAAGGGAGAAACCTGAATAAGATATAGGGAGATCTGGGTGGGATGGAGTGGAGGGGGGAGTGAGTGGATGAGCTGTGTGAGAAAGCACCATGCCTCAGGACATAAAGCATGTGCGGCATTGCTGTAAGCCTGGGCAATCTCACCTCCAAGGGATCTCTGTAGCAGCAAGGAACCAAGGCTGGGGATGCGTATAACTAAGTATTTTTGCAATTGCTTTGCATTTCTCCGTCTGCTGAAGCAGCAGAATTTCTTTGTGTGGCCTCTGCTCAGCCAAAGGCTGGCTCACATCACTATGCATCTGTTTTGCTTTCAGACTGGAACCCAAGGCACACTGTAGCAGCACTCCAGCATGTCTAAGGAGTGTGGAGAGCAGGAGAGTGTAGGACTGCAGGCTGTGATCAGATGGTAGGCTGTGCAGTGTCAGGTGGGGAATGCCTGAGAGTCTTCACCCATCTTGGGAATCTCCACCTTGGTGATGGAGACGTGGGGAGAGGTAAGGGCAGCCTAGGCCTGGAACATTCTTCCTTTCTGTGCCTGGCTTTCCACGTACCTTCAGCATCCCGGGGGTCCTGCTCATGATAGCATCTCCTGGCTTTGCATGTATAATAGCAGCAGCAACGCCAAGGGGAGTGTTCCTACTGGCATGTGAGAACCTGGAGAGTTCGTGATCATATCAGGCWTGTTTGGTTTCCAATTTTTTCCTTTTTTCTGTAAACAGCCAGAAGGAAATACTTGACTTAGCATGGGGGTTATGTGAGGACACCATGGATGCTACCAGCCTGCATGGATTCAAGCAGCAGCTGGACAAATTAATGGATGAAAAATCCATCAAGGGCCATTAAACCTGAAGATACCATCTCAGGAAATCCCTAAGCCACAGGTCACTGGAGGGTGGGAAAGTGTGCCAGGGGAGCTTTCCCTGTTCTCACACTCTTCCCTTACTGTTTGCTTTTGGAAATGGAGATAGATGAACCAGGGATGGTTGTTTTTTACATTCTTCAAGTCAATTATTATTCCTCATGGTGGTGGAGAGAAAACTACAAACATGGCTGAAAGATGGCAATGGCAGCAGCAATGTCCCAGACTTTGGGATAAGTAGGGAGGCAGAAGACCACTGCTGCTCTTCCTCCAAGGAGAGGAGATACCTAGTTGTCTGAGGGGGAGGAAGGGACCTACCTCTGAGGAGGAAGAAATGTTGAGCCACCACTGCTCCCTAAACAGAGTTTCTTCTCTGCAGGAGTGCCTGTCATGCTCAGTTTTCTTCTAGTCTGCTTCTTCCACTCTTGCTCTGAAACCCCTTCTCCTCTACCAGATTAAAAAAATAAATCAGACTGAGTTTTTTTTCTTTTTCCTAGYGTCAAAATTCTTACAAATGGAACCTTGAAATGCCAGTATTGCAATGTACCTCATCCTCAGTAAAGCAGAACTATGTGGAAAAAGCCTGAAAGTAGTTTGAGGTGTTTGGGGAATAGCCCTGTGTTTCTCTAAAGGGATGTTGTTACAAGGAGGGCTGCTAGAGCTCCTGTTGTTACTGAGTTCCCTGAAGTTACAGCATCAAAATCACAAAATGATCTGAGCTTTGCAGCTCAGCCTGTGATGGTATTTGCACTAATTCAGATCTTAACCAAGCTGTAATCTTGATTTCTTCCATCTACTGCCTACTTCCCTGTACACTTCTGAGCTCTCCCCAACTGGCACAGGCTGTGCTCAGCCAGCCATTTGTTCAAAAAATCAGAATTAATGGGTATTCAAGAGAAAAGCGCATGTTATTCAGGCCTGTCTGGACACACAGATCTGCATTCCCAAATGGCCCCTCACCAGAGGTACAAATTTAGACCAACTGGGGTGGATTTTTAGAGAGTTTGATCATCTCCATTCCCACAGGCAACTGCTACTTGAAGTTGGTTCCTTGTGCATAGCACCTGCAAGTTTACATCCAGCTTTGCTGGAGGGGGGGACCCAAAATTATTGACCCCATTTGAAAATGGAAAAGATATTAATGGAAGGGTAACTCAAATTATGTACTTCCAGATATTCTAGAGTGTTCCTCTTTGCCATGTCTTAAGAGCTGGAATAGCAGATTTGTTTCATCCTTGAAGAAGATGCTTGTTTCTGAAGTTATTTCCACCAATTAGGCGCATATGATGCTCTATCAGTAATGATAATTAAGTGTTCCTAGATCAAATTGCAAACTTAGCTGCTCAGTGGAACTATTTGCAGGAGAAAGAATTACAGAACAGGGTAAAAGTTTGTGGGTCTGGCTAATTAATGGATGAAGATTAAATAGTGAATGTACTTGAAGCATTTGGTACCATTTCCTGAAATATTAATCRCTAATGTAATCTGGTTAGGCTTGGAAATAACGCCAGGCCTGGCTGAGGTCTGACTGTGGGCTGCAAACTCAGTGCAGTGAGCTGGAGCTGTGCAAAAAAACTGTGCAGGGACAAAGCTTGTTTCAGCCAGGGAAAGTGAGAGCAGAGCAGGATGGCACTGGGACATGGATATTCCCTGACCAGGGGGTCAGTGCACTGAAGGCAACAGGGGAAGAATCCTGGAAATCTTCCTCACACAGGCAGCTTGCTGCTGGTTCAGATAGCTACAGGATAGCCAGGTTTGCTCAGATCACAGTTTCCCAGTTAGTCCTGAGTGCATAGACAAACCCTGGGCTCCATTTCTCAGAGAAACTTCTGCCTCTCTACTTCCCCTGCTTGGGTGCAATGCCTCCAGATGACAAAAGATTTCTGCTGAAACATAAACGTTGTTAGTCCTGGGGCAGCTGTTGCTGTGAGGATGAGGCTGTCCAAACAGTGCTGAAAACAAGTGTCTCTTCACCCCCACAAACTGGCAGAGCTTTTAAAATTTGGCTCTGGGTTTAGTGCTCAAGTCTGTAGTTATCAAACATTGGGCAGGACAGAGCCCTGGGGAACAAGTGCCTCTCTTCACATTGCTCTGTTTTCTGAATACAGAGTCTGCACCAATCTAGTGCCCACAAGATAGCAGCCTGATTCATTCAGGAGCTCTGCTGGCATTATGTTACCTGCCTGCCTCCCGTCGTCCCTGTGTTTCTTTGTTTTTCAGTATTCCCGAGCCAAATTTTTAAAAGCTCTGCAAAGATGGGGTGATGTTTGCAATGCCATTATTGTTAGCCCAGGGGTAAATGAGCAAAAGGAAGCCAGACAAAAGCATGGTAGCGCAGGGGACATGCAGTCACTTTAGACTGGACAGGAATCCAAACACATGAAATGTGCAGCGATCAGCAATCAAATCGYCTTGGCTTGTGCTGGAGGGCAGGCCCAGCTGTAGATCCCCACTCTGCCGGTGCTGCCCCTTACCCCCACCTTTGCCTCCAGACCCTGGGCACCCCTCACTGTCCCTGAGGGCACCAAAGGCTCAGCAAACTCTTTGTCCACTCCTAGGGGGTTGGTGCATGCATGCCAGTCCAGCTGTGCTGTGTTGCAGCTGCCTAGCCTTTGATCACGCTGCAGGGAAAACAGCTCCATTGTGAGAAAGAGCTGTGTGAAGCCGTATGGGTAGGTAGCTTCCTGCCCATGCACCCTCCGCTCATGGGAGCTGCTCAAGCCCTCCCCCTTGGTCCTTGACTGAGCTACATTGTAGGTATGCTTGTGCCTGGCCACATACCCTGCCAATCCTGACCATGATCTTCTGACTTCAGTCCTGGCTTGACCTTAGACCTGTCTCATCACTGTGGGCTTGTCTGGCAGTCACTGCACTGTTGGCCAACCCTGGTTACTGTCACCAGACTTATTTTGCCTTTCTTGCTTGTGCCATACGAGAGCCTGCACCTTGCTAGTGAGGACACAGCCGTCACCTGCCTTGCTGTCACCCTTGGCTCCTGGCTTGCCTTCCCCTGAGGAGCAGCCCACTCCTGCTGCCTGCCTGCAGCCCACATCCTGCATGCTAACAGCCATGATACAGGCCAGAGATGACTGTGCAGATCTGTACCAGAGCTCTGGATATGCAAAGCATCATATGAGCTCACACAGACTTTTTTCAAGACTCATTAATGAATAATTTCACCCTCTACAATGGCTTGTCCATGCTTGTGGGGCAAGGAGAAGCATGGCTATATCTATCAGTGGATCACTGCTTGCTGGAAAATCCTGGTCTGTGTGGGAAACAGAGGCTTATGAACTCCCCTTGAGGGGTGGTGGGCTGGAACTGAGTGGGAAAGCGGTGGGGAGGGAAGCAGTGTTGGGGTGAGCATGGTGGGATGAGAGAGGGACGCTTCCCACACAATTTTGGTGCTCCTTTTTGAGAAGATGGATTCTGTATGAGGTAGCTGTGAGCTCAGCATCCTTTCACCCTGGCTCCTGCCCAGTCCCTGCTCCTCCATCATCTCTAATTCCCTTGCCTGGCTGCAGACAGTCTGCAGTATTTCTGCTGGATACGTGCAAGGCCGGTGGCTGGGCTTGTGCCAACAGCCTCGCCCTACTCAGACCAGACAGCATCAAGGCTCTGCACTGTCATTTAAGTCAGGACCTTATGAGAATGTGACTCACTTGGTTGGCATCAGAGCCCAGGTGTCAGGCAAAGCCATACAGATGAGAGCGACTGCAACTCTGCTGCCTCTAAGGTGTGATGCTAGGTTGGGTAAGACAGAAGCATCGTCCTCCTCTGCTGTTCCCAGGAGACTGTGGAGAAGATTGTGATTTGTCCTGCAGGGATAAAGTATCTTTTTTTTTTCATGTCTTGGGAAAGGCGGTGGATAATTCCCTGCTTTGGCTGTCTCCTCTTGTCCCAGCAACTCTAGCAGCCCTTTGCTCCAGAGTGCTTGCTGTTTTGCAATAGGAAGGAGTGCTTTGCCTGACTGCCCCAGAGGAGGAGATATCAAGCTACTGGTTCATCTTCTGGGAGAAACAGATATCCAAGGCTCCTAATATGGGCTGGGACATCTTGGATATCCTGGTCTGTGCTACTCGCACCTTGGGCTTCAGTAAATCACTGACTAGTGTTTCTTACTGGTGAAATCTCATTTGGGGCAAGGAAAATCATGCTCGCTGCACACCCTCTTCCCCACTGGGATGAGCTTGCTCTCCGGTTCTGTCCTTCCATTAAGCAATGTCTCAAGTACTGCTTTGTTTTTCCAGAGCCTTCCAGGGAATGACTCCAGACAGAGCCTTGTCCTGGCTGTTCCAGTTAATCATGGATTCACTGGAATTGGCTCTGGGCTCAGAGTATTCGCTCTGCATGTAAGTCCCAACTTGCTTTCAGGGCAAACCTTGGGCACACTCTGTTCCTTTCTATCATGACCTCGGACCCTGGCTGCTGTGAAAAGGAAATTGAAGGCTGCAAGCCCAGCTAGCACCATGGTGCACTTCAGCTCACCCCATGGCCTGGGCAACCTCTGCTTTCCAAGCCAAGCACAGGCACTTCCAACCCATGCATGGTTCCTTACCTCAGATGTCCAAAGAGCTGAAACCAGGAAGCAGCTCTTCACAGACTGGAACAGAACTTTCCTTGTTGTGGGCTCTGTGTGCATGTGTTGAAGGTGTGCCAGTTACAGGGGGCAGCAGATTTACTTGGCACATTGTGACACTAGGTGGCAACATTTGAATTTTTCACATATGGTATCAGAAGTATGATCCCACTGAGTACGACAACATTGAAAACCCCTTGGACAAGGAGTTGGTGGGGTTTTGATGGAGGGGTTTTGGACAACCTCTTATGTGGTTTGAAGGCTGTGACACACCTGTAGGGAACTGCAGCGTGGTGGTGCTTTGGGAATCTCACATCCTCTTTCAGCTCCCCAGAGGGAATGAGATTCCTCACTAAGCACAGCCACCAGTTTCCCTGCTGGGATGCACAGACCCTTGCGGTCTCACTTGCATGAGGCAGCACTGCTGGAGAGGTGATAGTGCTGGTGGAGGTGCCATCAGCTATGTCCAGCTCTCCTGTCTCCCTGCTTACAGCAGGAGGGAGTCGGTGCATCTGGGGACAGAATGGGAGAGGCAGAGACAGAGACACAGAAGGAGAAGGGCACAACATGAAGCTGTGACGGCATCAAGGTGTGATAACCTGGCTGCTGCCCACCATTGCTCTGCTCCATGGGCAGCAGCAGGAGCCCTTCTCCCAAGTGTCCAGCATCCTTGAACGGGAAATGGAACGATTTGCATGATGAACATAACCACATTATCAAATCATCCCAGCCTAAAATTAGCCCTTAATGCAGGAAGGGGAAGGGCTTTCTAACGTGGAGTTGAATCAATAACAGCTTTTCTCCATCTCGCTGTACCTCCCTGTGGCTGTCCTCAGTAGCAGAAGTAACACACCGTGTCTGTGCTCTGCTTTGTTTAAGCAATGTCGGTATTTGGCTGATGATATTGAATCTGAGATCAATACTTATCAGGATTTATAGTCTTTAGTATGCCAGGGAAAACAATGCCACTCTTTCTGTACAGAGACAGACAGAAATACTTGATGGTGAAGGAGAGTAGAGAAAATGTACTGGTAGACGCTGCTGGCATGGAGCAGTGGCAAATGGAGTAATGAGGCTCTTTGCATCTTCTGATGGCCCAGGATACATCTTCCCCTTCAGAAAACAAATCAGTCTTGAGCGTGATTGATGTTTTATTTGAAGAGAGGCCTGGAACTGCATAGCAGGAAATGTTGCAGATCTCAGCGCCTTCCTGTACGGAGCCTGGGGCTCAGGTAGCAAATATCTGTCACTGGCAAATACTGGGGCAAAGTGGGGATATGTTGACAGGAAGAGCTATAGTCTGTGCATTGACCAGTTTGATAAGGGCAGAGCCTGGAAGAAGTTTCAGGACCAAGGAGAGAATTGGCAGGACTGTTTCAGGAGTGGTGACAGATACCTCATTGTCACTGCAGACTCCCATCGTACATCTGCCAGGGGCATAGTGAGATTTTCAAGTCACTTCCTATTTCACATCCTGCATGCTGCTCTTTGGTCAGCAGGGGATGGATTTTTCTCAGGTGGGGCTGGTAAAATGCCCTGAGCACACACTGGCATTAAGCATGTGCCATTACTCCAGATTTGCTTTTGTCTCAGCTTGTGCCCATCTTCTCTGGAAGCAGAGCCTCTGCTTTCAGGGAAACAGATCACTCGTTATGAATGTCAGCTGAACACACACAGCTTACACCATTATGACAATTGGCTCAAAAGCGGAAGAGATCTACTTTATTCTGCGTGAAAAAAGGGTTGGGGACCCCCCATGTCTCCCTCCTTCCTCTTGCTGGTTAACTGGTTAAACCTACTGGTCTCTGTGGCAGAAAGCACAGATGGCCTCTCACCGCTGCTGCACTGAACTGCGTAGAGCGTGTTACTGAACATGTGGGGTAGATGTTAAGAGCAGAACACTCTGTCTTTCTTCCTCCTCCCAACCTCATCCTGGATGAAACACAGGGGTAGTGTTTCTTAACCCCAGTACTCTGCTCTGTTTTGAAGGATTCCTTCAGTTTAACACAGCACATAAGAAAGTGAGGGAGGAAGAGGCTGCCAGCCTGCACTGCACATGACCTGAGTAAAATGTCATGAAACCCCTAGACCAGGTTTCCCTTTGCATGGGCGAGACACTTGCTGTGATTCAGCTGTAACCTGCCAGCCAGGTTTAATCCATTTCCTTGTGGAAAGTGGATGCTGCAGTTATCAGCCCTGCAGCGTGGATGTGGTGTGGTCCCATCCCAATGCCTTTTAAAGGACCACTTGTGTCTCCACTGCCACCCCAGCAGACTGTCATCCATGCTCCCACAGCATGAGGTGCCACTGCTTCTTCTGCCAGGGCTCCAGCTTTGCAGAGGGAGCACTGAGGGCTGCTTTCCTCCAGGACTGGCTAAATGGCCCAGCTTCTGCCCTCTGGGCTACAGAATTAGCTGGACCTCAAGTGCTGAGGCTGTGTTTGCTCAAACCATAACAAAGTAGTGAGAATCATGAGATGCTATAAAGGAACAAGATGAGAGACAGGCCCTGGCTCACTTCAGTATGGCTGTTGCTTTCTGGGCCCTGTTTTCCTGGCAGTCTGAACAACCAAGTCGGATGCAGCTGACAAAATAATCTTCTCACAGCCATGCTACCCATTTAACTCACCCAGCCCAGCATTGCTCAGTGCACTCATGAACCCTCATCAAAGATTTATGCCCCTCTTTAGAAGTGCTTTCCTTAAGCAACGCCTATTAACACAGGAGGTAAAGCCCTTCAAGGAGTATGAGTTTTCTGTCTCTATTCCCAGCCATACTTACAGCACCCCATATCATGCTGTGCAGTGTATATTGTGTTCCGAAGTCGTGGGCTGCACACATGGAGGACAGTGGAGCAGACAGCTTGACTTTTCTCCCTCTTTGCTCTTTCCCTGGACTCAGTTTTGCTGAGAGGTTTTTGCTCAACTGCCATAAGCAGGAGAGGAATTATTGCCATAACCTGCAATGAAGCAAATACTGGAATTGAGCACCGGGACAGGGTTTCCTCTCTTGCAGTCCAGCTCCCCTCTGAGAAAGCTCCCATTTCCTCCATCACCAGAACTCATGCTGAGGTCTTCAGGGCAGACTAGGAGAATCATACAAGAGCCTTGCACTGCAGGTGGTAATTGAATTAAATATTAAATAGTGAAAAATAAGTAGAGTGGTGGTACAGGTGAGGGAAGCCAACAGATCCTGGTTTGATAGCACTGGCTCAACCACCAGAACAACTCATCAGGCTGGAAAGGAAGAGCTCCAGAGATGGCAAATCTTTTCCAGGTCTCCCATACTAAGAACAACTCTGGAGCCAGCAAGGGAAATAGAGGCTAATGGCTGGGGAAGTGCCAAGCTCTGATTCACTGTGCCCTTGCCTGCCCTGCAGCCATCATGTGAAGCACAGAGATTTGCTATTTTGAATGAAACAGAAGATTTTTTCCATCTCCTTCTTGCTCTGCTTCCTCCCTGTACAGGTTTGCGAGGACTAGACTTCATCAAGGATATGATGGAGACAGACACAAAGCTTCCTGTATCCTTTCTGATGGGTGGTAGTTGCACTGGGGTAAGACAGGCAGTAAGCAGGCAGGTCACCACTGCCAGTGTGTTTGGGAAGTCCAACACAGCTAGGCAGGGCTCCCTAGGGGTCTTGCCAGAATGTGTGGTGCATTTGGGAACCTATGACACATACCATGTCCTTCCTCTTATGTGTGTGTCCTGGGCAAGCAGGTCTGATTTAGTCATTTTTAGTTCATGTACGAGACATGTGTGTAAGTGCATGGCCTGTGCTCTTTAAATGGTGGGAAGAGAGACAGTCTCTTTGAATATTTACATTAGTGGCTCTGAAATTTAATCAGCAATATTAATAAGTGAAGAAGCCTGCTGAGATTCCCAGTGAATAAAAAGGTTTTGACAGAGAAAAGGAATACCTAACAGTAGCCAAAAGTGAACCTAGAGTAAAATTTCTTCAAAGGTACTTAGTCCAAAGGGGTGAGGCAGAGAGCTCTTCCTTTATGGTTCCTTTAAGCTATAGACTCCTGGGAATAGTGGTTGCTAGTTTCACAACCCTGACTCTCTTGTAGGAAGTGTGTATGTGTGGTGGTGCTTGCTGTGTGTGTATGTGCTGTGCCTGGCTAGGCATGCTATGTCCTGAGTGTGCAGTGTGCATATTCTCCATGGCTGGCATGTCAGTGTATCTGCTGGATGTTATACTTAGGTGTTCGCACTGCATGTGTCAAGATTTTCAGAGTGGTGGACTATGTCACCATACCTCTGCTGTGGCTGACTTTCTCTGCACACTCTATGTGCTTAGGATATGTAAGGGGGATTAATGTGCATTTTTTTTTATGATCCGTGCAGAGGGTGGGGAGTGTGTGCAGCTTGAGTATTTTATGACTAGACATTGTATACAGGATTTGTCAACGTGCACTCTGTCGACGGGGTATTTGCTGATATTTGTCTACATGCTAAATGGGTCAGTATCTATTGTGTGTGTGCTAAGGATGTGTCTGCCTGTGCACTTTAGGTGTGAGCATGCACTGTGTTGTGTGTTCATGTTGATTGTGAGAGTGGTGGTGAGTACACAATGTTCTGGGGGTGTCGTGTATGTTGGTGTGCTGGGGAGTGTGCAGCATGTGCACAGTGTACTGCAGAACTGTGCTGGGGAACACAGTGTTTCCAGGCTGCCATGGCCCTGTGGCCCTCACTGATCATCTTACTGTGATAAGTCAACCTCTGCAGAGGGTTTCTCCCCAAAAGCCCCCTGCATCCTCATTTCTGGACCCAGCAAGCTACAGGCCTCCAGAAGTATCCTTCAACCTGCCTCACTGGAGGACCCTACCTTATCTGGGCCCTGCAAGCCAGGCCCAGTGCCATGGTGACCCTGAAGGACTCTATGCTACTGTGATACCCATGCATGCTGCTATCAAGGGACCACTAATTAGATCTGCTCAGCATTACCTGTGAGGCACTAAGAACCATGTGGACTCTCTACTTCATGCCTGGCAATGGCCAGCAGCAACACCACCACTGCAATGCCCAGCCTTCTGCCTGTACCTGGACTCCTTCTCTCTTCCTTGCACCATCACCAGGACTTCTAGTGCCATCACCACTGCTAGCCAGACCCCTCAGCATGGCCAGTAGCATGCCCCTCATCTGGTGTGTTTGATTGTAGCGCTGCTTAGAAGTCACAGAAGGAGGTTAATAGCTAATGTTGAAAAAGCTGGTCACCTTCTCCTGTAGGTAAAAGAGTATAGGAGGAAGAGGCTTGCTGCCTGAAGTCCCTTACAGTTCGGGGTACAAGATCTGGGTGTGTTGCCTGCAGTTGGCTTTGAGGTGGAGAGTTGTGTGCGGGTTGGGTGTTGGCTTCTGGTATGCTCTTGCCATGATGAAACAGTAATGAGTCTGGAACTGTGCCCGCATATATGAGTAATGGAGAGACCAATGGCACACTGTGCAACTGTCAGTGTGTTGAAGGTATCCATCACAGACAGCCATGGTTTTAACAGCAAAGGTGCTAACCTCCTGAGGAAGCATGCGGGTTTCATGTGTGTGTTGTCCATCACTGCCTGTGCTGGGGAGAACAACACAGCACATGTATATAGGCTTTGCCCCCAGACCTACGTGGAATTAGTATTCCTAGGTACTTTTCCAGAGCATCCATAGAAAGCCCTGAAGGTTACGGAGTAAGTGATACAGGTTGACATGCTGGAAATGCAGACACCTCCAAACTCACCTAAACGGAGCTGCCTCCTGGCTGTGTGTGTAATTACCAGGACAGGTACCTAATGGCTCCTGACATCTCCATTCAGTAAGGGAATTGCATTTTGTGCAAGAGACCAAGTAGAAATCTTCATCGCATGTCAATTTTCAGGCAAGATGGAACTTGAACCCAAGTCTCCCACTGTATGACGAGTATAGGGAAGAATCACCCACTTTCAGTGGGAGTCATCTCACCCTCAAAGTCTCTGTTTCAGCATCAAAAGAACAGCAAGTTTGTATGAATTATCACAGCACTGACAATGCCGTGATTATGGTTTTACCCTTGTGCAGTATATGCACAGGCTATGCATTTCAAGAGGAGGATCTCAGAGTATTTGAGCAGCCACAGCATAATCCAGGAATGTCAAATTGGCTTCTTCTCCATGAAATGAACCATGAGCTTCACCTTTACCCTGGAGATGCTCATTAACAAATATGTAAAGGAACAAAAATTGGGCAGAATGCTTGTCTGCATCATAGACTTTTAAATAGCCTTTAACTCAATCTACCACTCAGAACTGAACATTAAATGGCTATAAATGGAACTGGTGGGAAAACACAACCTCATTAAATCCATGCACCATCCATCTCAGGCTGGATGAAAACAAACCGCGTGCAGATAGGACTTCAAGCAAAAAAAAAAAAAGGAATAACAGAGAGATGCAATCTCAGCCCAGCAAAGGTCATCATCTCCAGTACATCAATTACTCCACATCCTTACTGGAGCAGTCTGATTCAACCACATGGGATTCTTGGGTCAGTTTGGAAAAAACAAAAATGATGATATTTGAGAAAAAGCCCCAAACCAACCAAAACAGTAAATTTTTTATTACAGAGGCAGAGAGATTAAATATATACATATCCTAAATTATACATACATGAGACTCATTACAAACACATCAGGGAGCTTTGGGCTGGCTATAAAAACATTACAAGGGAAAGCATTATAAGTTTGTATGCAATAAAGAAACCACTAGATAGATTAAAAACCCAGTAGAACTGTTGCTAAAACTGCTTAGTGATAGAACCCACTACATCTCCTATATGGGACTGAAGGCTGGTGTCCAACTTTAACAGCAGCCCCAGAGAAACATTGCGTATACCAGTTTGCGAGAAGCCCATCTCCTGGCTCAGAGACTCCAGGGTCAAGTCAAAGCTCAGTAGTTCAAGTTCCTCTATCCCTCCCCCTGCTGAATTCAGTCAGCAAAGAAAACATCTCTGTATAAAAAGATGAAAAATCTTTAATATACCATTTCAGCAGCTAAAATACAGATAAACAGGGCACTGGAAAAGGCAATCCCACAGTGCCATGAACAGAACTGTCTCATATCTGCCCAGATCTGGCTAGCAGACACTGAATCACAGCAAATTGGAGAACTGAAGCAAATCACCAAATACAGAATTAGATTGGATTTAACACAAAGATGTATCTTTTTAATACTCTTTTTATATAGTTTTACTATTTTATTTAATCTGGTGCAATTTCATGTATGGACGCTCATGTTGTGCAGAGAGGCAACTATCCCTATAGGAATATTCCTATAGGCAGCTATTTAGGCAGCTATTATGTGGTATACCCTAAATAATACACACAATTTCTGCATGGATATAATCCATGATCAGGAATAAAGGTGGGATCCGTAGACCTTGAAAGATATGAACATGCAGCTACCTTGATAAAGGTGTCAGTAGCCATGTCCCAAAGCAGGAGAGAAAGCTGTTCTCAGCAGGCATGAAGGATATCTTTCCAAAAGAAATAATTCCCATCTCTGGGGAGATGAGTGGAGTCAGGAGSATCCCTTGCTGAGTCAGTGGAGGATGCTGCAGAAATACCAGGAACCTTTGCTGGCTGAAGATCATAAATAACTGACAATGGCTTGTGCTGTCTGCTGTTTTTATTTTGGCATTGCCATGCCAGTAACTAAGCTGAATGGTGTGCATCTCTGTGCTCATGTGTTACTGTTACAGGAAGAAGGTTCTTCATGACTCATTCTCATTTTATTCCTTTGACTCCTCATGAAAATATAGCAGATACATTCAGAGAGGTGAAGACTCTTGCATTTTGCATTTGATGAGGGATTCATCTCACTAAGTGTAGACAACTTAAATGTAGATGTCTTAAACTTTCTTTAGAATCAGGGGAGCTCTACAGACACATTCAGTTTGCTGATGAAGAAACCTGTAATTACTTGCCCAGCTGAAGTTGTCTGTTTGTGTGCTGGATGTCTGAACACCCTCATACAGTCAATGGAGACCTACTCAATGCAGCTGCTGGGGTCTGAAGAATGATTCAATCCATCAATTGAAGTGCCTGGGTTAGCCTGACCTGAATGTTGTCCACTGGCTAGGATTCAGGGCACGATTCAGTTTCATAAGCTAGGGCATCTAGAATTATCTGGAA
This sequence comes from Apteryx rowi, assembly GCF_003343035.1. NCBI lineage: Eukaryota > Metazoa > Chordata > Aves > Apterygiformes > Apterygidae > Apteryx > Apteryx rowi. Next base: position 311,289 of record NW_020450752.1, read on the forward strand.
TGTCACGGGGTATCCAAGACATCCCAAAGGTCAGTATGACACAGGACTTCCCTGAGACCTTCTGGACAAGATGCCGAAAGGCGGTAGCATAACTCTCAGTGCTGGACACTAGGTGGCCATGTCTTCTATTGCATCTATGTGACTCATTACATGCAATGCACCCTCTTCTGTATTGCCTCAGGCTGTGACTCAGTTGCTCACACACCTAAACAGGGCTCTGCAATCTGCAGCTGATGTCAACCTCTAGTCAATATTGTGAACAGACCTTGGGGTGTAACTTGTTCATAGTAACATTGATGGCTCAATTCAGTTGCCCACACTAAGACATTTGGTGCTATCTGACATGCCCTGGGCTGTCCTGACTTCAGTGATCTCCTCAGAAGGTATGCTTCTCCTGTGGTACTACAGCACTTCTAACAAAGACCCATCCAGGCCCTGATTGCACTGGTCTCAGGTGGTATTTATGCTTGGTTCCAAACACAGTGTGCTGTGCCAAAATCCCAACTAGCAGAACAATAACCACAACAATGCCTGCCTCATTGATTCAGATCTTGTGGTTTGGGGTTCATCTGAAACTCTGAATTTGGAGCATGTGGACTTGTGGTACGGCAACAACTGTCCAGAATGAAAAAAAGGTTTTATTTCATAATTAGAAGCATGATTTACTCCAAGCTGGTGCAACACACTTTACCCAGGGACATCTGAGTTTGAGATGCTGCAAAAGATAGGGAGTGATTGTTCCTCTCAGAGTGTCTTGGTCAATGATAACTGCCACCAAGCCCCTATGGTGGGGCATGCTTTCCCAGCTCTTTCTGCTTTCCCAGGGATGCAGCTTCCATCCTTGGGTGGGAGTCAATTCATCTGGAAAGGTTTTTTTTCCCCCCTCTTTTTGATGATTTTTCCTGCCACTTGAAATAGGCTGGATTAATAGAAGGTGTATGTTGCCATGTTCTGCAGGACCAGTAAAATCTCCTCTTGAACCTCAGAGTTAATGAGTTACTAATTCCTCCTCACATGAGTCACTTTTTGGATCTTTTCCTTTCTCTTTTCTGAATCTGCTTTCTAAAGGACTTGGCTGAGTGCAGAAAATACACCAAACCTGATGCCTGACCCCTTTCAGATCACACACTGGAGCGGATATGGGACTGACGTGAGCATGCATTACCCTGAGAGTGCATTGGTTACCATGCCCTCTCTGCAGTGTTTGGGTGCTTGGTTTCATCACATTAGCAATCCAGGTCAGATGTAAAGTGAATGCTGATTCTGCTGCCCTATAAAACATCTGACGCTATATGTGTGTGTGTGTGGCTTGGAGTGATCCTGTTGCACGGGATGTGTCCTAACCCCTCCCTCTGTACTCTGTGCCTCTTTTCTCAAGTGCTGTGTGTTAAATATTGTCTCATTCCTTAATAGGCTAGAGCCTCAGGTCACAGACACCATTCCTCTGCTCTCCTCACTGCTTTTCATTATGCCCCCCAAGAGCATCACAAACAGATGCCAAGATGCAAAGACTATTAACAGGGAATTGTGCAAGGAGAACCAAGATGCATAGTTTGACTGTTTAGGACTCTTTCTTTCACTGAGATCAAGCACTCCTTGAAAGGATGTTGTGTAATGCACCAACACACACACAACGCACGCACAGACCTCCTGCTCTCAGGGTGCAGTGTCAGGAAAGGGGTGGAGGTATATATGATGGTTGCATGGGAAGTTGACAAGGCATGGCCCGTGTAGGCTACAGTTCTCACTATGAGCTGCCTTCTAGTGCAGACTTATTTCTAGCACAGCTTGTCACTAAAATATAATTTAAGCCCAAGGATTTAGAAAGGACAAAGCATTTCCATGTTGAGGCTCTCTGTCTCTGGTCTGGGAGCCTAGACTGGGTATCCAAACAGTGCTGTTTGGTCTCAGAATGTGTCAGGGGGTGCATGTGGTCGCTTTGACTTCATCCCCTTTGGAAGTCTCTGCTGTGAGTGGTAAGTTGGCAATTATGTGATGTAGTTACCTGTCTGGAGGAATTAAGAAAGATTTTATTATTATTATTATTATTATTTCTACCAGAAATAACAGGAATGCTAGCACTGGTACAGATTCACTCTCAGATGGAAATAGTTAACTTGGCAATTCCGATAGAGGCAAGACAGGCATTGTAACAGGTATTCCTGTTCTGCATTTAACAGCAGGAAGATCTTTCTCTATGACAAAGACAATGAAATACTTTCTGCTCCTCAAGTAATGAGGGAGGATATGAAGTGGCAATTGTCAAAGATGAACTTCTCTAAACCTACTAGACTGAAGAGCTTAACCCCAGCACCAGTAAATGAATTGGCTAGGGAGTTCTCCCAACAATTAATGTTGAACTGCTTTAAAGATCTGTCCCAGTCCATCTGCATTCCTGCACACCTCCAGTACTCACATGCCTCGTACTTGTCAGCCGTTAGCAACCTCTCTGGTGTATAGATGTGATTACATTTCTGTAACTAATTTGGCAGTATATGTTCAAACTCTCAGCCTGTTGGAGTGCTGATAGCACCATGGTCCCATGTTTGCGTAGCAGCAGATGGCACTGATTCATGGGCACCGTGGTGACATAGGGACCCTCACTCTGGTCTCAGCCCCACATAGTCTGATCAGTTTTCCTTCTGGATTGTGGCATAGGTCCAGGTATCCAGACGAATGGAGGATATAAAGTTCAGCTACTTGGTATCCTCAGACTTCACCCCGTTTCACACCACTAACACGGAGAACCAATAATTCTTGTCTATTGATATGGCACAAAACTATGTTCATTGGTATTGGGATGTCCCATAAGAGGTTTATTTCTAGGAGAGTTTCTCTTATAACCAGGTGTCTGAGCCATGCTCTTGTGTCCCTAGGTGGGGCCAGCTGGAACTGTGTATAGTGGGGCAAGACCTCCGGGATGTGCCTCTGGGAGAGGTGTGGAGCCAATTCCCTTGCACAGCACCCGTAAAATGCCCTTGTGCACATGGATACGAAGTGTGGGATTAAACACAGGCCAGGCGACTTCCTCCCCACCATGTCATGCTTCAACCATGCAGAATCAGTTAGGGTAGCTTTCCTGTGCCTGAGCTATTCTTCCATATCTAGCACAGGGGACCACCTCCCCGCATCTTGAGGGTATGTCAGGCCCTAAAATGTGTAAAAAACTTCATGATGCAGAGGCTGAGTCATGCCCTAGGAACACTTGTGCTTAAAATACATCACACTCTGACTGTATACTGTAGTATGTTAGTGCATCTCATGCCAACAGCCTCACAGTAACTTTTCTGTGTGCAATGGTCCATTAGAGTTGCATTTCTATAAGGAACACTGTCACCAGTAATATCTTTTTAAACATTTTAAAAGCCCCTATGTTATTGCTGCCCAGGGCAATAGCCTGTTTCCTTAAACAATGTTAATCCTCTGTGTCATGGAAGATTTTTGAACCTTCTATGCCTGGACATTTATTGAAAAAACTGTCTGCCAATCTATTCAAGATCATTTAAACTTGGCGTTTTGAAAGGTACAGAATCCCCCAACCCAAAAGTATTTTAGAAAATATAAATACATTTAGACTTGTTGTTTCAACCTCTGAGAATATATTCAGTGCAGCACAGAAATGAACAATTGCTAAGATTCCTTGCAAGGAAATCCCAGGGCTGCTGTAACACTGTCACCTCTGTGATGCTGCAGAACATTATCATCTTACTGACAGTGCAAACAGCACTGACACCACTGCTTTTCTTATATCCAAGGGGAAACAGCCCACAAAAATCTTATCAATTGACTCCTGACACCTTGATCTTTTAAAGCAGTGCTGAGGTTGGGTCAGCTTTAAAGTTTTCTGAATTCCCAGGAGAAATTTTCACCAGCCTCAGGGAGGAAAAGGCTTTGGATTAAGCTCACCTGGTGCATCTGTAGGAAAGCACAAATTCCTCTAGGCACTGATTTTCTTATTTGTTCATCTGAGGCTTGCATTTACTCACCATTATTTGTTTAGATGAGTGTAGCTGTACCCAGAGGAAGCTGTCTTTGGAAAAATCTGTGAGATGTTGACAACTAATTGTCTGTCCTTTATCCATAGATATTCTTAGACTGATTCCAAAATTATCCAATTCACTAATTAATTAATGTATTGTATTTTTCTGAGCATACAGCAGAGAGCAGAGGAGCACCTCACCTGGGTATTCTGAGCACTCCCCTTGGCTTCTTCTTCACCATTTCCCTGTCATGGGACTCAGCATCCCCCTAAATTTGAGGAGGTGTCTTGGTGTTTTGCTGAAATGGTCTCAAAGTGTTCAGCCCTTCCAAAGTGATATCTCTTAACAGTTTCTGCCAGGAAAGCAGCTCTCCTCTCTTCTTGTTGCATTTAATTTTGCTTCCTGCCTGTTCTCTTATGCTTTGTGTGCTTTTCTTGATGTTGTTTGTACCAAGTCTCAATTCACTGTCCTTTTGAGGATGGAGGTAGGGAGTAGAAAAGTAGTGGCAGCACTATGATGACTGCTGAAAGGACTACTCTCCCTCCGTTGTGGTCCAGGGCACTGTGCTGGCTGCGTACCTGGTGTGGCCTGGCTGGTGAAAACCCTTTGGAGCAGGACCTATGAATCACTTCTGCTGGTAGCTGTGAAGACCATTTACCTATCAGGACCTTAAAAATATGTCTGGTATAGTCAGCAGAGAGAGATGCATCAGTATAAATCTGAACAGCTCTAAAGGGTGCTTTTCAGCACACCATACCTGCAGCTGTCACTGGGGGCTGTTTGAAATGAAATGCTTGTCTGTGGTTGATAATTTCTTCTGCTTGTTTCAGTTTTAGGGGTTGAGGAAATACAACAAGCAAAGACTGTGCAAAGACTTCACTGATCAATGTGCAGCCCTCCTGGACTATCTCTGTGCTCTGGGCTAGCTCTTTAGAGGACTGGGGGTCTTCAGTCTCTTCACAAATACAGCTCAGCTTAGCCAGGCCAGTAGACTGTTGCATTGTATATACGGTGTTTTTCTGAATCAAATTGTAAACTCATCAGAAAATGGACCTTGTTGGTTGATGTATGTTGAAAAGTGCCACGTACATTTATTCTGTTGTATAAATAAAATATAGTAATGCTGAGACTCAAGGTCTCCATTGGAGTCATTCAGAAAAGAGGCAAAGGGCCAGTGAATTAATTTGGACAAGAATTAGAAAAGAGAGTTTTGTTTTGTTTTTTTTAACAGAAAAATGCAAGAAAGAGAACCCTTCCTGTGGCTGTCACAGAAACAGGTCCTAATCTGCCAAAGGACTCAGCTAAACAATACACCAGATCTTGTGACTGATATATGGGAAGAGCTATGTACTGGGTGAAATGTTTCTGCCTGGCCCAGGGCTTTTGAAGTAGAGGGTGCAACTTATTTCTACCTCTAGCAGACACCTACATTTGGCAGGGGAGTGGCCAGCTCACACTAGCCTCAATCACTAATTTAGTGGGATGTTTTTATTTAGTTACAGTTTTGAGGTGTTGAGAGCACAGCTCACTGCGCTGGGGTTTTCCTCTAAGAGTACAGCATCCCCTCATGCCATTTAGCCATCAACAGACCTACAAAGACAATATACGGTAGGGAAATGCTCTGACAATCCTTTCAGCTGAGATTGGGAATAGCTTGACCATGTCTCTGAGCCCGGAGCACAGCATCTTTCGCAATGGGTGACTATATCCTGTGGAAGGACCACTGACATCTTGTAAGGCAAACACATAGACATAAATTGCAGCTGAAATTCTCTAATGAGCTGTGGCTTTGGAAAACAAACTTGTACAGAATTGGATTTCTTTTCCTCCTAGTATCTCTTCCTCCCTAGTAACAAGAACAAAAAGGAACATATCCAACTGCTGAAAACTTTTATATARATGGACAGTAAGGTAAATTGAAAACTGGCTGTACTGCTGTGCTCAAGAGTGACTACTGATCAGTGCGATCAGTGGCACGAAGTCCAGCTGGCGGCCAGTCACTAGTGGTGTCCCCCGGGGGTTGATACTGGGGCCAATAGTGTTTAATATTTTCTTTGATGACCTGGATTAATGGACTGAATGCACCCTCAGCAAGTTTGTAGATGACACAAAACTACGAGGAGTGCTTGATACACCACTTGGCTGTGCCGTAATTCAGAAGGACCTTGACAAGCTGGAGAAATGGGCTGACAGGAACCTCATGAATTTCAAAAAAGGGAAGCGTGAAGTCCTGCACTCATGATGAAATAACCCCGTTCAGCAGGACAGGCTGGGTGCTGACTGGTTGAAAAGCAGTTTTGTGGAAAAGGACCTGGGGATCCTGGAGGACATGATCCAGCAATGTGCCCTTGCAGCAAAGAAAGCCAACAGCATCCTGGGCTGCTTTAGGAAGAATGATGCCAGCAGGCCGAAGGAGGTGATCCTTCCCCTCTACTCAGCACTGGTGAGGCCACATCTGGAGTGCTGTGTCCAGTTCTGGGCTCCCCCAGTACGAGAGAGACATCAACATATAAGAGCGAGTCTAGTGAAGGGTCATGAAGATGATTAAGGGACTGGAGCATCTGACACAGGAGGAGAGGTTGAGAGATCTGTGATTGTTTAGCCTGGAGAAGGGAAGGCTTGAGTTGTATCTTATCAGACTGTATATATACCTGATGAGGAGGAATAAAGAAGACAGAACCAGACCATTCTAAGTGGTATCCAGTGACAGGCCAAGAAGCAATGGACACAAATTGAAACACAGGAAATTCTGTTTAAAATTAAAAAAAATACATTTTTACTATGAGAATGATCAGACACTGGAGAAGGTTGCCTAGAGAGGCTGTGGAGTCTCCATCCTTGGAGATATTCAAAACCTGACTGGACCTGGTCCTAAGTAACCTGCCCTAGCTCATCACCCTACCTTTGAGCAGGGGGGTTGGACTAGAGGATCTCCAGAGATTCCTTTCAACCTCAGCAATTTTGTGATTCTATGTTACTGTAGGGACTAGAGCAGAAGCTGATATTACAGGTCAGATACATGAAGAGGGAGGAAGGGAGAGAATGAGCAGATGGCAACTTGAACCATTACACAGAGAGCATGCACTCAGACTGGAGGTGAATAGCTGCAGGCAGCATTCCAGGAAGGAGATGGTCACTGGTGACAAATATTTGATGTAAAGTCCTCAGGTGACCCTGCTATAGCAAAGAAAGTTCCTAAAGTCAAATCATTAAGAACAAGGCTTTCCATAGGGTATAGCATTTTCTGGGTGCTTGGTGACATCTTCTAACATCAACTGTCCTTGCTGAACTTGGACTCTAACTGCTCTTTCACTTCAGATGAGTCCCTTTCTCCTCCTTAGATGCAGTAACAGTGAAATCTATACTGATAGGGCATGTTAATGCAAAACTTCCCTGCCTTTTTGCACCTTTTCCTGGAGCAAATCCAAGGCTGCTGCAAACACAAAAGGATTCATCACTCTCCAGCTGTCTGTAGACAGCAAACCAAGAGCAATGTTTGACAGTGAAGAATAATTACATTGCCAGCTTTTCTTTATCCACATTTCAAATGCAGAGGTGAGGTAGAGCCACATTACCAGTGGCTCAGGTAAGGACCCCTTCAAGAAGAGTGTCTAGTGCGGCTGGAAGCTCTGACAGTAGAGGAGAGACACTCTTGTGGCACCTAGGTGGAGGGATGAGAGGCACTGTAGATGTTTCATGTCCCCCAAGTGTGTCCTCTGCCTCAGGTCTTCTTCCCTTGTGATCTATTCCTCTCCAGTGGTTGCCTTTGCTTCTGAATGGCTCTGTGATGGTTGGGCTGCTGAACTAAAGCGCAACATCATGAATCCTGCCAGGCCAGAGCAACAGCGTCCCAGAGTGAAGTCAGTGCCAGTTTATTTTGCTCATCATTCCCACCTATTTAATTAAATTAACTTGAACATGAAGGGTTGCCTGACCCTTACTGGGTTAAATGAGCCAGTCTCCATGGCAACTAGCTTCTCAGAAGGCCTGACATCTCCCTGTGTCTCCTCCAAACCCTTCAATATTCCTCACGTCTGATCCCTCTTCACACATGGTTTTTAAGGACACAAAGTTAGGTTCATGTCTGGGCTGCGCCCCTATTTCAGTGCTTGCCTAATGCTGAAGGAGCTGCGCTGTACTTTGGAGGGAGGCAGCTCTCCTCAGGAATAGCTGGTGGGACAATTTGAGATCGCTAATCTCGCAGTGAACTCAGTCTCCAAAGCTGCACCGTGGTTTCCATTCAGAACAATTTGGGGTGGATTAGAACTTCCTGAAATTATTGCCATTTGATAATTGTCCTGAAAAAGAAAAAAATCCCATTTCAAACTTTGAACAGAAACAGTCCAGCTCTTTCCAGCTATCACAAATAACCAGCATGATTTGTCTCTGAATGATCATGCCTTAGAGTTGAAGTCTAAAGCGCTCACCCAAATCAAACCAAGGGCAGATACTATAGCATCTGAAAATGTCATTGAAATTATGGACATATGAGGTGCCTGGAGATGCTGACACAAGATGATATGAGGGACAGAAGACTTTACACTTGATTAGAGTTCAGACCTGTGCTTGTGTGAGAAGTCCACATATGCTTCTCTTGCTTCACATCCGCCAGCAAGTCCTTTTCTTGCACAAATAAAGAGGTTCTTGGGCCTTCTACACCCATGCTGTAAGCTTTTGGGTGGATTTTTCTTATGGTGGCCATTCCATTCAAATGGTACTAGCAAAGTTTCCAAGTATGGAGACCAGCACTCCTTCTTTTACATTTTCAACATTGCTTTTCCAAAGCAAACAAATAAAAAGCTAAGAAATTATTAGAAAAACAGCTTCCAGGAAATGTTGCCTCTGTGGGATTTAGCATGCAAAGAAAAAGAAGTAGTGCAGGGAAAAGGTTGGGAAGTTACTTGACTGTGTTCTCTATTTAGGTACCTGGCAAAGAATATGAATGGAGAAATATTTAATCTAACAGGCAGAGATGTACTAAGACTCAAGGATGAAAGATTTTAAGCAATTTCAGGCTGGAAATATGATTCAAACATTTAACAAGAAGAATCTATCAGGAGAACATATCCTAAAGGAAGCAATAGATTTGCTATCTTTTTACATCTTTAAATTACATTTGGGAATGGAGTTTATACAAGATTCATTTAAGCTATTTTAGATGCCTACTTTAGGATGACATGACCTGCACCCATTACCTCCACTGACAGCAAAGGGATCTTTGGGTGCCTGGCTGAAATGTAATTGGCTGTATTTTAAGCATCTATAAACAGTCAATTGACTTCCTCCCTGGGGTCTCTCTCTAAAATATCTTCTCCAGATGAACTCTGATACATACTTGATTTAAGAGTGACTTGAGAAACTTCTCCAGGCCTGGATTATGTAGGCAACTCCAGAACAAGGATCAAAATTCTCCCCTGTTCAAATGACAAATTTAGGGGAAAAATGAAGTGTTCATAGAAAACCTCAGCTTCGTCCTGACAGACACACAGGCACAGATATCTGAACATTTTCTCCAGTTTGCATACCATTTTTCAGACTAGTCAGTCTCTGATGAAATGTTTCAACAGCTTTAAGCAGCTACATATTGCCTTTCATATTACAGTGAATGCCAGAGAGGGCTTTTGAAAATCAGCTGCATGTAAACTGTTTGATGAACTGTTTTTCCACAGTATATTGCAGATAAAAATATGCAGAAAAACATTATCCAGACATAGAAAGGCCATGTATGTTTGCAGTTAACTTCCTTTGAGCAGCAGTTTTGCGTGAATGTCTTCCTTTTTGAAAAGAATGTATCTGTGTCAGGGCCCTCAAGGGGGACCTCCCCTGAGCCCTTCACCCACCCATGGCACAGGAGCCCATTTGAGCTCTGCCAGGTCCCTGCCTGAGCWGCACTGGAGAAGTGCCAGTCTCCAGCTCAGCTGCAGCTGTGCCTGGCCATGAACCCGTTAATTCAGACTCTGATCTGAGGACTGACTTCTTGGCCCGGCTTTGGTACTGTGTGGGATGGGCCCTGGCTGTCAATGCCCCTGCCCTGCTGGCTGTGTTACCCCATAGCACACTCTCCTACACATTTGAGGACATTTAAAGTCTTTTTTTTGTGCTTAGTGAGGTCAGGAGGGCAATTTGTGTATTACCTCATACAGTATTTTTTTGTGTAAATTGTGGGGTGGTGTCTTCATTCCAGGACCTTGGCAATCTTGTGTCTTTATTTTCCCAGAACAAAGAGAGGGGACTCACTATTTCCCCATCAAAGGCAGAGCAGACTGTACCTGTTTTAGTTGGTCCGGATGGATGAAGATATCGTACAAGGCTTAGGACAGCAAAGGTCTACAGTAATTCCAGTCTCATTTGCACTACGTGGGAAAACTCCACAAAGGATGTACACTCTGTGACTAATCTCAGACAACACTGGTTGCTGTAGTGTAGTTGTCCTTCAACAGCTACTGTGTATTTTCTTTTCTTGTTGAAATTGCATTCTTGAGTGATGAAAGCTTTAGTGTGATTTGATAGATTTCTGTAAGGCATTCGGCTGGGCATCACATGACTAAAGAACTGGGGCACCAGAAATACTACACTAAGCCTAGTGGATTGTCAGGTCTCGATGTAATTATAAATGAGGAATCATCATGAGATGAATACATTTCTACTGGGTATCTTAGGGATAGCTCCAGCTCTGAGCTCTCACGTATCAGCCGTCCTATCATTGTGTCTCTCCCAGCTGGCTACCCCTATATGTAGTCACAGCAGAAGAGCCTGGTGCTCCTTCCCCACATCCCACCTTTGGACCGAAGGAAAGGCACAGCCTCACTTCTGGCACCTGAGTCAGGAAGGCTGCTATGAAGCTTACGTATTCCAGCCATCAGAGATCTGTGGTAGTGATCATCTCCACGACACTGAAGGAGGAGAGGGCGACAGAGAGAAGTGCTAGAAAGAGTGTAAGGGACCCTCTTCCCTCAGCTTTCTGACACGTTTTTTTTGTGCAGGGAAAGATCAGTGTCCCGTGTGGTAAACACCTGAGGGGAGATTTCCAGAGGGAGGAGGATCATTAGGGTGTGGGTGCTGCATCTCTTTGTGTTAAGGACAAGGGGGCTGAGGAAAAAAACAGGGTGGGGGGAGAGATGGGCAAAAGGAGAGAGGAAGAAATGCATACAGATGGATGGGAGGAGTAGGGAGACCATAGAGGAGGCCATTGAAAAATGGATGAACCTCTGCAAAGGGCAGAGGGGAAAGGGAAACACATGTGAAAAGAAGGAGGGAAGGGAAGAAACTTTGGGGAGCATACAGGGAAGGGGAGTACCTCTGTGTACCAAGCAAAGTGAGCAGTTGAAAGGGAATAGAAGRGGGAGCAGGGAGTAGAGCAGCAGTAAGGGTGGAGGCTGGACTCCACTCAGCCTCAGGAGATGGAAAACCCAGGTCCTAGGATGGTGGAGTGGTGATGGTTCCCTCCTTCTCCCCATGACAGCTGCAGAAACTCTTGCAGGCAGCAGGACGTCTCTCGCCTTCTCACTGGCTGCCTGCTGCAGCAGATAGGGTGGTGGGGAGATGCAACCTTCCTCTCCACCAGCATGGCTGCTCTTACAGTATTCTGTGTGAGGTTTCCTGACCTGGGATTTATGTCCCACTCCTGCTGCTAATGTTATGTGGATGAGAATGAGACCATTTGATGGGAATGAATCATTGCTAAAACATGCCCCAGCCATCTGGAGATGTCCTAGGCTGGCCCACCTCCTTTCTGCTTGAGAACAGAGAAATTCCTGTCTTCTCCCTGCCACCTGAGGCTAGCCCTCACTGCTTGGGACATTTTTCCCAATTCCTGCCTCTGAGCAGTAAAACTCTGCCTGACACAGATCACGATCCATATAGGCATGGGAAGGGGAGGGGCAAAAGGAATATGGGTTGTGAAAAGAGGCAAAAATGAGAGGAAAAGTTTGAATAAATGGGAGGTGAATCAAACACACTGATTTTGGAATTAAGCAGAAGATTGAGAGTTGGGAGCTGCCAATACAGAGAAGATATTGCACATACAGGTCTGACCCAGCTACTGCAATACGGAAAACAACTTGAAGACACAAAAGAAGATGTAGAACAACAGACAACATTGGAGTCAGCAAAGCTCAGTATTTCTTAACACTGTGTTTTCATGTGCCAGACCTGGGTTCAGCCATACTTGCATTTGACCACAGCTGTACATGGCTCCCTTTGTGCAAATCGTTAAGATGCATTGAATAAAGGATGATCTGTGTGCTTCTGTTTGCCCCCCACAAGAAGCAGGACTCATAGAAAGTGGTCCTGCCTGTCTATATCCTCCATATTCCAGAGTTCTGTGGTTTCACGTTACTTATCTGAGCCATGCACCATAGCTTTGATCTGACCTTCCATTTGGTTCTATTCACATTTGGGCTGGCAGCATACTCCTTTCACCATTGCTACATGTGCTGCTCCTGTCCATCTACCCCAGATGGAATCACTCCATGCAGTGGCTGTGCAACATCAACATGGTGCTTGTGGCCTTTCTAAGGTAAAGAAGGCACCTGTGAGGGCTTCGTCTGTCTGATGAAGGGCCCTGAAATAGGGAAACTGCTTTAGTGTTTGTATTTCGGCTTTGTGTTTTAATTAGCTCAAATAACAGCATCATATGGAATACAGCTGCATGAGCATATCTCCCACTCTGCTCTGGGGCTGACATCTAAACTAATTCAAGCTCATCACTTCTCCTGTCCRTTTTGGGCATGGAGGGTTTTCCACTTCCTTTTGTTCCTCTGAAGAGTGCCTCCACTGAGTTCTCCAAAGAAAAARATCCACAATACTCCCTTTATCTTTGTCTCACTATTTTTGTTATGTAGTTTTTTGCAGCAGCAGAGCATGGCTGATTCACAGGTGAATGGCATGAGTCTGATCCCTGACCCTGTCCTCACTGACCCTCTCTTTCTGCTGCCTTCCTGGAGGCTGGACTCCTTCCCCGTTCCTTTCCCAGGTATGGTTCARTTAGGAGAAGACTTTCCCCTGTTGTCTCTGTCCAAAGTTTGAGAAGATGCTCAGCAAATCCCCTTTGATATATCCCTCCATTTTCACCTTGCTCATATACCTCCTTCATATTGTTTCAATTAATTAGAATAGAATGGGATAATCAGAAGCCTCTGGTCATTGTCTCTGGATATTTTGTGGGGGTCTTGCAGCAGAGCTAAGCAGTTTCTTGCATTCCTGAGGGTGATCCCATATTTCTAATATTTCTGTTAATCTTTGTGGAGCAGCTGCTGTTTGCAGCACAGGTCACAACAGAAGAGCAGAGCTGATGCTGTTGCACTTACCCCTGACAAGTTAACCTTGTTGCACGCATCCAGAAGATCCCATAAAAATGGAGTTGCCTTTGGCTGAGTCTTGTTCCTTTAGTGTGCTTATGAGGATGTCATGTGTGGCAGTGACCGAAACCTCACTAAAACAGTGATTTATCACAGCAGTGTCTCCCTCTCTATTTCTTGTCAGAGGAGAAATTAGACTGGGAGTTTTGGCCCATGTGTCCAGAGGGCACAGGTCGCTGTTTGAGGGAGTTATATACAGGTTAGAAACTGATCTAAAGCATATTTCTCTCCAAGCACAGGGCTTGTTCTCAGGTGTTTTATCAGCATGCCTGGACTTTGGTAAACACAGAGCTGCTCACGTGTTGAGCTGATGCTTCATACCAGTGTAAAGAGGTACTTTCCAGTTTCCTGAGGGCAGAAAGACTTTCTRCTTCCCTTGGGTCTCCTCTGAGCCAAGCTAAATTAAAACTGGTGGTACACAAATAAGAGACTTCCTCTCTTCTTAGTGGAAGATACCCAGTCCCTCAGGTGAGCTGTGCCAACAGACATTGTAGGTAGATATCTGAAGTGAGGTCCTTTGCATATATTAACTACAGTGCATCATTAGTCATGTGACTATATACCATTAATTCCCCTCAAAAGCTGTTACTGAGGATTGAACCTGAGGCTTATGCAGATCACAATTACACTGAAGTTCTCACTGGTGATTGAGTCAGACTGATCTTCTTTACATACACTGCCTTGCAGATGTTGTGTACACACTTCAGAGTAATGGAGCATGCAGGAAAAGTCAGATTATGTTTCTACTTGTAGTTGTCTACAGAACAGGCATCCTCATCAGTGCTAGTGCCCTGCACACCTGTGATAGTTAATAGAGAGAGACACAGGGAGCATGAGGCATGTTATTTATTTCAATCACACTCAGCCTCACTTCTGGATGTCAGCAGACCCAGACAGTGAGGCTTTTTGATTTTGCCAATGTCTAGTACCGAGAAGGACTTGCTCGAGAGATCACTTTCAGTCTGACAGCTGAAATGGTGCAGGGAACTGCGGGAGATGGTAGAGAAGCACTGTTCACTTGGTTTTGAGGACCAGTCTGTTTTGGTGACACAAGCTTTAACTATTCAAAGAGAGTCAGTGAAGAGGTGAATTCCACTGGTTGCAGTGCATACAGAAATGCTCCCTCTCCTCCCCATTTACATTGTCTGAGCTCATTTAGTGCAACCTGCCTGTCTGAGAGTGCTCAGCAGATACCTGGGCAGAGGCAGATGTTCAATTAGTTGATGAAGAAATTCCAGGTCAAAGTCACAAGGATTTCTCTCTCACCTGTTCTGAAAGCCGGAACACCTAAGGAGCCCATATCATGCTAAAACCCCAATGTAATTATAACTACTGAACAGGCTGGGTTCTCCCCATCCCAGCCATACCATAGCCAAACTCCACAGCTTCCACAGTCTTGCATCAGCTCCACAGACAGAGGGTGCCCAGGGTGACTAAGGAGACACTCCAAGCTGAGCAGGTTGGCTGAGGACCCCTTCTAAGGAAACTCTAATTTTTAAGTATTGGTCAGTATGTTTATTTGCCTAGATCTGTTTCATAAGAGAGAGAGGAGTCCACCTTGTTGAGGTCTGCCAGCAGAGGGGCTCATGTTGTCACCAGATACTCTAGATATCACTACCACTACTGATAGCATATCCAGGTAGTAGTGACCGGCCCATTTCCTATCAGGATATAGGAAACTAAGAGAGTCCTATTACCTCTGGATGACCACCACTTTGGATGGGCACATCTGGCCAAGGTGTTGGGGCTCCCTTCATTGAATTAGACTCCACCTTGGGATGAGGTGGATGACTGTGGTGCAATCTGTGCAACATTTCAGAGAGCTCTCCCTGGAGAAACATCCCCATTCTCAGTTTGGGGCAGCCTCTAGGGGTAGCCTTTATTCACCAGCTATCACTCACTTGAATACTCTGAAATCCAGGCTGAAGTCCTGGATAAAAGTATTTTATCATGGTGTGTGTGCTTTGGCAAAAACTGCAGGAGGGGAGTTTGTCCAGAAATGAGATCACTGGGCTGTGAGGAGGATTGGTAAAATACCCTGGACACCAGTCATTCCAGTCAGAGCCATGTGTTCCTTGGTCTGTGCGTATCTCACCATCACTGTACCTCTTCAAGTGTCCTCTTTTCTATGTCTTACATTGCTGTGTTGGTGCTTTCTGCTCCCAAATGCTCATCCATCTCTCCAATTTTTTACATGTTTTCACCTCCACAAAAGAATGTAAGGAGCAATGGGGGAAAAAACTGAGCAAACTCAGGATGAAAGCTAGAAATTACAAAGTGCCTTTCCAGCACATCCTCTCCCCTCATTTCTTCACAGCTCAGAGATCCCTGAGGTTACGTGCACATAGTGGGGATGCTTTGCTGGTGTTTCCTGTGAACAGGGACTGTCCTATTCTGTAGCTAGTCTGCATGTTCTTGCTGAGTTTGCAGTGTGAATTGGATAGCAGGAGTCTGGCRGAAGCAGAATGAGTTGGGCAGTCCAGACCTCCAGCTGCAAGAGAAACCAGAGGAAGCCTTCAGCTGGGAGGGGCAGATTCCACAGCTGCTGTGCAGCCTTTCTGGTGATGAATGCCCATGTGAGGTGGCAGTCTGGGGGCTGACACCCCTGTCAGCCCGCAGCTAGTGGGCAGCACAACATTGTGGTAGGCCGATTAATGCTTCCAGGGGTATGTGAGTTTGGGTACACCTGTAGCACGGCACACCACCTTCGGTAGGTATTAGAGGAGGCAAGCTCCCAGCTAACTTCTACTCTATCTTTTTTCTCAATGGATGTGGTTCTGTGTCAAATCCTGGTGACTAGGAACAACTCTGAGCGTCAGAAGAGGCGTGCCATGAGCCTTGCATGAGCCAGCCAGGCTCAGCCTGACTTTCTCTCACCATAAGTGGACATCTGCTTGATAATCTGTGCCCTGAGGTGCCTAACTCTCTCCATAGTGAGCCCAGAATGACTAGCTGAGGGGCAAGTGTCCACCTCACCTTCAGCTGCATTACGTGACTCCCACCCTATGTGTTTCAAGCATCAAATACTTCTATCCCCTCCTTTTCTGACAAAGTATGTACCACCTATGTGTACAACAGCTTCCTGGAGCTGTTCCTGATCTCAGGGATCCTAGAGCTCCCACAGGGTGGTGGGGACCCATGCCTGAAATATTCTCCCAAGCTGGGTCTGTGGCAGAGGCTTTAGGTCTGGCAGAGAGGATAGATCTTCACCGGCATCTTCTAGATCTGGATGCAGCCACTGCCACCAGCAGTGGGGTCATTCATGTACTCTGTTCTGGTTCCTGGTTCTGGGCAGGTTATTACCCTCAGATTTCGCAGGACTTCATGCAAGCCATCAGGGACATTGCAATGACAGTGCTCCCCATGTCCAGAGCCACTTCAAAAGCTACAAGGCTGTCAAGTTTGAGACACCCTGTTCAGCAGGTGGTACCTGAGGTCTGGGCGCTACTCTGTTAGCAATCAATGGTCTGGCACTGCAGGGCACACCGGTGATCTTTAACTGATTCATTTTTACAGCAGCATGGGTCAGTGGAGCATCTGGAGACACAGCTTTTCAGACTCTTTGCTGCAGTTTACAACAGTGACTGTGTCTAAACCCTCCTCACCCCCCCTTTTTTGGATTAGAGCTCATTCTTCAGCTGGGAGCTTCCAGGAAGAACTGTCTGAATTAGCACAATTGTTAGGAGTGGCTGTAGAACCCACTGTTTCTCTGTAGGAGCCCTGGGAGCAGTCCTCTGTTTCTTCCCACCCGCTACATGCCGGGAAAGGCAGAGGGTAGCTCTGGCACAGAGCTGCTCTTTCTCGCCATAGTGSTCCTGGAAGCCCAGAAACGAGAGAAAGTGGAGACGAAACAGCCATCTCCCAGTTCTCTGCTCTGGCAAAATATCTCTGAAATTCTCTCCACTGCAGAGCTGACTCCTGCCTGTTCCCAGCAGCCAGCTAGAGCTGGATGCAAGCTTCGTCCTCTTCCACCTCTGAGCATCCTGCCCTTAAAGGGAAACCGACAAAGCATCTGTGCTGGCTATCTGTCCCTTCTGCAGTTCCTCATTTTGGAGGAAATCCCAGCAGAGAACTGTGGCTCAGCTAAAATGCTTGAGAGACCTGTAATTTAAAAGATGCATGCTCATATTTTCATCTGTTGCCCCCAGAGAYGGAAGTTCCTGGCGATGGATAGGGACAGCAGGCAGCATTCCTATGTCTGGCTGTGGCCCTCTTATCAGGGCACCATCAGGCAGGGTCTGCCAAGCCAGAAGGAAGTTTGATTTTAAAGTCAAATTTAAATTTTACAGAAATAGACCCTGAAATCCCTCTGAAGTTCCAGAGAGGGTCCTGGTTCTACTCATCCTCACCTGACCACGATGCTTTGAATGAGGTTTCAGTGCACAGCGGTTACTGACCTCAGGCCATGGTCAGAGGACCAGCCACCACCTCCTAGTGGGGAGAAGTGGGGACTAAGGACAACACTGGTGTTAGAGCTGAGCTGGAATGAGACACTGAGAAAGGGGAATCGCAGACATAGGCTGTTTGGAAGATTTATCATTTGGCAGGGACCAGGCAGGAGCTATATTTCTAATTTTTAAATGCTTTTACAAATATCTTTGCTAATATACGATTTTTTTTGTTTCTCTTCATCCCTGTTTTCTTTCCTTTTGGCACTGAATGCAATTGATAGGGTGATGCCCAAAGCTGCTTATTTCAGCATATTTTTCTAATTTTTTCCTCTTCCTATATCGTCTGCAATTTCAAAGTAACTCCAGCCTTCTGAAAATTACTGTGGTCACATTTCAGAGCTTACAGAGTTTGAAAAGCAGATTTTTACTTGTTTTGCTCTTTTCCTCAACCAATGATTTCCTGTGAATTTACCATTCTCTGAGAAGGACTTGTGCATTTATCCATAAGTAGATGTCTACATTGTCCACATTCAAACTAATTCTCTGGACTCCATTTATAAACAGTAAAAATAAGTAGACTTCCCTGTAGGTCATAGCTTGGTCATAGCACATCTAGCTCAGTCAGATGAACTACAGTACAAAAACCCCTTTCTTTGAGCTGACCATAGAAGGAATTTAAATTATTTGGATGGATGGGACTCAGCTGCTCGGCACACAGCAAGATGTTTGGAGCCATCTGACATCCTCTGCTGTCCTGCCCAGTCTCTCTATCTGCAGCTCCAGAAGGGTGGGTGGGTGGGTTTGCAGATAGGGGTCTCATTTGCCATCCTGGTGGGGATATCTCAGGCACTTTTGGGCATTTTGAGTGAGGTTAGGTGCTGATGTTTCAGCAACTGAATCTAGCATGAATAAATTGAGGCGTCTTCAAGGGTGCTGGGTATCAGTCAGTGGGATCTGGTGAGCCGTTTCATCCATGTCAGCCACCGCCATCTGGTCAGCTGAATCACACCTCAAGTTACGCAAGATATATCTCTCTCCAAGTTAGATCCAATGAATGTCCAGAATAGATGCTCCTACTGAAGGATATGCTAGTGATGTGGTCAGTGTTCCAGTTACAAAGACTGAGCTCTATAAATCTTGTACTGTTCACGAAACAAGCATGACCCTCTGCATTCAAATAGTCCTCCTCTGTTCTCACCTGCTCACTGTCATCTCACCTACCCTACTGTACACTCACAACCGCACGTGCCCCTTGTTTGGCCTGGTTGGACCCAAAGGTTCCCTAAAGTCTCTACTCTCCTGTACATAACTTAGCATATGGCACATCATGGACAGACCCATCTTTCCTAGCATAAAGTTTGCTTGTTATTAGGGACTGAATCAGGGACACAAAGAGCTCTATATATGAAATTTTGTTGTTTCAGGTAAAGAGGGAGACTACTTTCTCCTCTCCTCTGTCACCAGGGCACAGAAATAGAAACACAGCCCACCATAGCCTACAAGTGTCATTCGCTCCTTGAAGACCCAAACCCATAGCCCTAGGCACTGGGGAGACGGATGTCTCCTCTATGCAGGCATGGCAGTTTGAACCATCATGCCCAGAGCTCATGCACGTGCCAGAGCCGCCCACAGTGCAGCAGCATAGCAGAGTGCTGAAAGGGACAAGTGCAACAGCAAGATTTGGTGGGGACCCAAGAAGCGGAGAGAGACAAAGAACTTGGACCCGTCTGCTAACATGAAGTCATCTTATCACCTGATTGCAAAGCCAGAGAGCTGGGAGAGCATTTGAATGGCTGCTGCTGCCGCAGTGATAAATTAGATCACTTTGAGAGCACTTTAGAGCTGGACGGAAAATTCAGCTGCTCTCCTGCCAATTTCATTCTGTAAGTGGAATTAACACTTGCCTTAGCTGCACTCTCCAGCCATGAGCAAGTCTCCGTTGTGCACTGTCTCAGAGGGTTTTTGCTTTCTGGGAACTGTGTATATCTGAACCAGCTGAAAGCAGAAAGGGCAGAGTTCTTACTGTGTACACAGCACTGAGAAGAGCATCACTGGAATGTGAGCCATTTCTGGCATTCATGCTTCAGACAAGGTGGAAGTGGGTCTGAAAAGCAAGGTTTGAGACCACCCGAGAAGATGCAACTTGTATTTGTGTTCTCCAGGAGGTGGGTAAAGAATAGCTGCCTTTGGACCTGTCTGGGAAGGAAGTTTGGAAAGTTGGGGAGTTCTTCAATCCAGCAAAGAGAAGGGGAGACCAGGCTTTGGAAGCAGCAGCCAGACTCCATCAGAAGAAAGATAAGTGAGTGTTCTCCACCACTGATGTATTTTTAAAGGCCAACTGGACACTTCATTAACAAAGCCCACTCTGCCTCCAAACGACACATAATTTGAATGTGATTGGAGTGGCTGGCCTGGGATGTGCAGGAGAACCAATGTCAGAGGCCTCCAACTTAGCCAGCTATGAAATGGTCAGAGCAGCAGGAGAGGTCCAGGAAAGTAGCATGCAACAGTCAGTCTCTGACAGTTCCCTCCACATTTCATCTGCTACCCATGTTGGGCCACTCAGGCCAGGTTTTGTGCCCAACTTGCTGAAGGAGGCAGAATCAGAGAAGAGGGACAGATCAAAACAGCTGGGGTTACCAGAAGTGGAGGCTGTTTTGCAAAGAGAAAGGAGACCATGTGCATGAGCCACAGCACAAGAAATACCTCACCACACTGAGGCTGGAAAAAGAAACAAGAGAAAGCAGCACAGAGCTCCTAAGATAAGTACGGACAGAAGCACCTGGAACCAGCGTAGATTTATGAAGATAGGTGCACAAGCATATTGCTTGTTCCACAGTCTTGCTGCCAGGAGGATGTGCTGTCCATTTCAAGATGCAAGAACACAAGTTCCAAGATGAACTAAAAATGTGGAGAAAATTGTTTTAAGAAGGAATCCAAAATGCGAAATTTATCATCTCTGTTACCAACACATCATTGCAGACTCCATGGACATCTGACGATCAGCTCAAGGTTATTATTTGGGCATGATGTTTGCATGGTTAATAATAACATTTATAGAGTTGTGTAGAACCCTTGGAATCATTAGAAGCAAAAGGAGGGCTATTGAACCTAGAAAAGTCTCTCTCAGACTGTTTAAATTAACTTTTTTTTTTTTTTTTTTTAAATAATGTGTCACAAAGCTGGACTGGCAGAAGTGCAGATAGTCATTTATGGTAGGGGCTGGAGGAACAGAGCTGAGTGGGTAGAGAGGAGGGTGGAGAATGGGAAAGGCTCTTTTTGATGGTGGAGGTTTCCTATCCAGCACCTCCCATCTCATAAAGCTTCCAGGAGGGGGTGAATCCTGCTTGCCTTTGGTACTGTAAACTCAGAAGCTCTTCTGTGAGCAGGATGGTGAGGGACAAGAACAAGCTGGTGCAGTGACCCCTCTGCAGGGGGTATGCCTGACTGCTCTTTCTGGCGGTGAGATATCCCAGACTTGCTGTGAAATGGAGTTGCAAGGAGCATGCCCTAACTGGGGACTCGGAGCACCTAAGGCCCCTCAATTTAGGCATAGGCAGAGTGTAAGGAAGTCGCAGGATGGAGGTAGGATTACTTTTAACCCTCAGGTTAAAGATACTGGAGAGGAAATTGGTTGTGATCTAGGTTTGTTTAAATGGCTCATGTTTTGCTAACTTTGTTTCCTGTTTTGTATCCAAGAAAATGCCTTTGTTTTGGCAGGAATACTTTGGCGTTCATTCTCAACTTATCCCTGGGAGAATATCAGCTCCATCTCTGAAAAGCATGGGGTGGATTTGTGGCACATGATGGTGAAGGCTTGCTTCTCTCCATCCAAATGGTGCGATTTCTCCTCTAGTCAGTGGAGAGGATCAGACATTTCTGGGGACTGTCCTAAGGGGAACATCCGACACAGGGCAGATGAGCTGCAGGCCTGTTTTTCCACCAGCTCTGAAGGGACTGCAGGGGATTTGCTGAGGAYTTCTCCATCTGGTTTGATCCCAACCTACACATCAAGCTGAAGTGAGTCTGTCCCACCAGTTGTCTCTTGAGAGCAGTAAATACTGATGAGAAAGCCTGTGGCTCTTTGCACCTGGAGAAGGTTAGGGGTCTCAGGAACTGCTGTGTTTTCCACCACCCAGTGAGAGACAGCAAGTGGCATCAATGASCAGAACGAGGTAAGACAGATCCTCTGATGACTTCAGCCCCAGTCACTCCACTCCATCAAAGTGAAGTGGGTTTGGGGAACCCCCACTGATATAAGAGTGATCCGTGCTGAGCCCATGAGGGCTCAGGGCACAGCCATGGGGACAGTGTGGAGGGTCACATGAACAGCAATGTAATGAGAATACTGGGGCAAGCAAGAGTGATGGTGTGCTCATGTCTGACAGGGCACAGTGGGGAGTGGGACTTCCAGCTTGGAAGACATTTCAGAAGGAAATATGCTGGAATTCATAGGGCCCATTGCAACCAGTGAGACATCTCAGTCTYTGGTGTCTCAAGGTCAGTGGCATTTGACTGGGACATTTCCCGAGCATGGTACAGGCAGGATCTGGTCCACTCTATCACAGGATAGTGTGTGTGTCTCCTATGTTAACTCATGAAGCTGTCCCCCTGCACACACTACTGCAATAGGAAGGCTGTTCCAGGACCTTGCTAAAAATCCCAGCCTAATTTATAGCCTAAATACATTCATCAGCCCATTTGTTTTTACTCTGAAGTATTTTTCCCATTTGGTATTTGAAGGATCCTATGTATGAGACACCTGCTTAACTTCAGGCAGTGTAAGAAGCACCAATGCATTTGATAATTAAATGTTTGCTGCCACCTAATTGTCCCTTATTACACATATTCTTTGAGCCGAAAGCCTGTCTACTGGCGCTCTCCCCAGAGTGCTGAGCTTCAAAGAGAGCTGGAGAAGAGTTTCTTTTTTTTTAAAACACAGAATTTATTTAAAATGGAGCCATCTCCAAAATCTGTCAGGAAACAGATAAAGAAATTGAGAGAATAGCAAACCCAGTGGGCTAATTATAAGCAGTCAAATATAGAAAAAAGCAGATTGCAGCAAGCTGATAAAATGACAACAGCAATAACACTGAAAGAGCTAGTACTTACCTACAAACACCAGAGCACTCAGCTGAGCATGGTCTCAGCTCTAATCATAATTTCCATCTGCAGTTCTGAAAACCTGGCCTCTTTCTGCTGGCAGGGTGATATGGACCTGTATCCAGAGATCAGCTGCAGTCATCAGCTTGACTTGAACCTAAAACCAGAGGAGATTTGGCCTCATGAACGAGCTTCCAATCTCCTCTGTTCTTCAGACTGGCTTTTTTCCTGGATTTGAAGTCCTGCTCTGGGATCTTCTCTGTTTTAAGTGCTATCCCCTGTAGGTTTGGAAACAACCTGCCTGCCTCTGCTGCAGCTCAGCTCTGCATATCACCTGCTTGCAGAAATCACAGGAAGAATGTGGAGGATTGAATGAACTCTATGTGCTGACAACGGAGCTGCTCTACAGCCACCTGGTGGGTCTGAGCTTTTCCATGAGCCTTACTGAACAAACCGTTGCATTTACACAGGCTATCAACAAGGGAAGCAGTGTTTTCTCAGCTATAAATACAAATATATTCAAGGCAGTCAAGATTTTTTTAAGCTAGATCAGCTTATGTATGCAAGCAGTTCTATTTTCAGCTGCACCAACTACTAAGAATGGTTTTGTAGCACTTTTAGTTGAACTTTTTAGTTGTCATATTTTCTCCTTACTCTTTAGTATATCATGAGCAAACAAAGCTTATGCACAAACAATAGGTGAGCTCATCTGAGCTGGTCATGGGGGGGAAACAAGCCCCTGGTTGTGTGATCAACAGGGTGTTTCTAGGACTGTTCCCAAGACTTTGCAGGGCAGAGATCATAGCGGAAAGGGTCCGAGCAATCTGCAATCCTGGGATATGAATTTCTGGGGAATGGAATACACCTGCTGGAATTTCAGCATCTAAACTTTAGAGGTCAGTGTCTGAACAGTGGCAGGCAGTGAAGAGCAAGCAGCACCTCCTGAAGGTGAGTCAGCTCATGCTGGGACAGGTGTCTAAGGATGTGTGAGTCATTCTTGTTTCTCAGCACTGGCTATAAAGAGACCACAAACTGATAAGCTCACTGGAGACACCTACTTTGTTTTTGGCTAAATTTGGATAGATGACACTCACCAGAAGGCTTGACAGCCCTAGTGATGTGGGCTCAGCAGAGATTCTGCAGCCCTTCAGGAGCAGTGGCAAAAGAATTTGAGGTTCTGAAATCAGCTCTATGAAGACTGGGAATCACAAGGGCCATGAGGATAGGTCCAGGAATAGAATGGGATTAGCATTTTAATAAGCAAATTAAACATGCCAAGGACCAGTCTCTGGTATGGAGGCCAAACTGTAATGATTAAACTCTGTTCAGAGTAGGATGGTCACAGCCAGAACATGTTGGGAACAGTCCCTCCCTGTGCTTGCAAATCAGTTGGAAGAGAACTGGACAGCATGCCATGGCATGGCTGAAAACTTGCTGGGAACTGTTCAAACAGTGTAACAGTGAGGGTGATAGAGTTCCTGTGCCTAGGAACATTGCTGACACTGCTTAATTTACTAGTGGAGACTGAACTACAACGCTGAGCGTTTTAGAGTAAACAATTAAAGTCGGGGATGGGTATTTGCCCATCTGAGAGGTCTGGAAGAGGGGCAGCACTGGGGTGTGAAGCTACTCAGACTGTGAATTACAGGTATGGGCAAATGCAGGGATAAAGGTTTTGTGGAACTGAAGTTTATGGGATCTGTGGCCTTCTGGAATCAGAAGTCATGTCACCTGTGATTGTGTGGGCTGGCAGACGTAAAGCAGGATGCAGTGAAGTGCGTAGTCTTGAGATTTGGGAGTCCTGGGCTCTATAGCAGCAGCAGTTATGAGAAAGGGGATCAGTGCAGCTGGGATTAATCTATCTGGTTTATGGGATGAACAGCCAAAGTTCTGAGATTCTCTAAGATCTGGAGGTGCAGAGTGTAGAGCAAGGTAGGATGGCAGTTAGGGGTCAATGGTGCTGAGGGAGCAGCATTTGTATGATTCAGTGCACTGTGCAGTTTGCAGTTACATGTCTCTGAGACTGGCTGTCTTGGTGTCCATAATTGGGGGATCATGAGTCTCGGGGAGGGTGGCTTTGGGATTGACAGTGAAATGAGCTGTTCTTGGATAACGCAAGTCTAAGGGCAGAGACCCAACGCAGCTACAGGGTCTGGGATCCTGTAGGATTGGCCATCATGAGTTTTTGGCCTTGAGGGCCTAGATTTTGTAGGCTTGGGCTTGTGAGGGTAGCATGGGACTGGAAGGTCTTTTGGGAACCCTTCTAGAGCCATGATATGATGCTATAAGTATCTTTTATATGTGATATAGGATGATGTGATGACAGCACTTGTCACCTACAGACATCTGGACAATGTCTGTAGCTGAAATGATATATTGCACACAGCGCAGCTAAAGATATAAATGTCCCTAAAGGATGATGTTTACAAGGCAACTATAGCAGAATTTAGCTCCAGACTCTGAACGCCTACATTTCAGGATGCAAGGTGTCACCTTACCAGAGATGTTAGGTGCCATTTGAGATGCTCTGCACCACCCTGCATAGATTACAGCTGCATCTCCAGAAGAACATGTATCTCCTGCATCTGCCAGTTCCTGAGTGAATGTGTGGGCACCCATGGCACCCATGGGACAGCGTGCTTAGGATATTTATGGACATAAGACCAGATGTCCGTGTTTAAGCAAATGAATCATGCTCATAGTCATTAGTCAGTGGAGGTTGGAGGGTGATTCAGGTGTCAAATGCAGGGTGACATCCAGGTCACACACACCCCTCTGGTGCTTGACATGGTTGCACACATGCTTAGTGCTACTGGAGACACCTTGGCGTACCTAGCACATTTCTACAGGACTGGCAGGTGTTACACAAAATCCATGGGAGACCTTTTTGCCTTTTGGATGCCTTTTTGGAGTGGCATTTTCTGAACCTTGCCCTCTGGGCTCTCCAAGTCCTCTGACCAATGCCCAGATGAGGGCCAGGCAGGATACCCCAGGGCATCTCAGAAAAACACCAGATACCTGTGTTTAAGCAACTGTGTCAAGAGCCTACATGCAGACTCTGAATTTAGGTGTCTCTACCTGGAGCCGAATATGGCTCAAGTGATTTACAAATCACTGGGGAAAGGCTGTAAAAATTGTCATTGCAAGCAGCTCTGAGTGTTTGAGCTGAACAAGCGCAGAGGGAAGTAAGTATCTGTCTTGGTCTCTGCTATAGCTGCAGCCTCACCGAGTTTGTTAACCCTCCTCATCATTGGGTTTTTCAGTGCAACTGCATGTGTAACTGAGAAGCAGTGGGAGAAGAGATTTGAGAGGGTCCCATTGSTTGTTGATGCAGATAGCTGGATACACATAGTGTTCTGCGAAGTCCTTCCCAATTTCTAAGTTTTCTTTGCATGCAGCAGAGAGGATGGGGTTTATTTCCAGAGAAATGTCCTTGAGAAATCCCATGTGCCGGCACACCAGCTCAGGGGCATCTGTGTGATAGGAAATATTATAGAAATCCTGTTGTTTTTTTTTTGGGGGGGGGAGATTTGACTGCCTTTCTGACACACCCTACCTCTTGCTTTTGGGGCAAAAGAGAAAGGATACACACTCTAGCCAGTGTTACAGCAGCTTCTTCAGCACATGAACTCTGGGAGCAGGACACTTGCATGTCTGACAGCACCAAGGGTCCCAGCAGTATTGAGCTTCAGTGATGGTAGAGACTTCATCCTGAATGAAGGATGATTGTGTCCCTGCTAGCTGCTTCACAGCCAGGGCCTGGCTATGGCCAAGACAAGCACGGTGGAGCAAGGAGTTGGGAGAGGGTGAAGGCATCTCATGGCACAGGCCAAGGCACCAGCACATGCAGGTGATGTCTGATCTGGTTGCCCTCCCTGGTGAGCTGCAGGCTTCCTCTGGCACCCAAAATATGAGCATTCACTGTATCATATCTTTCTAAAGGCCCAACATTTTTGATTATCTGGTGGGAGTAGATTCAGGCTCTGGGTCTCTGCTCCAAATGCCTTTCATTTCGGTTGCAATAAGCCCTGTATCTTCCTTTCCTGTCAGAGCAACAGAAATTGATTCTGGCTTAGATTTATCACAGCAAACAGCAAAACATTCCCAAATGGAGACCTCACACTTTTATTCCTACCTTGTTTGCTTTCCTTCAAAAGGAGCATTTTGCTGCCCTCTCCTGTCCAAAAGGCAGGAAAGAAAGGAACCACATAGCTTGTAAGTATGGTTTCAAGTCTCTGGATGGAGAGGGAAAAACTGCAGTGTAATGTCTCTGGCCTGCACTGGGCCACACAGCAGTCAGGAGTGTGTACAGGGCATTTTTACCTTGACCTCATTTCATCCCTATTTCATGTGTTCCCAGATTGGCTGGATGGGCTGAGATCATCAGCCTACCCAGAGCTGTTGAACACCACGAAGCTAAAAATATAGCAATGACAATGTGCAGGCTGAACACGGCTGTACCCACCAAACTTGCCTTTTGGTTGAAAGTCCAGCTTTCCTTTGGCTGTAGTGAATGCCATGCTATAGCTGTTCCTTAGATGCCCGCCCCTGCTCTGCTCTAAGAATGAGGCTGAAGCATCATATTGATTTGAGAAAAGGCCAGATAAGGGCTTTATCATGACTGTCTCAGTCTGAGAAGAGAAATTAAAGCATGTTTCTGTCCGGGCATCCTGCTCTGGTTTTTAGGGGCTGCTTGCCTGGATCCTTAACTAGCTCTTGCTGTTATCAGGCCTGACTTGCTATCACGTTCCTTAGGTGACAATCTCTTCCAGCCACGAGAGAAAAAGGAAGCAATTGCTTATCAGCTCAAACCTGTCACATCTTGCATCTGTTCAAGGGACTTTCCATTGCTTTGGAGATTCCAGTAGTGAGGGACATTGCAGTTCCACATTCTGAGAATATTCAACCTGTATTAAATGCTATGTGGTGAATGCTTGGGAGATTGATGCTGTCCAAAAGATTTTTGGGAAGGACAGCTAGCTTTTTGCAGGGACTGACGGACCCCGCTGCAGCTGTGACATGTGGAAGAAGAATGAGAAACTCCAGGGGAAGTTGGATAAATGCAAGAAAATGACCTCATTGTAAGAGCTAATCTACTGCCCTCCAGCACTGGAGATGAGCTGATTGATTACAGAGACATCAGGCATTAAACACTGGATCACACAGTCTGGCCACATGCCTAAAACAAGCCAGAAGATCTTACGGAGTTATTAATAAGCCCAATAACTGGCTTTGCTAATGCCCTCTCCAGAAGGGCACCCTGTGCCTCTATCAGGAGATAAAGACTGCCTAGCTTTCCTGGTAATTTATCCTAATAGATAATCATCTTCACCGTAGGTTGTCTGAGCTACACGTCTAACTCCTCAGTCTTCATCTTCCAGCCATTTATTCCTGCTATGTTTTCCCATATTAGAATAAAGAGCCTGTTAGTACCTCTTATTTTCTTCCCATGAAAATACTTATATGCTGTAATCAAAGTCATTGCACAATCTTCATGCTATATCACTGTGTCAGGCATTTTCCCAGTCCTCAAATATTATGGCTCTATCCTGCACCTTCCAATTTTTCAATGTCTTTTTGCAAATATATACTCTGTGATTCAGCAGCTACTAGCTGTGACCCTGAAATGTTGATTTGGGCCGTACAGCTGTCACTTTAAGGCCCTGGATGCAGGGTATGACTCCTACTTGTGATGTGTCCTTCACTCCTATCATGTGGTGTATGGCTGCACCCAAAACCTCTGTTTCAGTTTACCCACAGTCACAAGAAATACAGACTGCTCCTTTTGACCTACTAGTTCTCAGCACCATTTGTTACTCTACCAAAAGCAAATAGTACTTTGTTCTATACTAAATTTCTAGGCTTCACATTATCTTTATTTTCTTAATAAAAATATGAAAAGGCTCTATTCCCACAGGAACTTCTGGGACATAGCATTAGGTGATGATCCCCTTTTAGAGGTTAGACTTGTTTTTCCACCACGATGGGTGCTTTATTGACATGGAACAATGTCTCTTTTACCATACAGTACAGTGTCAGGGGATGCAGATTACCAGAATTCATCTACACACATCCGACTTGAAATAAAGTTTGTCTGACAAATGATTTGTCCTTAAAACACTGTCAGGTTCACTGTTTGAATGTTTTGTAGGTCCTTCAGCACTAACTGTCTAGCATACAGCTGTGTATGTGTGGATGTTTCTATGTTTTCTTCCTTTCCAACAGTCCAAAGAAGCTTATTGACACCATATGCTGGTCAATATCTTGCAGTATTAGAAAAGGAAAGGAAAATCTCTGATATTAGGCCCAGGGTGACCATGATTGTTACATGCATGCTGATAGACGATCACTGAAGGTTTCTACTGGTGGATGATGCTAAGGCAGTGAGTGAGAAAGCAGCACAAGCTTTTTCACTACATGAACTGATTGTGCAGGTCTTTCTAGAAGTTAAACTTTCATCTGAAAGCTTTCAAAGAATCTTGAAAAGATGAATCTTCATATGCCAAGTTGCCAGGAGACTCTATCATATTGCTAATGGGCTGGGATGTAGCTTGTTGGCATCTGCTATCAGGACAAAATTAGGTTTCATTCCAACTCCAAAATAGAAATAAATCACTGAATGCTCCTGTCTGTTTTATGGCATTATTTAGAAACACAGAAGAATTTAGTTTGAACAGATTGTTGCAGGATTCTGGTCCAGCTGCCTGCTCAGGGAAGGCTGGCCCCCAAGCTAGATTCCTCAGGACCCTTTTGAGTTGAGTTTTCAGTATCTCCAAGGATGGAGATGCCGCTACCTCTCTGGGCCCCTTCCAGGGCTGCACCATGCTTAGGGGGAGAATTTTTTCCTAATGTCCAGCTGGAATTTCCCTTTTTTTGTTTCAACTTGCATTTGTTGCCTCTTGTCTTTCCATTGTGCACCTCAGAAACAGTCTGAGGAGAAGACACTGAAAAGTGTCTTCTCTACATCCTCCAAAAAGGTATCTGTAGACAGCAATAAGGGCTCCCTTCATCTTCTCTTCCCAAAACTGAACAAACCCAGCTGTCTCAGCCTCTCTTTGTGTGCTGTGCGCTCCAGACTCTGACCATGTTGCTCCATTATGTCCATGTCTGCCTTGCCTTGGGGAGCCCCAGAGTGGATACATAACTCCAGAAGCACAAAACAGAAGAGCAGAATCACTTCCCTCATCCTGCTGGACATGCTCTTTACAGTTTCAGGATCTTTTTGTTGCTAAGGGTCCTATAATAAACAGATTTCCTTCAATGTATATATTTTCAAGTTAATTGCCCTATATCTTCAAACCAAGGCTTTTCCCTTTCTAAAATTCCCCATGTCAATTTTTAGCTTTTCATAACATCATTATGTTTTTAATTTGCTCCTTGTTTTCCCCTTTTTCTACACTGATTTGTTTTTCTGATTGCTGACACTGAAGCAGAGTGGCACTTGAGCTGTGGAACTATGGCTTTTTTTTGGCTATGAAAGAAATTTTTCTTAAATAACTCCTCAAATGATAGGCATCAAGTGGCTATAAACATGTTCAGAAGCTAAAGGAAATATTCCCAACTGTCAGAGCAAGAAAGTTAGTGTCTGCACTTTCTCATGAGCATTTATGGTGGCAAAAAATGGGCTCGAGTCTTCCATGAAAAGTTTTCAGTGACGGAGTTGCCTGTGATAACAAGGCACTGGGTGTGAAACGAGATGTTGTCTTTGCCAGTCCTGCATGCCCATCTTTGAGGCCCCATTTTCTCCTGGGAAAATTGTGTTCCTGCTGAAGGTTACTGGCCACAGAAGAAGGAAACTGTCATGGGACTCAGAAGAGTGCAGAGCATTAAGGACCTGGGAGTCCACACATCACCAGGAACCCATTGAGGTAAAGACATGGTCTGGCAGAAGCTGGCTCAGCATGACCCCTTGGTTTACTGAATCTGGACTGAATGGCCAGAGGAGCAGAGTGGGTGCTACGCAAGTGCTGCCCAAAGGGTCAGAGGTGCTCTGGGGGTTGTGCTTGGGTTCAAGATCAAAGAGCAAGCTGCAGTGCCCCTACCAAGCTCCCCATCACAGAGCGGACTGGATTATGTAAAATCTTTAAATATCAGTTCCCCAGCACAGAAGCAGCACTGGCTGTAGCAAAAGTCAAATCTAACTGAGGAGCATCAGTGTACAGCAAAGGTTGGAGCAAGGACAAGCACATGAAATCCTATATCAGAAACATTTAAAGGTGACAGTTGCCCTCATGCTCTTCCAGATAGCATAACCCCTGAAGAAATTGCACCACTGACTCTACAGCAGGTCCTGCACAACATTTCAGGACAGTTGAAAGCTGCCTGTGAATTTGACTGCCTGCAAGTTGGCAGTTAGTGAGTTCTGACCAGTGATTGCTGCAGAGCAATCAGTGTGCCCCACGTTTTTTATTGCTATGCTCTTGTCCATGCCAAAGCTCCTCTGGTATCTTCTGTCTTCATTGTGCCTGCCTGACACCTATGCTCTATTAGCCTGAGTTAAACCTAAAAGGAAGTCTCTGCACGGAGGGACATTTAACTTAAGTTTAGCAGATTAATATTTTTTGCCTGCAACAGTAGAGCCAGCTTATCTGTTTTCCTGGAAAGAGACTCTAGTTTGAAGGAACAAGATCAAACTTCTGAACAAATGACTGTAAATTACTATAATTTCATTGTGTTGCAATTTTGGCCAATAATGGGAGTAGTTTAAGCCAGAATGGTCTTTTTTCTTACACAAACAATTCTTCAGAAAAATCCCTTGAGTCTTTTCTAAGCAGGGAGATGGGGGAGGAAGAGGGGAACCTTTCTGTTTCAAATAATCTTTGTTCTTCTGTTTCATCACAGATCTCTTAAAAATGACTGTATTTGTGGCTGTCCCCTGATAAGGTATCTTTTCTTTGACACTTTTTGAAATCTGTCCTCACTTCTCTTAGTTTTTAACATTTAAAGTTCATGTGTAGACAAGGATAAACTAGTCTTGTCCCTCCAGTTGTTTCAAGACTACTGGCTGCTCTTTGCATCCTTGGGGAGCCCTTCTCTTCCCCAGAGCCAAGTGCTTCTAGCTTCATTTTCTCTAGATCAGAGGCATTTTTATACTGAGGGAGGAGTGACACGGGAGATGGCCATGCCTTCTGCCAGGCTTTCCTTGTGCTCCATCTCTTTCAAATGCCTTGTATAGAAATAAAGGTGGTTACACAACAAACTAAGAAGCAACCTTTGGTGAAGTTACATTTAATTTCCAGTTTCCCCCTGATGGGGATCCCATGGTGCAGGTGGACACCTGAGATCCCATTCCCTAATACACTCATTTTAGAAACTCCAGCCTCTATGCAGTTTTTTCTGGCAACCTTTGAAGTGAGCTCTGCTTCAGGTGTCAATCATTATGCACATGCATGCAAAAAGCTGCCGTCTCATATTCTCTGTGAAGTCAAAATCAGATTTCTCTCCTGCCAGAAGTGCTTTTTGATGGGTGTTGGCTGCAATGGAGACACCTTCCCACATTAGCAGCTGGAACCTGAAGCAAGATGAGCTTCAACTGGCATAAAGGTGCACAGATTTACCAGGGAAGTTAATGAGCTATCAGAAGAACGTCTCTATGGACTGAGTGATTCTTGATCATTTGGAGACAAGACTTGGACATCTTTCAAACAACACTCTGATTTCATTTTAGATGACTGAGTATGGCACAGGAGTCTCCGAAGGAGGTCCCACAGTCCATGTTACAGTCAGGCTTTATCCTTTTAATCCATTTTGACTGAAGAAGACATCTGTCTCCAAGAGATGGAAAGGTCAAAGCTGGATTGGGAATTTAATATGATCATCTAGTTTTCCTCTGAGGCCTGTATGCATATTTTCATCCTGTCTTTGGTTGCTCCCTTCTTCTCCTTTTAGCAGACAGTGCAAGCCAGGACAGAGTGTCAAAAGCCTTCCCAAAGGGAGGAAGATGTTGGGCTACAACCACGGGCCACAGCTGTCAGTCACAGAGTAGGAAATATTCATCAACATCAGCAGAAGCCTTTGGAGAAAGGCAAGGAAGAAGAAGGCTTATGCAGAATAATACTTAATTAAACTGTGTGTCTCTCAATAGGAATATGATCCCCCCCTTTTTTTTGGAGAGTCTTTTTCTCCCTCTCCCCCAAACTTGTCTCATGGAAAGTCCTCTCTTTTTCTCTCTGCAATTCCTTCTTTGTAGGAATCTCTTACTCCCAAATCTCTTGGCTTAATTCTCCGTGTTAATGTTGGCAGTAAAATGTCATAATCTGACTTCAAATCAGTATCTAACTAGGCTGTAACAGAAAGATCATGTTTACTCCAGGGAGATATTGATTCAAGATTCCTGCAGATTTGAACATTGTTGTTTTAGCTACACCTGAGCCACTGTGGGAAGGTTTCCCTTGAAAATACAATAACCAAAAATATACTCTAAAAAATCATGAACAAACTGTCACATGCCAGATAAGCCACACTGTGATTTGGGTCCATGTCATGATTTTGTGTGTAGCTAAGTCAGAAGGTAGGATTTTAGAGGTCTGGAAACCTGATAAACCCCAAGGTCCTGATTGGTATTGCTGTCTTCTCCTCATCTCTTGGTTGTCTTTCTACTGACATCATGGGTTCTTTGAGATAGAGAAGGTTTCTCACTCTGTGCATGCTGGAGCATTCAGAAAGTACATCACAGATTCTAATAAGGTGAAATGCACAAAATTGTGTTTTTTCCCTGTCTTTGAGGCTTGATAACAGGGCTGAAGAAAGTCATGTGCCTTGATTCTCACCTAATTTTATGTTCCAGGAGTTGGAGAAGCCTCATTTGGAGGAGGGAAGATGGGGTTCATTTTTAGGTAAGTATCTGCAAAGCATGGTTGGGCTGTTCCCATTCTTTCATGTTCTGGCTACTTTTCTAGAGACTTGTCACTGTGGGCTACCTTATATCTGAAAAAAATCCTACTTTGCACACTGGAAATATAGCACAGGAGTCACTGATCTATGGATATGGTGCAACTCCTTGTCACGTTCCAAAGTGTTGGACCCTGTATGTGTGTGAATTCACATGCACAATTAGTCTGTTATGGACCACCTTATATTTCAACATTTAAAATCTGATTTTCCATGGCTACAGCATGTGCTGCAGAAGGTGCTCGTTCCCATACCTTTCCAGGAAGCCGAATATTAATAGAATAATTTCTTCCTGGGTCATCAGACAGTCTTGGTAGGTAGGGTTCATTTGCTTGAATGCAGATGTCCATAGCAGACAATCTGTAATCACTGAGACCAGCTGATCCCTCTCACTCCCTCTCCCTCAGGCATCTAAAATATGTAGGATGTACATCAATCGACAGTAAAGAGTGCAGGACAATAGCTCAGGAACAGACATCCACAGTGCAGATGTCTGCGGCAGATTTTTTTCCTGTAACTTTAGGAAAGCTGCTCAAGTGACTAAGCCTAGGTATCTCTGCTTTGACTACCCAGATTGCCCAAAATATCTCAGTTTGCAAGGGACTGAGTTTCCTACACAAGGTATCTTCTCCCTATTTGCATCATACCCAATGTTGTAGACAACCGTGCAGTTCAGCTCAAAAGCATTGCTATGAAGGTGCTCATCACAGTCACCCCGGATATACTTCCCTATGTACTCCAGGGAAGGCCAAGGGAAGGGTTTTTACAGAAAACATGCCCATGGACTTGGGACAGCTCACTCTTCTCCCACTCAGTTGCTCATAATGCTGTGCTCTGGACCAGCTTGGGGCCAGACTGGTTCAGTGTGATACTCCTCCAGAGCCTCTGTGGGGGCACAGTGCTACGATCACCAGCTTGTGGGGATCTGGGACAGCAAACAGCTTCACATGGGGGACTGCAGTGGGACTCTCTTGTGCAGCTGAGCTCAGACACTGTCAACACCTGTACTGCCCCCTCCTCCTCCTAGCCTCTGGAGTAAGTCCTGCTCACTCCACCTGGAATGCAGGGGAGCAGAGCATGTCTTGTACATGCTGGTTTGCTCTATTTATAATTGAAAATAGCAAATCAAAAATGAAAAAAAAAAAGAGGAAAAAGACATTAGCCATGAATTGAACACAACAGCTCCCTGCAGTGACAGGTTTATTTCAGCAACACCTCAAAGTCATCTTCCCCTCTATGCCTGGCTCATTTGGTGTGGGGCTGATTTATTTGGAAAACGTTAGGCAGCTCTGCTTGCAGACAGTGCAGCAGCTCTTGCTTACAGGCACAGAAAGGCAGCTGGGTCTGCAGAGAAACACCTGGTTTAATGAAAACTTATGCTAGAAACTGTCTGTCAGCCTGGGAGAATGAGTAAGGCAGTGGGATGGGATAGGAGAAAGAGTGAAAGAGGGGCAGGGAGCAGACTAGAAGGGCAGGGTGGAGGAGACAGTCAGTACATGCTGCTTGATCGTTCACCGAGGGTTACACAGCAGACTTGGTGCAGAAACCAACAGCACAGACTTGTGC
This sequence comes from Apteryx rowi, assembly GCF_003343035.1. Lineage (NCBI taxonomy): Eukaryota > Metazoa > Chordata > Aves > Apterygiformes > Apterygidae > Apteryx > Apteryx rowi. Next base: position 346,578 of record NW_020450752.1, read on the forward strand.
CAAGGCTGCAGGATCAGGCAGGCAGGAGTTAGGACTTTTATGTAATTTCCTAGGGGCAAAAGGGGATTTCATAACAGAAAACAGCTCAGGAGCACCTGCAATCTTGCACTGGCATGGCCAGCAACATTCCCTTGCACCAGGACTGAGTCATGAGCCTCTGTTGACCAGCTTTGAGGTTAACACCTAGCACTCCTTAAACACAGGCTGGTAGACTTATGGACACATTTTGTAGAAATCAGGTCTCAGCCTTGGATGTGCAGAGCATTTCCAAGAGCTTGTGGGGTTAGTGGGAAAAGCCCTGTTGGAGTACTCCTACACATGACAGAACAAACCTTGAACAGCCTTTGCTTGCACCCTTTGTGTCTGGGAGAAGAGCTAACTTCTACCTTCCTCTGGCTCTGGTGTTTGCCACAATCTGTCACCTGGGTGGTTGTTTCTGGATGTCAGCAGAGCCTTGTATCAATAAGAAAAGTGATATACAAGTTTCTAGCAAGCTTTACCAAGCATGGACTGGTACTAGGGGAGTTTTCACATAATTTTTGGCTTGGCTAAATTTGATGGCTCGCTGTAAATGGCTGTGGGGAAACACCCTCTTGAACATTATTTCTCTGTTCTAGGGCATGTAAGATTAACTTTTCTGAATCAGTGAAGTAGCACAGGATTCTCTGCACTGCTGATGTAAGTTTTGATACAATGTCCAAAGCATCTAATTGAATTCAGTCTAATCCCCATTTACAAATGTCCTTTAGAATCTGAGTTTTCTTTGGACATGTCAATAATTGAGATGAAAAATCCTTTTCATATTTGATGACAAATGTATTTTAAAGGGGTTAAAGCTTGCTGTTGGCAGTTCAAGTCAAATCCATGCCAGGGTCAAACATATCAGAAATGCAAATGATTTGCCATCATTACCATGCATCATCACTTAATCTCAGGGTAGAGTTAATTACATCTCACTGTGAGGCTGAGCCAGTCACCCTGTACATCACTGGAGAGGAAAAGGCACTGTCTTCTGGCTTAGGCAGCCTTCTTAGGATGAAATGAATCCCCTTCATAAAGTGGTCTGGATCCAACACCCCAATGTGCTAATTTGCGCTTGGATTCAGCTGTGGAGCAAATCAACTGGTTTAGTGCCAAAGCCTATTTCTATAGGCAGTATTAATAGTTGCTGCTGCCACTTCCACTCCCACACTTGCAGCATTCTTCCACTTCCAGCTCAGAACAGTTAATGCTCAGCAGAAACTGGGGTTTACATAGTGCAGGAATACTATGCAGGATTTGTTGACGGGGGTAGATTTTTAGCCTTACTAAGGTAGGATGAATATTTACCTAATTCCCTTGTTTACATCCCAGGTTCCCAATAAAATACAACTTTGATAGGAACCATTGCCACGACTGCAGCAATTGACATCATTGACCTGGTTGTCTTTCATCCTCTTTAATTTCTTGCCAAGTCAGGAGGCTGCCTAATCCACGTCATCTGAAGTTCGGTTGCACCAGTTTGCTCTTTCCATGCTCCCACATCATTGAAAAATGGGTATCTGCACCAGAAGTAACCCAAAGGCACTCTGTAGAGGATAAGACAGCTTGCAGTGATGGACTCAGTGAGGAGCTTGTGGGATTTAAGCTTGTCCACATCTTCCATGTATCACACATTTATAGCTCAAGCTTTTCTGTACACCTTGAAGTCCTTTCCTGCTTTTCCCTTCCAAGCGTGATTCCTTGCAAACAAATAATAAGTGTTTAGGAAAATCTCTCCTTGCTCACTGTGTTTAATCCTATCACTGCAGGCACAATATCTCTCTCATAAGCCTTCACGATCAACCCTAAAAGCAAGTCATTCATCTGCCCCATTTTGGAAGTCCTGCACCGTAATGTTTGGGGTAGATGGATACTGGATGGATAAACCCTCTTATTTCCAATTTAATATATATGTGTAGCCATTAGGGCCATTTTACCTATGTCAGCTTGGTCTTCCTAATGAAATATCTTCTTCTTCTTCCCTGATGCCCACCTTCTGCTGTCTTCTCAGAGAGAAGACAAGTCTTGTGTTTTCCTTCATCTAATTAAGCAGTGAATGGTGAAGTATGATAGAAGTCAGCTAGGAGGGAGGAGAAAAACAGCACTGAAGACAAGATTTCATGTCACTGTGGCTTCAGTTTTTATGTGTTTGTATCAGAATCCAGATGTGATTGTATCAGTGTCTTTTGCTACAGCATTAATGATTCCCTGTCCCTGTGCCTATAAGATACACCTAGAATGATACATCCTAACTTTTCATGGCTGAGTCACAAAGGTGGTTCAAACTCATGCTATCATTGATTAATAAATCCATTTTTTCCTCTCCTCAATTATTTTTAACTAGTCAGCTCCCAAATTATAGCAGAAAGTTTCGTTATTGGTCTACAAAAGCATAACCTTGCGCTTTGTGCTACTGAACTATTTTGTAGCAAATCTCTTCAATTGAAAAAAAGCTGCAGGCAAAATAATTTAGAAAAACTCTTCATACCAAGCCTGTCGCCTATTCCACACTTGTCATATGCAGAGTCTTCCTAGCGATCATGACGGACATTAGAAATCTAGGACAAAGACTCCACATTTAACATTTCTCATTATTTCACTTGCTTATAAAGTTATATCAGAGTGTCTGTAGGAAATAGAAAAGAAAAGCTGAAGGAGCAACCATACGAAGCAAAAGGAGAAAGAGGTCTGATTCTGAGATTTGAGAACACTTCAGGATAATCAGTAAGCCTCATGTATTACCCAAGACCCAGAAATGGCTAAGGAAAGACCAGGTTGTGAAGTATCACTTATTGCCACATTTGGCTTTCTGGCTTGCTATATAAATATCCAGTGTTTTACCTTTAACACTGATGAAATAAAAGAAGGTATATTTTTGTCTATGAAAGCAGAGGCACAAACGCCCATGGCTCCAAACTCACAGGTCTGCGGCATGAACCCCCATCCTTATGGCCACTCAGAGGCACATCCTGCAGATCCTCTGTCACATAAATATGGCTTTAGAGGTTTGTGCAACCAGCACACTTTGTGAGCAGCTCCCACTTTTCATGGGCTATTCCAGTACATTGACCCATGGCTGGTCCTGGAGGTGTCATGCTAAAGGCAGTCCTTGTGCCTGGCATGTTCCCTTTCAATCCTCTCCACTCTCATCTACTCTTCACCTCACCTCACCTACCTTTCTGTTTGCTTTCCTTTTTCTCATTTTTGCTAGGCAAAGTTGTCTAATATGACACTAAATTAACTCCTTTGCTGGATGAGACCCACTGCATGTCTCTGTTCCCAAAATCATAGGTCTTATCTAAGAGGACATTAGGCTTGCCTGCTATGTTCCATCTTTGAATAATTCTCTTTGCACTTTATCCCAATTTCCACTTATAATTGAGTGTCTTTCTTTCCTCAGAACTTATTCCAAAGCATCATACTGCTGACACCATCCTAGTGATCATCCTGTGGTTATCAGAATTCCCCTCTTTAATAGGTGTGCTACATTAGTATTTTCTTGTCAGACAAACTACACTACTCATGACCTCTGATATGAGGTAAGTGAACTAATTTCTTTCATGAAGACACAGGGCTTGGGACAGTCGATGGTTCATCCCAGGGCCAGCTCTCAGCAGTATGTAGGAGACAGTGCCATGTCTTGCTCCACCTGAATCCCCCTCCCGCATCCCAAGCTGTTCTCTGCACACTTCACACTGTGAGCACTCAGCTCGAGGACTCTAAGAAACTCTTGTATTATCTGGACACCTGGCTTGCATTTGTTGGCTGGTTTTAGAAAAAGAAAGCAGACGCAAGACCCATAAGGAACCGCAATGGGGTCAGAGGAACCCAAATGCATCTGCTGGCCCAGCCTTGGTGACTGGTTGCTGCAGGACCTTACATATGTGCTGTGAGGAAGGGCCTAGGCAGTTGACAGTGCCAGGTTTGATCTCAGCACTGGTTTGAGCTGCTCCTAACTCAAGATGCTACAAGCAGCCCAGACAGTGTCAGTGCACATTCCCCCCCCCCATGCTGAGCTGGACCAGCTGTATGACTGCAATCCAGCTGCTGACCCTGCTAACACAGACCTTCTGAGGACTGCATAGAGGGCTGTGGGCTGAGAGGGTAAGCGGTGGAAGGGCAGATCTCCCGTCCTTGGCATCGTCAGATTTTGGGGGAGATGAAGATGGGGCAGGGGCTCTTCTTTCAGGATGGCACATTGCTTTTGCCCCAGGTAGCCATGCCTGAAATCATGCAGGAGTTTTCTCCATGAAGCTTAAGACAACTGGGACAACAGCTTGCTTTGATGCCATGTTCCTGAGTGGGGTGGGGGTGGGGTCTATGTTTAGAAGACAAACTGTGCAGTGACAGTCAGCCAGCACGGAGACACTGAGCCCAGGGTTAGGAGACATTTCCAAAGTTGTCCTCTTCCTCTAGTTCACCCAGAATGACCTTATCTTTTGGCAATGGATAGAATGGCCTTTCTAATACTCATTTATAGCACATATTTAGGGGGATTTGAAGCTATTTGCTGCCTCTCCTCTAGTTCACTGTCAGGCATGAGCTGTTTGTCATAAGGACAGTGCCCTGGGAGATACAAGGGCACATGGGCTAGTCCAGAGACATCAGTGTGGAGAGAAGGAGAATGTGGAGAGCAGCAGCAGCAGCAGCAGCAAAAGTAATGCAGTGAGGGATCTGGCAATGTCTTGCATAGTTGGAGAAAAGTAAGGGCTGCTGTTACTGTTCCACACGGAATCATTTTCCTGACTGCTGGCAGGGATAACATGCCCTGTGCTGGGGTGTCTGATATCCAAGCCCAGAAGATCTTCCAGCATGCATTCAGCTTAACACAGAGTTGCCCTTACCCTCACGGGAGTTCAGAGCATGGCTGGAGTGCACCTGGGGTCCTGGTGCCCAGGTGTCCCAAGACAGTGTAGTGGCGAAGAGTGGCATAAGCCATTCTGGGGACTGGCACTGACACCTCTGAGGCTGACATCTCCATGAAGACATGAAGAGCATGAACCCCCCCCCCCCGAGAGACCCCATAAACTGTGAGAAGGGGTGTGTGTGTTGGGGGGGGCAGGGTGCATTTTGTCAGTGCCCTGGAAGTGATGAGTGTGTTCAGTGCATCCTCGTACCCCTGGAAGACAAAACAAGCAGGAACTGTTTGCAGGCTCCACTGGATCCCGGAGCTGTTGGTGACCCTAGAGCTGCTCATGCTAAAAACTGGTCTGAGGTGATATAAGGGCTTTCCCCCAACAAGGTCAAGGAGGAAGCAAGGAGGCCAGAGTCAGGGAGCAGCCAGCTGCCACAGGTACCTTGACATGATGTAAAGGAGTAATTGGGTGTTGCTGTTATCTCTCTTGGATCCCTCAAGTCTCATCTTGATCAGAGACACCCCCATTGCTCCTGGGAAATGATACTTCCTCTGGTGCAATATCCTTTTGGATCCATCATGCGTAGCTGGGCACGTGTCTAGTCTCCACCTCATGCCAGGAAATAAGCTCCACAGTTCAATCAAACCCTTTGCCCATAATAACCCTACTGCTGATAACGTTGTTAGAACTGTGAGTTATGATGTTCTCCTCTGAAGCCACTTGGCTCTCCCATATTATATCATAATTATTCAAAGTGCAGTCTAATTTACCCATTATTATAGGTTTTATCAATTCCCCTGTTGCTGATTTGACATGCTGCACTCAGCTCTGGCTGTTCTCACGCTCCAGTCTCTGGCAGTCCTCCAGAACTGACAGAATCTGTGCAAGGCACAACAAGGGTTTTCAGCTGGGCTTGCCCAAGTCTTCCCTTGATGTTTTTCCACCTGACGGATGCTGTCCATGGATCTTTATTATTGCCAAATGCCTTCTTTAAATATGTTCCTGGTCCTCTCTAGAGGGATGCACACAGCAATGGATTTGTTTGGATTTTTCGTTTGTGCTGCTGACAGCAAATTCCCACCAGAAAGCCCCATGCCCATCACTTATAATAAAGCTCTGCAGTCTGCTGCCAGGCAGCCTGGTTCTGCATCATCCAGTGACAGCCAGCTCTTTTCCTGGGTAAGAGATTTATTCCTTGGTAGACAGAGCAGTAATCAACCATCTCAAGACTTGAATCTCTGGCATGTGGAGCAGGTCTAGATGGCTGGCTCCTTTTGATGGTTTCATAGGAATTCACCCATTCTGCACTGATATATGACAGGTCACAACTCCCAGCTCACACTGTTCTCTACAGTACAGTGCATGCTTTGCATAGACCTGCCTTGGTACCAGTGTGGGTTAAGCACACAGGGATTAGAGTGGAAGGGATGTGGCAGAAAGGACTATTTTTATGTTGGCTCAGCTCACTGATCTGTTGACAAGCTGGCATCAAGCTGTTACATGTTGTTTTATCTGTTGATTGTGGGTATACAGGGAACAGGCACTAGAAGAGTTAATTGATATGGGTTATTATTTTTTTAAAGCAAGAATCTGTGTCATACATGTGTGCTCCTGGCAAGTGTTATGCACTGCAAGGCAGAGACTTGTGTGAACCCTTGTTAGAACTGGTTGCTGCCAGCAATGTGAGACACATGCATCCCTCTCCCTTCCTCACTCCCTTCTTCCCCTTATATTGTGTGGGTTCCCATTGATGTATTAGAGATTTACCATAGCTACAGGCACTGTGAGCAACACAGGCACCTGCATACCAATCCTTCCAGGTGCCTGACTGAGCAGCTGGGGGCCAAATTCACATGTCTCCTAGTACCAAGGTGAAAACAGACACATCTGACCCCCACATACTGCCAAATCTTATGAGTACTCAAGCTCTCAGGGCACAGTAGGCAAGTCAAAACTTCTTAAAGCTTTTCCACTGTGGGAAAAAAGGTGAAAGGCACCTCTGCTTCATCACACTGGTCTCAGAGACCCACCCAGCCTGGAGGTGTAGCATTTCAGCAGCATTAGCACAAGCCCCTGATGTACAGCATCAGTCACAGCCCCAGAAGGGGCTGAGGTTTCTTCTTAGCTCTTAAGGCTGTCAGGGTTGGAGATGGTTCCTCCTCTTGTCCTCATCTCCTAGGGTTGGGCAGGCTTTCACAATGCAGATTACAGATGGCACTTAGTYCCTTATTCTGCCTGCATGCCTTTCCTCTCAGCTGCTCTTTCACCTACTGAGCAAAGTCCCTCTAGGAGGCATCAGGGCATTATTTTGTTCTAATACCATCAGTAAGGCTTGGAAAAGAAAAGAGAGGGAGGTGATGGTCAGTAGCTGAAACTGCCAAGCCCCCCTGTGTCAGGACAGGAAAACCCGGCTCTGGATGCAAGAGAAATGATGGTAACTGTGGCACTGAGAGGATAGAATTGGGTCTGTAAAACCAGAATGTGCCAAAGGGAACAACAAAGACACTGAGAGAGCTGTATGCAYCCTACTCTGCTGGGGCAGCTGACTCCTGTTTCTTCACCGTTTGTGATATATGGCCTCAAGAGACCACAAAACCAGTTGGCTCTTCTAACCAGCTAAAGCAGCATGAGAAACTGTGTGGCCAAGAATGGCAAAATGTGGTGCCCTTGTGATCAGCTGGAAGTAGCAGATGTTGAGCTCTGACAGAAATGTTGCATCCTCTTTGCAGTCTTGAACCAGAGCTGTGGTTTCTTTCCTGCTGCAGTTTTGAAGGACTGCTTTCCTCTGGAGTTTGTCCAAGAGCAGCCCACCCAGTGGCATGGCTTCCCATCAACAGACTATCAATCTCCAGTAAAATTTCCAACTTTCCAAAATTTCTAATTTCCATTAAAATTCCCTGCCAGGTCCTTCTGATAATGTTCAATAAGAAGAAAAAAAAAGGGGGGGGTGGGAATTGGAGAGGAACCGGAGGTAAAACTGTGAAGTTGCCTCCTTTCAAAGACTAGATAATTCATTGAATCTCAGAGACAGAAAGGTTGGGAAAATGTGAGGTACTCTGGTAAAGTGCCAATGGGTGTGAATCTGCAGTATGAAGTTTTATTCCTGTTTTTTTAAGGACCAGTCAAATATAAATATGTTTTGAAAATGCTTTTTCCAAGCCATGAACAAAATAAAAACCTTTGGTTGCTAGCAATTGCGAATTCCAGATTTCTGCCCTAAGCAGGGATTATCTTTAATCAAGATTTCAGCTCACCTGAAGCACATGGTTTCACCTCAGGCATTTGTAGATGGTTAATAGCTTGATCCTCCACTTTCTAATTGACCAAATAGTTGGTTTATTTCATAAGGTTCTTTTAAACAATTTTTGAAGGGAGGGGAAAAAAAAAGAATATATAAGAAGGAATGGAAGGAGAGAAGAGGAGGAACTGACTAGAAGAAAATTTTGATGAGGAAGGAGATGAAGAAAGGAAGAGAGCTGAGTACATGATCCAAGAGAGTCTAAGTGTAAAATGACCATGGAGATTAGCACGGACAGGAAGGAGGTGTAAGGCCTAGTGCAGAGGGAGAGTGACAGCAAGTCCTACAAAATAGAGTAAAAGTATTTGGTGTGTTTGACCTTGCAAACTGCAGGTCATGATAGGGTCTGATTGCTTTCTATAAAGAGCTTGGAGTGGTAAGCACCAGAGGAAGGAAAGAGCTACTTAAGTTGAAGGACTATGCTCACAATTGCAGGCATAGTACAAAGCAGTCAGGACTCATTCACACTGAAAATTGAAATCGCTTTCCTAGGATAAAAGTAGGATGTTGTGAAGCTGTGTCCAATGGGAAGAGTGGGCATAGGGAGTGCAGCTGACGTGAAGACGAAGACTGATTGGTCTATGAAATTAATTATTTGACATGGAGTTGGTGACAGCCAAGGACTCAGTGCAGTGGGTGGGAGGGAGGTATCCAAAACATAGCATCCTCATCTGAGTTTATGGCTCTAGAAGAGGCACCAGCCTTGTATAACATAGCAAGGGATCAGTTTGGGTGTCTGAACATAGACACACCATTGTAGGCACACTAGAGTATGCAGATGCTGCTCCAAAGGGGTTTAGATTTCCTGTAGGTCCCACGTCATGTTTGCTAGCCCCTTGAGTATGTCTTAATATACTGCTGGTCATCTAATCTGGAATTAGAACTCACTGTCTTGTGACAGCAGACTCTAGCTGTGCTCCATGCACCAAACATGCTCCTGTGTGGTGAGACACTGAAGCTCCTGAAGACCCGGCATTGCACCCATGCCCCAAGAACAAAGTGATAATGCTGCCCATGGTTGCAGTCAGTCCTTGTTACTCACATGCTTTTCTGTGGTTTTCCTGACTTCCTCCCTGTTTCCTTGTTTCTGTTTTTGTCTGAGCTTTCATATGTGGATGTTTGAGCTTGTTTATTGGTTTCAGCTGAAAAACTCCAAAAGCTCCAGCAAAATGCTAATAAGCAGCATTAGCTGCATCTAATTGAAATGCTTCTGTGACGCTCCATAATTATCTCCTGGTACAGCACCCCGAGAAAGGCTGTCTAAGAAAGGCAGGATAGATGCCAGAAATAATCAGATATAAGATCTGGGGAAAGCATTTCATTTTCTTATCCAAATTAAGATTTTTTGGATTGATTATCTCACTAAATATTTGCTGTTGAGAACAAACTGAGCTGGTTCTGGTGGGGACTGTGAAGGGAATGACGGGTGCTCAATTATTTACAGACTTGCTTGGCTAGCTGAGTGTGCGCCAGGAATGCAAAGAGAGCCGTCACCAGGAATCTCGTCGGAGATTTTTCACTGGGAGTAAAAAGTGAGCAATGACAAGGGGGGAATGTTCTCTTGAGTCAAAATGCTGAAACTTTCCCAGTGATAAATTGAGCTGTCACCAGAGCTTGATTATCACATCCAGAGCATGCCTTCCCCCAATCTCTCCCCAAACTCCTTGAGTTTGCAGACAGGGAGCATATATTGGGCTGGCACAGACCTCTGAGGTCAGCAGGTGCAATTGGTTGCAATCACCAGCAATGCTTTTAGAAATCACCGTTAATAAATGCACTAGCTTTGTCCTAACCTAGCTTGTAGGTCTTTTATTGGCTCATACTTTAGTCAAGCTGGATGTACTGTGCACTCAGTGTGTGTTGCTTGTTCATTGCCCGGCTTGTCCTGATCTTTCATGCATCTTTACAACACATAGATATAGAGACAGCTCATAGCAATTAAAAATGGATTTATAAGTAAGTTGTGCATAGATGATGTGAATTGTCACAACATTTTATGAGTTTCATCCAGGAGAACTGCAGTAACAAACCATACAATTGACTTGCAAGTGGAAGCAAAATTCACATATTTTTCAAAATGGGAGAAGGAGAAGTTGGCAGCAGTGGCTATTAATAAGGTATGAAATATGGGTTGCTCTTTAGGGAAGCTAAAATATCAATGAAAAGCTATGTAGCCAAGCAGAGCTAGCAATACAAATGGTTTTATATAGAGATATATATAAAAAAGAAAAAGAATCCTTGCAGTGGCATTGCATAGCTCTCTGGTTGCAGATGCTAAAACTGTCATAAAAGATCTAGAAAACCTTAGACAGGTTGAAATTGTCTATTTAGGAAGAAGCAGAATAACGTCATCTTACATTAATAACAAAATGGGAATTGTGTGAATCCCAGGTTGCAGATTGGGAAGGCTGCAGGGAGATCATTCCCCTTTCCACAGACCTGAACTGGGGCTGGCAAGTGCTGGTCCAGCCTGCTAAAAGCTGCTGATCAGGAAAATGGTCTGCAGTGGTTTCAGACTTCTTGTCTCTGCTTTTAGGTATCTGATTGCCTTTCTCCATTGCCTTTCTGACTGGCCCATGCAAACTCGAGCTATGGTGTTAAACCTGGACCTGGGACTGCAGCTGAGATCTTATCAGCACAGAAGAGAACTGCTTCATCTCTGTTACTTCATGCTCTTACAGTCTTTGCTCATGTTTATTCATCCCATTATGCTGTTTTGTATTTGTTCATTTGTAACATTAACTAGGCAAGATGCCAAAAAGCAACCGCTAGAATTAAGCATATAATTATAACAATGATATGACTGTAAGTTAAACTTCATGTACTGTTTTGAGAAGATTGTGCTAGTGTGTCTGATAAAGGCCAACTGTGTTGATATAATATATATGTGAATTTCTTTCAGGCCTTACTTACCTCATAAGTAAAACTCCATTTCTAAATATTTTTGGGGGTGAGGGAGTTCTCTGTTCTGTGTGTATGTGTGCATAGGGAGGTCTAAGTGTCAGCAACTGGGGCCCGTGTGTCTGGAGTGCCAACAACTGGAAAGACCAGAGTGCATGCATGTTGCRGGGGTGCATATATCAGTGTGTGATTGCTAGTAAATATCAAGCTGGACTAGCTGGTGAGTGGGATAAAACACTTGGGACCAGGAATCTAAGCGGCCATAAGCCTGGGCTGGGTATGTGTGTGTTTCCGTGCCTCAGGCAACTGGAGGAGTAAGCTACTGGAGTGACCAGAAGGTCCAAGCCAGTTACTGGAGAGAAAGTGGGGTCTGGGGATTGATTGAGAGACCAGTTTGCATGTTTGTGTGTTTCTGTGCATGGGGTGACTGGAGACGAGAGGATCTAGGGCCAGCTACTGCTTTGACTGAGTGTCTAAGGCCTATTTCTGGAGGGATCCATGTTGCATATATGCATAAGCATTTTCCACTAACAGGCTTTCATTCTGGACATCCAGAGAGGGGAACGGGTTAAGGTTGTTGCTGCTGTTTCTGTTTGTGTGAGTGTTGTATTTTCTGACTGTGTTGATCTGTGTGGCTGGCTATGTGGATCTGTACATCTGTATTGTATATAAGTGTTTCTGTGTGTGTGTGTGTCCATTGTGAATATATGCTCAGCCTCACTGCTGGCTGGACCTGGGGGCACGGAGCTGTGTCAGCCTCACCTCTATCGGGCTATTGGATTTGGTAACTCCTAAATAACACTCATGTTCCCCTCAGAGGGTCATGCTGGCCTTAGGGGATACAAGGGGTGGCCAAGAGCAAAGGATCGGACAGGTACATGAACTCCAAGACCTTGGGAAATGAAAACTTCTTGTGGATAAACTTTATTTGCTCCTGTAGGACCATCTTTAGGTCACTTTGCCCCTACTCCCTGCACACTTGAAGAGCTTAACAAGCTGCCATGAAGGGGGTTTCCAAGATGCTGTCTGGCTGCAAAGCACCTACCACACTGCAGCATTGGACCACACAGGCATGAAGCACCTTCCCAGCGCAGCCACCACCGAGAGCACAGAGCATTCCGTGAGTGACAACGGACTGGAGCACCACAGAGCAACCTCTCCTCCTCCTGCCATGCCTGACAAAGAAGGCTGACCGGTCTGCTACCTTTTATAGACGGCCCAGCTGAACAGAGGGTCTTCCACCACTGCGGAGTGTGTACGGTGATGTGCATCAGCAGAGTCCCTCTCTCTAGCTGAGTTATTACATCAGCTTTTGGTTACAAAAAAAGAAAGAGGTAGTAATGGGGAGTGTAACGCAGCACTTGCTATATAGAGAGTGCTAGTCTTCAGCTCAGCCACAACCATGCCTGCACCTGCCCATTGAGCCAGACCGACCTGTGGACTGACTTCCTGGCCTGATCTCAGACCTGTCTTGTCACAATGAACCTGCCTGTCAATCACTGGGCTGTGTCTGTCCCTGATTATTCTCACCAGACCTGATCCTAACCTGTGGATTGACTTCTTGACTTGACCTCCAAACTGCCTCATCACCACAAACTCGCTGGATGAGCTGGACTCTTGGTTGAACATGGCCATGATCTCTGGGCCTGCCCTCCTCACCTTGCCCTGGTTTTGTAGGATGGTCCCTGGCTGGAGAGGCCCCTGCCCTGACAGCTGTGTTATCATGTTTGGCTTCCAGCTTCCTGTCCGTTAGGGCCCTTGCTGCTCCCTGACAGCCAGTGGTTGTCAGTCCAGACTATCTCCAGCTATAACCTGGTGGGGGCGAGGTGTTGCAAACAGGAGTCCTGTTGCTAGTGTGCCTTCATCTCTGCTGCCCATCTTCTGTTCTGTGGTATGGGTCAATACCCAGCGCAGCAACCCCTGCCTGTAGGTATTCCCATGCTCCTCTGCAAGGTGAAAAACAAGGCTTTTCCAGCAGGAGGTCCTGGGAAGGGCGGATGGAGAAGGCTGTGCTCAGAGCAAGACGTATTGGGAGGGCTAGACAAGATAGCTACAAGAGGCTGATGGACACATAGCGGCCATAGATGTGTGTCTCCAGGGTTGCCAGGCACTCTGAGGCTACCCCACGGAACTTATGGAGTGGTTAGGTCTGATGTTGTCTTAGTGCTTGCATTCCTGTGACCGTGTAGATGTGGTCTTATCACCAAGACCAGCACCCCTCCACCTTTCTGCTGCATGAAGAAAAGGTCTTACTGTAGGAAGTTTCTGCAGTAACTGTCCCTATAGCTCTTCTGACAACCCTATTTCCTTTTCCCAAACTTTCTGCTGTTTGCTGTGTGGATGAGCCAGCAGTTGTGTCCTCTGGCTGCCCCTGCCCTGGACATCATCTCCTGCTCCACAACAGGCTCTCACACCTGCTGCTTTTCTACTGAGGAGAAACGTGGAGCAACAGTGGCACCAAGTGGGCATGTATGGAAAGAGAACAACTAAAGCACAGCATAAAGGAATATTACACTGGGAATAAATGGGACTAAGACTCCCTTTATAGTCAGAGCAGCCTGCAGTATGATCTGATGCTGGCAGTAGCCCAGCCCTAAATGGGAGGTTAGTCTGGGGACCTCGAAGGACCCTTCCTCCAACACAGCTCAGATGTACCAGGGAAAGAAAAGGGAACACAGAGGGGAAGTTCAGCTTCTCCTGACACAGCACTGTCTACTGAGAGCCCTCCCACCAGCAGCTACAGAGACAAAGCTCCAGCAAAACAGGGAACTGGAAGAAGAAACTACAATGGGAGACAGAGGAGGCTCCCAGCCATGGACTACTTCTTGTCCTTTGCTCACGAGTCCTGGCAGGGTACTAGGCAGCACCTTGTGGCTTCAGGGACCCCTCCAGAGAGTCATGAGAGCTGTTGGGGACCCATGGGCATCCCTTGCCCAGTCTCCTTGGCTTCAATATTTTAAATACATCACCCCACACCCCCCTTGTCCTCCAGAGCCATTTCATTCACCAGTGCTGTGATCCTGACCTTCAGGTAGGGGGGTTTCTCCTCTCTGGACGGGCTTGGGCCTGTCCAGGAGATGAGCAGGATTGTGCCTATTTGTGTTAGCCAGGTAAACGCCCAGTACTTGTTTCTGCCTCCTGAAGGTCTTGGGCCTGGTGTTACCCTGCTGCAACAAGTTTCACAGTTAGATACAGAAAAAAAACCTGTGTGAGGAGTTTGCAGTGTGCCACCATCAGTGCTGGTGTCTCCCTCTTGCTTTCTCCCTTCTCAGAGACCTGCTGGATGCCCTCTTAATCCCTTTTTAGCAGAGGGGCACCTGTAGGTAGCTGCACTATTTGCATCGGTGTTGCTCCCCTGCCAGTTTGCTTGGCACTCGGGGCATGAAGATTCTGGTCTTCTGGGACTGTGCCACCGTGCAGTTGGAGATTAAGCAGATGCATTCAGTTCATGTGGCAGGAGGAGGATCTTCTTCTGGTGTCCCTGTTACTGCAATGGACACACTCAAAGCTGGCTGTCAGGTCTGGGAAGATGCTGAGCTGTGGATATGCCTCAAGGAAACAGCAGCTATGCACCTCTTCCAGTTTCACAGCAACAGGATGGGATGAGTCATATGGCTTTGCCCCAGTCTGCCCCTCTGGTCCTCCCATCCTCACTKAGGAGCATCTCCCAGCCTGAGGGCTAACTCTCATAGCAGCATCAAATAGCTTGTGTTGGTCTGGAGATCATCTAGCCCAGCCTCACCTGAAGCAGTCCCAATTTATCTTCCTCACCTGGCTTTTAGCCACATTACTGACCCAGATAGATGCAGAGGGTGCTGAGTCTGATGTGGGGAAGCACTACTGCTACTGGAGGTAAGCTGATTCAACTGCTAACTAGTTCTTCCATCCCACAAGTGCTTTCACTCCATTATCTTATGAAAGCCCTGGTAGAAGACACCCTGTGAGCCCTTCCAGCAGGATGGCGCTACCCTGCCTTATCAGATGACATGAGCTGTTGGAGGACTGAGTGCTGGGCCCAGAGAAAGGGAGCATGGAAGAAAGCTGGGAATGGGAGGGGGAAAACAGGGCATTAGGACAACTGAATAGGAAGGAACTACAGGAAAGAGACAAGGCTCAGGATGAAGACAAGACCAGAGAAATTTGAAGGGAAATATGGGGATTTGCATAAGTCCCCATGAGCTGTGGCTGCACAGCAGTTTTCATTCATGCCCGGGGGGGGGGGGGGTTGTGGGATCCCTGTGCATCAGCCTCACTTTGGGTGTGATGCAGGGTCAAAAGGTTGCCCCATCAGGATAGCAGGAGCACTGTGCAGGGACAGGGACTCCATTCAGTACAAAACTGTCAAGAAACAGAGTCGATCTTAAATGTTTAGCAGCACTAGATGCAATTTACCTGAAGTAGAATCTCACCAGCAATTCAGGTGTGATCTCTTGGGTCCCTCCTGATTTCCTCTTCTCTCTTCCTGAGGCTGTCCATGGATTTTCCTTGGAGCCAGGAACCAGCTGAGTAGCTGATGGAAACCATAAATGTGGCCATGCACTGTCTACTTCTTCATACAGTGTGTAGTTAAACTGTAAAACTCCTTGCTTCAGTGACGGTACATCATAACATCATAGAAGAAGGCTGGAAACTGGTCACTGCTTGTGGGAGCAGAAAGGCTCCTACTCCTCCTGAAGACTTGCAGCTGAAGAACAGGTTTAGTGCCCTCCAGGATGAGGAGGAGCTGGGCATGGCTGCAAGGGAAGTACCTGGGACAACAGACCCTGTGCCYTGCTGGAACACCCGGAAGAAGCAGCGGGTGATTGTTGTGGGGGACTCCCTGCTGCAGGGGATGGAGGCACCTATCTGCCAACCTGACCTCATGTCTAGAGAGGTTTGTTGCCTGCCAGGGGCTCGTGTGAGAGACGTCATGGAAAGACTGCCAAGGCTTGTCCACGCTTCGGACTATTACCCACTGCTGCTCTTCCATGTGGGCGCCARTGACACCAAGGGCAAACTGGAGACCATCAAGCAGGATTTCAGAGCTCTGGGGATGGTGGTCAAGGGTCTGGGAGCCCAGGTCATCTTCTCCTCAATCCTGCCAGTGAGGGGG